>NC_080041.1:52232623-52544052 GCF_012489685.1 Lotus japonicus
CGAACTTATTTCGTTACAATTCTCCATTTGTAGTAAGTTTCAGTTGAGCTCTAGAACTCGTCTCACATACAATGGATTAATAACATCGATTTTAAATTTATGTCCTCTCAAAAGCTATATGTTGGCCTTTTTATCCTTTTGTCCTACCCTAAACCCTAAACCCTAAACCTAAACACCCACATTTAGTTGAGCTCTACGAACTTGCATCACATTCGGTGGAGGAATATCATGAGCTTAAACTTATTGTGGTACAACAAGACACTTTTTGTCATTAGAGAGTAATTTCTCCACTCAAAAGCTATATGTTGGCCTCATTCTCCTTTGGTTCTACCGTACTTATTTCGTTACAATTCTCATTTGTAGTAAGTTTCAGTTGAGCTCTACGAACTCGTATCACATACAATGGATTAATAACATCGATTTTAAATTTATGTCCTCTCAAAAGCTATATGTTGGCCTATTTATCCTTTTGTCCTACCCAAAAACCCTAAACCCTAAACCCACAAACACACATTTAGTTGAGCTCTACGAACTTGCATCACATTCGGTGGAGCAATATCATGAACTTAAACTAATTGTGGTACAACAAGACACTTTTTGTCATTAGAGAGTAATTTCTCCACTCAAAAGCTATATGTTGGCCTCATTCCCTGTTGGTTCTACGAACTTATTTCGTTACTTCTCATTTGTAGTAAGTTTCAGTTGAGCTCTACGAACTCATGACATACAATGGATTAATAACATCGATTTTAAATTTATGTCCTCTCAAAAGCTATATGTTGGCCTATTTATCCTTTTGTCCTACCCTAAACCTAAACCCTAAACCCTAAACACCCACATTTAGTTGAGCTCTACGAACTTGCATCACATTCGGTGGAGGAATATCATGAGCTTAAACTTATTGTGGTACAACAAGACACTTTTTGTCATTAGAGAGTAATTTCTCCACTCAAAAGCTATATGTTGGCCTCATTCTCCTTTGGTTCTACCGAACTTATTTCGTTACAATTCTCCATTTCTAGTAAGTTTCAATTTGAGCTCTACGAACTCATGACATACAATGGATTATAACATCGATTTTAAATTTATGTCCTCTCAAAAGCTATATGTTGGCCTCTTTATCCTTTTGTCCACCTAAACCCTAACCTTAAACCCTAAACACCCACATTTAGTTGAGCTCTACGAACTTGCATCACATTCGGTGGAGAATATCATGAGCTTAAACTTATTGTGGTACAACAAGACACTTTTTGTCATTAGAGAGTAATTTCTCCACTCAAAAGCTATATGTTGGCCTCATTCTCCTTTGGTTCTACCGAACTTATTTCGTTACAATTCTCCATTTCTAGTAAGTTTCAGTTGAGCTCTACGAACTCATGACATACAATGGATTAATAACATCGATTTTAAATTTATGTCCTCTCAAAAGCTATATGTTGGCCTCTTTATCCTTTTGTCCAACCTAAACCCTAACCTTAAACCCTAAACCCTAAACACCCATATTTTAGTTGAGCTCTACGAACTTGCATCACATTCGGTGGAGGAATATCATGAGCTTAAACTTATTGTGGTACAACAAGACACTTTTTGTCATTAGAGAGTGATTTCTCCACTCAAAAGCTATATGTTGGCCTCATTTTCCTTTGGTTCTACCAAACTTATTTCGTTATAATTCTCCATTTCTAGTAAGTTTCAGTTGAGCTCTACGAACTCGTCTCACTACAATTGATTAATAACATCGATTTTAAATTTATGCCTCTCAAAAGCTATATGTTGGCCTATTTATCCTTTTGTCCTACCCTAACCCTAAAACCCTAAACCCTAAACACCCACATTTAGTTTAGCTATACGAACTTGCATCACATTCGGCGGAGGAATATCATGAGCTTAAACTTATTGTGGTACAACAAGACACTTTTTGTCATTAGAGAGTAATTTCTCTACTCAAAAGCTATATGTTGGCCTCATCTCCTTTGGTTCTACCGAACTTATTTCGTTACAATTCTCCATTTCTAGTAAGTTTCAATTGAGCTCTACGAACTTATGACATAAAATGGATTAATAACATCGATTTTAAATTTATGTCCTCTCAAAAACAAATTGTTGGCCTATTTATCCTTTTGTCCTACCCTAAACCCTAAACGCCCACATTTAGTTTAGCTCTATGAACTTGCATCACATTCGGTGGAGGAATATCATGAGCTTAATTTTATTGTGGTACAACAAGACACTTTTTGTCATTAGAGAGTAATTTCTCCACTCAAAAGCTATATGTTGGCCTCATTCTCCTTTGGTTCTACCGAACTTATTTCGTTACAATTCCCATTTCTAGTAAGTTTCAATTGAGCTCTACGAACTCATGACATAAGATGGATTAATAACATCGATTTTAAATTTATGTCCTCTCAAAAGCTATATGTTGGCCTCTTTATCCTTTTGTCCTACCCTAAACCCTTAACCCTAAACCCTAAACACCCACATTTAGTTGAGCTCTACGAACTTGCATCACATTCGGTGGAGGAATATCATGAGCTCAAACTTATTGTGGTACAACAAAACACTTGTTATCATTAGAGAGTAATTTTCCACTCAAAAGCTATATGTTGGCCTCATTCTCCTTTGGTTCTACCGTACTTATTTCGTTACAATTCTCCATTTGTATTAAGTTTCAGTTGAGCTCTACGAACTCGTCTGACATACAATGGATTAATAACATCGATTTTAAATTATGTCCTCTCAAAAGCTATATGTTGGCCTATTTATCCTTTTGTCCTACCCTAAACCCTAAACCCTAAACCCACACACACATTTAGTTGAGCTCTACGAACTTGCATCACATTCGGTGGAGCCATATCATGAACTTAAACTAATTGTGGTACAACAAGACACTTTTTGTCATTTGAGAGTAATTTCTCCACTCAAAAGCCATATGTTGGCCTCATTCCCTGTTGGTTCTATCGAACTTATTTCGTTACAATTCTCCATTTCTAGTAAGTTTCAATTGAGCTCTACGAACTCATGACATAAAATGGATTAATAACATCGATTTTAAATTTATGTCCTCTCAAAAGCTATATGTTGGCCTATTTATTCTTTTGTCCTACCCTAAACCCTTAACCCTAAACCCTAAACACCCACATTTAGTTGAGCTCTACGAACTTGCATCACATTCGGTGGAGGAATATCATGAGCTTAAACTTATTGTGGTACAACAAGACACTTTTTGTCATTAGAGAGTAATTTCTCCACTCAAAGCTATATGTTGGCCTCATTCTCTTTTGGTTCTACCGAACTTATTTCGTTACAATTCTCCATTTCTAGTAAGTTTCAATTGAGCTCTACGAACTCATGACATAAAATGGATTAATAACATCGATTTTAAACTTATGTCCTCTCAAAAGCTATATGTTGGCCTCTTTATCCTTTTGTCCAACTCTAAACCCTATACCTTAAACCCTAAACCCTAAACACCCATATTTAGTTGAGCTCTACGAACTTGCATCACATTCGGTGGAGGAATATCACGAGCTTAAACTTATTGTGGTACAACACGACACTTTTTGTCTTTAGAGAGTAATTTTTCCACTCAAAAGCTTTATGTTGGCCTCATTCTCCTTTGGTTCTACCGTACTTATTTCATTACAATTCTCCACTTCTAGTAAGTTTAAATTAAGCTCTACGAACTCATGACATAAAATGCATTAATAACATCGATTTTAAATTTATGTCCTCTCAAAAGCTATATGTTGGCCTCTTTATCCTTTTGTCCAACTCTAAACCCCATACCTTAAACCCTAAACCCTAAACACCCATATTTAGTTGAGCTCTACGAACTTGCATCACATTCGGTGGAGGAATATCACGAGCTTAAACTTATTGTGGTACAACACGAAACTTTTTGTCATTAGAGAGTAACTTTTCCACTCAAAAGTTATATGTTGGCCTCATTCTCTTTTGGTTCTATCGAACTTATTTCGTTACAATTCTCCATTTGTAGTAAGTTTCAGTTGAGCTCTATGAACTCGTCTCACATACAATGGATTAATAACATCGATTTTAAATTTATGTCCCCTCAAAAGCTATATGTTGTCCTATTTATCCTTTTGTCCTACCCTAAACCCTAAACCCTAAACCCTAAACACCCACATTTAGTTGAGCTCTACGAACTTGCATCACATTCGGTGGAGGAATATCATGAGCTTAAACTTATTGTGGTACAACAAGACACTTTTTGTCATTAGAGAGTAATTTCTCCACTCAAAAGCTATATGTTGGCCTCATTCTCCTTTGGTTCTACCGTACTTATTTCGTTACAATTCTCCATTTGTATTAAGTTTCAGTTGAGCTCTACGAACTCGTATCACATACAATGGATTAATAACATCGATTTTAAATTTATGACCTCTCAAAAGCTATATGTTGGCCTATTTATCCTTTTGTCCTACCCAAAACCCTAAACCCTAAACCCACACACACATTTAGTTGAGCTCTACGAACTTGCATCACATTCGGTGGAGCAATATCATGAACTTAAACTAATTGTGGTACAACAAGACACTTTTTGTCATTTGAGAGTAATTTCTCCACTCAAAAGCCATATGTTGGCCTCATTCCCTGTTGGTTCTATCGAACTTATTTCGTTCTCCATTTCTAGTAAGTTTCAATTGAGCTCTACGAACTCATGACATAAAATGGATTAATAACATCGATTTTAAATTTATGTCCTCTCAAAAGCTATATGTTGGTCTATTTATCCTTTTGTCCTACCCTAAACTCTTAACCCTAAACCCTAAACACCCACATTTAGTTGATCTCTACAAACTTGCATCACATTCGGTGGAGGAATATCATGAGCTTTAACTTATTGTGGTACAACAAGACACTTTTTGTCATTAGAGAGTAATTTCTCCACTCAAAAGCTATATGTTGGCCTCATTCTCCTTTGGTTCTACCGAACTTATTTCGTTACAATTCTCCATTTCTAGTAAGTTTCAATTGAGCTCTACGAACTCATGACATAAAATGAATTTATAACATCGATTTTAAACTTATGTCCTCTCAAAAGCTATATTTTGGCCTCTTTATCCTTTTGTCCAACTCTAAACCCTATACCTTAAACCCTAAACCCTAAACACCTATATTTAGTTGAGCTCTACGAACTTGCATCACATTCGGTGGAGGAATATCATGAGCTTAAACTTATTGTGGTACAACAAGACACATTTTGTCATTAGAGAGTGATTTCTCCACTCAAAAGCTATATGTTGGCCTCATTCTCCTTTGGTTCTACCGAACTTATTATGTTACAATTCTCCATTTCTAGTAAGTTTCAATTGAGCTCTACAAACTCATGACATAAAATGCATTAATAACATCGATTTTAAATTTATGTCCTCTCAAAAGCTATATGTTGGCCTCTTTATCCTTTTGTCCAACTCTAAACCCTATACCTTAAACCCTAAACCCTAAACACCCATATTTAGATGTGCTCTACGAACTTGCATCACATTCGGTGGAGGAATATCATGAGCTTAAACTTATTGTGGTACAACAAGACACATTTTGTCATTAGAGAGTGATTTCTCCACTCAAAAGCTATATGTTGGCCTCATTTTCCTTTGGTTCTACCAAACTTATTTCGTTATAATTCTCCATTTCTAGTAAGTTTCAGTTGAGCTCTACGAACTCGTCTCACATACAATTGATTAATAACATCGATTTTAAATTTATGCCTCTCAAAAGCTATATGTTGGCCTATTTATCCTTTTGTCCTACCCTAAACCCTAAAACCCTAAACCCTAAACACCCACATTTAGTTTAGCTATACGAACTTGCATCACATTCGGCGGAGGAATATCATGAGCTTAAACTTATTGTGGTACAACAAGACACTTTTTGTCATTAGAGAGTAATTTCTCTACTCAAAAGCTATATGTTGGCCTCAATCTCCTTTGGTTCTACCGAACTTATTTCGTTACAATTCTCCATTTCTAGTAAGTTTCAATTGAGCTCTACGAACTTATGACATAAAATGGATTAATAACATCGATTTTAAATTTATGTCCTCTCAAAAACAAATTGTTGGCCTATTTATCCTTTTGTCCTACCCTAAACCCTAAACACCCACATTTAGTTTAGCTCTACGAACTTGCATCACATTCGGTGGAGGAATATCATGAGCTTAATTTTATTGTGGTACAACAAGACACTTTTTGTCATTAGAGAGTAATTTCTCCACTCAAAAGCTATATGTTGGCCTCATTCTCCTTTGGTTCTACCGAACTTATTTCGTTACAATTCCCATTTCTAGTAAGTTTCAATTGAGCTCTACGAACTCATGACATAAGATGGATTAATAACATCGATTTTAAATTTATGTCCTCTCAAAAGCTATATGTTGGCCTCTTTATCCTTTTGTCCTACCCTAAACCCTTAACCCTAAACCCTAAACACCCACATTTAGTTGAGCTCTACGAACTTGCATCACATTCGGTGGAGGAATATCATGAGCTCAAACTTATTGTGGTACAACAAAACACTTGTTATCATTAGAGAGTAACTTTTCCACTCAAAAGCTATATGTTGGCCTCATTCTCCTTTGGTTCTACCGTACTTATTTCGTTACAATTCTCCATTTGTATTAAGTTTCAGTTGAGCTCTACGAACTCGTCTGACATACAATGGATTAATAACATCGATTTTAAATTTATGTCCTCTCAAAAGCTATATGTTGGCCTATTTATCCTTTTGTCCTACCCTAAACCCTAAACCCTAAACCCACACACACATTTAGTTGAGCTCTACGAACTTGCATCACATTCGGTGGAGCAATATCATGAACTTAAACTAATTGTGGTACAACAAGACACTTTTTGTCATTTGAGAGTAATTTCTCCACTCAAAAGCCATATGTTGGCCTCATTCCCTGTTGGTTCTATCGAACTTATTTCGTTACAATTCTCCATTTCTAGTAAGTTTCAATTGAGCTCTACGAACTCATGACATAAAATGGATTAATAACATCGATTTTAAATTTATGTCCTCTCAAAAGCTATATGTTGGCCTATTTATTCTTTTGTCCTACCCTAAACCCTTAACCCTAAACCCTAAACACCCACATTTAGTTGAGCTCTACGAACTTGCATCACATTCGGTGGAGGAATATCATGATCTTAAACTTATTGTGGTACAACAAGACACTTTTTGTCATTAGAGAGTAATTTCTCCACTCAAAAGCTATATGTTGGCCTCATTCTCTTTTGGTTCTACCGAACTTATTTCGTTACAATTCTCCATTTCTAGTAAGTTTCAATTGAGCTCTACGAACTCATGACATAAAATGGATTAATAACATCGATTTTAAACTTATGTCCTCTCAAAAGCTATATGTTGGCCTCTTTATCCTTTTGTCCAACTCTAAACCCTATACCTTAAACCCTAAACCCTAAACACCCATATTTAGTTGAGCTCTACGAACTTGCATCACATTCGGTGGAGGAATATCACGAGCTTAAACTTATTGTGGTACAACACGACACTTTTTGTCTTTAGAGAGTAATTTTTCCACTCAAAAGCTTTATGTTGGCCTCATTCTCCTTTAGTTCTACCGTACTTATTTCATTACAATTCTCCACTTCTAGTAAGTTTAAATTAAGCTCTACGAACTCATGACATAAAATGCATTAATAACATCGATTTTAAATTTATGTCCTCTCAAAAGCTATATGTTGGCCTCTTTATCCTTTTGTCCAACTCTAAACCCCATACCTTAAACCCTAAACCCTAAACACCCATATTTAGTTGAGCTCTACGAACTTGCATCACATTCGGTGGAGGAATATCACGAGCTTAAACTTATTGTGGTACAACACGAAACTTTTTGTCATTAGAGAGTAACTTTTCCACTCAAAAGTTATATGTTGGCCTCATTCTCTTTTGGTTCTATCGAACTTATTTCGTTACAATTCTCCATTTGTAGTAAGTTTCAGTTGAGCTCTATGAACTCGTCTCACATACAATGGATTAATAACATCGATTTTAAATTTATGTCCCCTCAAAAGCTATATGTTGTCCTATTTATCCTTTTGTCCTACCCTAAACCCTAAACACTAAACACCCACATTTAGTTGAGCTCTACGAACTTGCATCACATTCGGTGGAGGAATATCATGAGCTTAAACTTATTGTGGTACAACAAGACACTTTTTGTCATTAGAGAGTAATTTCTCCACTCAAAAGCTATATGTTGGCCTCATTCTCTTTTGGTTCTACCGAACTTATTTCGTTACAATTCTCCATTTCTAGTAAGTTTCAATTGAGCTCTACAAACTCATGACATAAAATGCATTAATAACATCGATTTTAAATTTATGTCCTCTCAAAAGCTATATGTTGGCCTCTTTATCCTTTTGTCCAACTCTAAACCCTATACCTTAAACCCTAAACCCTAAACACCCATATTTAGATGTGCTCTACGAACTTGCATCACATTCGGTGGAGGAATATCATGAGCTTAAACTTATTGTGGTACAACAAGACACATTTTGTCATTAGAGAGTGATTTCTCCACTCAAAAGCTATATGTTGGCCTCATTTTCCTTTGGTTCTACCAAACTTATTTCGTTACAATTCTCCATTTGTAGTAAGTTTCAGTTGAGCTCTACGAACTCGTCTCACATACAATTGACTAAAAACATCTATTTTAAATTTATGCCTTTCAAAAGCTATATGTTGGCCTATTTATCCTTTGTTCCTACCCTAAACCCTAAACCCTAAACACAAACATTTAGTTGAGCTCTATGAACTTGCATCACATTCGGTGGAGCAATATCAAGAACTTAAACTAATTGTGGTACAACAAGACACTTTTTGTCATTAGAGAGTAATTTCTCCACTCAAAAGCTATATGTTGGCCTCATTCTCCTTTGGTTCTACCGAACTTATTTCGTTACATTTCTCCATTTCTAGTAAGTTTCAATTGAGCTCTACGAACTCATGACATAAAATGCATTAATAACATCGATTTTAAATTTATGTCCTCTCAAAAGCTATATGTTGGCCTCTTTATCCTTTTGTCCAACTCTAAACCCTATACCTTAAACCCTAAACCCTAAACACCCACATTTAGTTGAGCTCTACGAACTTGCGTCACATTCGGTGGAGCAATATCATGAACATAAACCTATTGTGGTACAACAAGACACTTTTTGTCATCAGAGAGTAATTTCTCCACTCAAAAGCTATATGTTGGCCTCATTCCCTGTTGGTTCTATCGAACTTATTTCGTTACAATTCTCCATTTGTTGTAAGTTTCAGTTGAGCTCTATGAACTCGTCTCACATACAATGATTAATAACATCGATTTTAAATTTATGTCCTCTCAAAAGCTATATGTTGTCCTATTTATCCTTTTGTCCTACCCTAAACCCTAAACCCTAAACCCTAAACCCTAAACCCTAAACACCCACATTTAGTTGAGCTCTACAAACTTGCATCACATTCGGTGGAGGAATATCATGAGCTTTAACTTATTGTGGTACAACAAGACACTTTTTGTCATTAGAGAGTAATTTCTCCACTCAAAAGCTATATGTTGGCCTCATTCTCCTTTGGTTCTACCGTATTTATTTCGTTACAATTCTCCATTTGTATTAAGTTTCAGTTGAGCTCTACGAACTCGTATCACATACAATGGATTAATAACATCGATTTTAAATTTATGACCTCTCAAAAGCTATATGTTATCCTTTTGTCCTACCCAAAACCCTAAACCCTAAACCCACACACACATTTAGTTGAGCTCTACGAACTTGCATCACATTCGGTGGAGCAATATCATGAACTTAAACTAATTGTGGTACAACAAGACACTTTTTGTCATTTGAGAGTAATTTCTCCACTCAAAAGCCATATGTTGGCCTCATTCCCTGTTGGTTCTATCGAACTTATTTCGTTCTCCATTTCTAGTAAGTTTCAATTGAGCTCTACGAACTCATGGCATAAAATTGATTAATAACATCGATTTTAAATTTATGTCCTCTCAAAAGCTATATGTTGGCCTATTTATTCTTTTGTCCTACCCTAAACCCTTAACCCTAAACCCTAAACACCCACATTTAGTTGAGCTCTACGAACTTGCATCACATTCGGTGGAGGAATATCATGAGCTTAAACTTATTGTGGTACAACAAGACACTTTTTGTCATTAGAGAGTAATTTCTCCACTCAAAAGCTATATGTTGGCCTCATTCTCTTTTGGTTCTACCGAACTTATTTCGTTACAATTCTCCATTTCTAGTAAGTTTCAATTGAGCTCTACGAACTCATGACATAAAATGGATTAATAACATCGATTTTAAACTTATGTCCTCTCAAAAGCTATATGTTGGCCTCTTTATCCTTTTGTCCAACTCTAAACCCTATACCTTAAACCCTAAACCCTAAACACCCATATTTAGTTGAGCTCTACGAACTTGCATCACATTCGGTGGAGGAATATCACGAGCTTAAACTTATTGTGGTACAACACGACACTTTTTGTCTTTAGAGAGTAATTTTTCCACTCAAAAGCTTTATGTTGGCCTCATTCTCCTTTGGTTCTACCGTACTTATTTCATTACAATTCTCCACTTCTAGTAAGTTTAAATTAAGCTCTACGAACTCATGACATAAAATGCATTAATAACATCGATTTTAAATTTATGTCCTCTCAAAAGCTATATGTTGGCCTCTTTATCCTTTTGTCCAACTCTAAACCCCATACCTTAAACCCTAAACCCTAAACACCCATATTTAGTTGAGCTCTACGAACTTGCATCACATTCGGTGGAGGAATATCACGAGCTTAAACTTATTGTGGTACAACACGAAACTTTTTGTCATTAGAGAGTAACTTTTCCACTCAAAAGTTATATGTTGGCCTCATTCTCTTTTGGTTCTATCGAACTTATTTCGTTACAATTCTCCATTTGTAGTAAGTTTCAGTTGAGCTCTATGAACTCGTCTCACATACAATGGATTAATAACATCGATTTTAAATTTATGTCCCCTCAAAAGCTATATGTTGTCCTATTTATCCTTTTGTCCTACCCTAAACCCTAAACCCTAAACCCTAAACACCCACATTTAGTTGAGCTCTACGAACTTGCATCACATTCGGTGGAGGAATATCATGAGCTTAAACTTATTGTGGTACAACAAGACACTTTTTGTCATTAGAGAGTAATTTCTCCACTCAAAAGCTATATGTTGGCCTCATTCTCTTATGGTTCTACCGAACTTATTTCGTTACAATTCTCCATTTCTAGTAAGTTTCAATTGAGCTCTACAAACTCATGACATAAAATGCATTAATAACATCGATTTTAAATTTATGTCCTCTCAAAAGCTATATGTTGGCCTCTTTATCCTTTTGTCCAACTCTAAACCCTATACCTTAAACCCTAAACCCTAAACACCCATATTTAGATGTGCTCTACGAACTTGCATCACATTCGGTGGAGGAATATCATGAGCTTAAACTTATTGTGGTACAACAAGACACATTTTGTCATTAGAGAGTGATTTCTCCACTCAAAAGCTATATGTTGGCCTCATTTTCCTTTGGTTCTACCAAACTTATTTCGTTACAATTCTCCATTTGTAGTAAGTTTCAGTTGAGCTCTACGAACTCGTCTCACATACAATTGACTAAAAACATCTATTTTAAATTTATGCCTTTCAAAAGCTATATGTTGGCCTATTTATCCTTTGTTCCTACCCTAAACCCTAAACCCTAAACACAAACATTTAGTTGAGCTCTATGAACTTGCATCACATTCGGTGGAGCAATATCAAGAACTTAAACTAATTGTGGTACAACAAGACACTTTTTGTCATTAGAGAGTAATTTCTCCACTCAAAAGCTATATGTTGGCCTCATTCTCCTTTGGTTCTACCGAACTTATTTCGTTACAATTCTCCATTTCTAGTAAGTTTCAATTGAGCTCTACGAACTCATGACATAAAATGCATTAATAACATCGATTTTAAATTTATGTCCTCTCAAAAGCTATATGTTGGCCTCTTTATCCTTTTGTCCAACTCTAAACCCTATACCTTAAACCCTAAACCCTAAACACCCACATTTAGTTGAGCTCTACGAACTTGCGTCACATTCGGTGGAGCAATATCATGAACATAAACCTATTGTGGTACAACAAGACACTTTTTGTCATCAGAGAGTAATTTCTCCACTCAAAAGCTATATGTTGGCCTCATTCCCTGTTGGTTCTATCGAACTTATTTCGTTACAATTCTCCATTTGTAGTAAGTTTCAGTTGAGCTCTATGAACTCGTCTCACATACAATGATTAATAACATCGATTTTAAATTTATGTCCTCTCAAAAGCTATATGTTGTCCTATTTATCCTTTTGTCCTACCCTAAACCCTAAACCCTAAACCCTAAACCCTAAACCCTAAACCCTAAACACCCACATTTAGTTGAGCTCTACAAACTTGCATCACATTCGGTGGAGGAATATCATGAGCTTTAACTTATTGTGGTACAACAAGACACTTTTTGTCATTAGAGAGTAATTTCTCCACTCAAAAGCTATATGTTGGCCTCATTCTCCTTTGGTTCTACCGTACTTATTTCGTTACAATTCTCCATTTGTATTAAGTTTCAGTTGAGCTCTACGAACTCGTATCACATACAATGGATTAATAACATCGATTTTAAATTTATGACCTCTCAAAAGCTATATGTTGGCCTATTTATCCTTTTGTCCTACCCAAAACCCTAAACCCTAAACCCACACACACATTTAGTTGAGCTCTACGAACTTGCATCACATTCGGTGGAGCAATATCATGAACTTAAACTAATTGTGGTACAACAAGACACTTTTTGTCATTTGAGAGTAATTTCTCCACTCAAAAGCCATATGTTGGCCTCATTCCCTGTTGGTTCTATCGAACTTATTTCGTTCTCCATTTCTAGTAAGTTTCAATTGAGCTCTACGAACTCATGACATAAAATGGATTAATAACATCGATTTTAAATTTATGTCTTCTCAAAAGCTATATGTTGGTCTATTTATCCTTTTGTCCTACCCTAAACTCTTAACCCTAAACCCTAAACACCCACATTTAGTTGATCTCTCCAAACTTGCATCACATTCGGTGGAGGAATATCATGAGCTTTAACTTATTGTGGTACAACAAGACACTTTTTGTCATTAGAGAGTAATTTCTCCACTCAAAAGCTATATGTTGGCCTCATTCTCCTTTGGTTCTACCGAACTTATTTCGTTACAATTCTCCATTTCTAGTAAGTTTCAATTGAGCTCTATGAACTCATGACATAAAATGAATTTATAACATCGATTTTAAACTTATGTCCTCTCAAAAGCTATATTTTGGCCTCTTTATCCTTTTGTCCAACTCTAAACCCTATACCTTAAACCCTAAACCCTAAACACCTATATTTAGTTGAGCTCTACGAACTTGCATCACATTCGGTGGAGGAATATCATGAGCTTAAACTTATTGTGGTACAACAAGACACATTTTGTCATTAGAGAGTGATTTCTCCACTCAAAAGCTATATGTTGGCCTCATTCTCCTTTGGTTCTACCGAACTTATTATGTTACAATTCTCCATTTCTAGTAAGTTTCAATTGAGCTCTACAAACTCATGACATAAAATGCATTAATAACATCGATTTTAAATTTATGTCCTCTCAAAAGCTATATGTTGGCCTCTTTATCCTTTTGTCCAACTCTAAACCCTATACCTTAAACCCTAAACCCTAAACACCCATATTTAGATGTGCTCTACGAACTTGCATCACATTCGGTGGAGGAATATCATGAGCTTAAACTTATTGTGGTACAACAAGACACATTTTGTCATTAGAGAGTGATTTCTCCACTCAAAAGCTATATGTTGGCCTCATTTTCCTTTGGTTCTACCAAACTTATTTCGTTATAATTCTCCATTTCTAGTAAGTTTCAATTGAGCTCTACGACCTCATGACATACAATGGATTATTAAAATCGATTTTAAATTTATGTCCTCTCAAAAGCTATATGTTGGCCTCTTTATCCTTTTGTCCAACTCTAAACCCTAAACCTTAAACCCTAAACCCTAAACACCAATATTTAGTTGAGCTCTACGAACTTGCATCACATTCGGTGGAGGAATATCACGGGCTTATACTTATTGTGGTACAACACGAAACTTTTTGTCATTAGAGAGTAACTTTTCCACTCAAAAGCTATATGTTGGCCTCATTCTATTTTGGTTCTATCGAACTTATTTCGTTACAATTCTCCATTTGTAGTAAGTTTCAGTTGAGCTCTATGAACTCGTCTCACATACAATGGATTAATATCATCGATTTTAAATTTATGTCCTCTCAAAAGCTATATGTTGTCCTATTTATCCTTTTGTCCTACCCTAAACCCTAAACCCTAAACCCTAAACACCCACATTTAGTTGAGCTCTACGAACTTGCATCACATTCGGTGGAGGAATATCATGAGCATAAACTTATTGTGGTACAACAAGACTCTTTTGTCATTAGAGAGTAATTTCTCCACTCAAAAGCTATATGTTGGCCTCATTCTCCTTTGGTTCTACCGAACTTATTTCGTTACAATTCTTCATTTCTAGTAAGTTTCAATTGAGCTCTACGAACTTATGACATAAAATGGATGAATAACATCGATTTTAAATTTATGTCCTCTCAAAAACTATATGTTGGCCTATTTATCCTTTTGTCCTACCCTAAACCCGAAACCCTAAACCCTAAACACCCACATTTAGTTGAGCTCTAGGAACTTGCATCACATTCGGTGGAGGAATATCATGAGCTTAATTTTATTGTGGTACAACAAGACACTTTTTGTCATTAGAGAGTAATTTCTCCACTCAAAAGCCATATGTTGGCCTCATTCCCTGTTGGTTCTATCGAACTTATTTCGTTACAATAATCCATTTATAGTAAGTTTCAGTTGAGCTCTATGAACTCGTCTCACATACAATAGATTACTAACATCGATTTTAAATTTATGTCCTCTCAAAAGCTATATGTTGTCCTATTTATCCTTTTGTCCTACCCTAAACCCTAAACCCTAAACCCTAAACACCCACATTTAGTTGTGCTCTACGAACTTGCATCACATTCGGTGGAGGAATATCATGAGCTTAAACTTATTGTGGTACAACAAGACACTTTTTGTCATTAGAGAGTAATTTCTCCACTCAAAAGCTATATGTTGGCCTCATTCTCCTTTGGTTCTACCGAACTTATTTCGTTACAATTCTCCATTTCTAGTAAGTTTCAATTGAGCTCTACGAATTTATAACATAAAATGGATTAATAACATCGATTTTAAATTTATGTCCTCTCAAAAACTATATGTTGGCCTATTTATCCTTTTTTCCTACCCTAAACCCTAAACCCTAAACCCTAAACACCCACATTTAGTTGAGCTCTAGGAACTTGCATCACATTCGGTGGAGGAATATCATGAGCTTAATTTTATTGTGGTACAACAAGACACTTTTTGTCATTAGAGAGTAATTTCTCCACTCAAAAGCTATATGATGGCCTCATTCTCCTTTGGTTCTACCAAATTTATTTCGTTATAATTCTCCATTTCTAGTAAGTTTCAATTGAGCTCTACGACCTCATGACATACAATGGATTATTAAAATCGATTTTAAATTTATGTCCTCTCAAAAGCTATATGTTGGCCTCTTTATCCTTTTGTCCAACTCTAAATCCTAAACCTTAAACCCTAAACCTTAAACCCTAAACCCTAAACACCAATATTTAGTTGAGCTCTACGAACTTGCATCCCATTCGGTGGAGGAATATCACGAGCTTAAACTTATTGTAGTACAACACGCCACTTTTTGATACGCCCCAAGTTGATGCAAGGGCTGCAATGGATCGTCTAGGATTGATCTTGGATGATGAGAACTCTGAAATGTGAGAAAGAAGAAGAAGAATTTCGTGATGGAAGGGAAATGGACAGAAAAGAGGGGAAGTTTTAGTGAAATGGAAGATGAAGACTTCACACAAAGGTGGTGACTAACCCTTGATAAGCCTAATTCTTGAATCACTCAAGAACTATGAGAATCACTCTCACAAATCTGAATCACTCAGAAAAGAAAATACTAATTCATTCATAATCTGTCTATTACATTGAAGGAGTGGTCCTTATAAAGAAGAAGGAAATTCAGCCTTGTTACAAAAAATGATGAGGTGTAATTTCTCTAGAAGAATCCTAGGCTAGGAGTTACAAATTAAAAGAGGAAGATAGTGATTTGCTTCAGCCCTGAACGTGTATTTGGTGGCTGATTGCTTCATGTAACTCCCTTTCTTGATTGTTATTCTGACCAGGGAATATAGCATTCAATGCTCTTTATGAACTTAATTTCCCTTTCTTTGTAACTCCATTCTTGGCTTTGAAAGCTCTTCAATCCTTTGACTTTGCTGATGTAACTCCTCCATTCAGAACTTATTGAAATTCAAACACATTCAAAGAGTTTTAAGAAAGGAATGGATCCCTCCCTTTAAGCCCTTCATGCGCCACATGCAATCACATACCACTTGAAGTGGATTAAACACACTAAAATAAAATTCAGCAACATAATGCATTTGGATCCAACTTATTCAATTGGTCCTTTGCATTTTTATTGAAATAAAATAAAACAAAACATCACATGGCAGCCCCTATGCGTGGGCTGGCTCTTCTTCTTGGGCCTGAATGATCATCATGATTTTTGGTTCCATCTCTTCTACCACTTTGTCTTCAAGAATGGTTGCCACTACTTGCTGAAGAGTCTCTTTGGCCTTTTTAGCTCTAGCCCTTGTCATTGGTCCTCCAAGTCCTTTTAGTGCTCCATGACCCTTGTCCTTGTCCTTGTCCTCATCATTCCCTCCCTCTTGAAAAGGATTTGACCTCAAATCAAATTCTCCGCCATCTGCATCAAAGAGAGATAAATCAGAGACATTAAAGGTTGAGCTGATGTTATACTCACCTGGAAGCTCTATTTTGTAGGCATTGTGATTGATTCTCTCAAGCACTTGAAAAGGTCCATCCCCTCTAGGTTGGAGTTTGGATTTCCTTTGTTCTGGAAACCTTTCCTTCCTCATGTGCACCCAAACCCAATCTCCGGGTTGGAACACCACCTCCTTTCTTCCCTTGTTAGCTTGCCTAGCATAACTCTCATTCTTTCTCTCAATTTGAGCCTTCACACGCTCATGCATCTTCTTGACATATTCAGCTTTGCCCTGTCCTTCCTTGTGCTTGAAAACAGAAATGTTAGGCATAGGCAACAAATCAAGAGGAGTCAAAGGGTTAAATCCATACACTACTTCAAATGGAGAGCAATTGGTAGTGCTATGGACAGCCCTATTGTAAGCAAATTCAACATGAGGCAAACACGCCTCCCAAGCCTTTAAATTGGCCTTAAGGACAGTCCTAAGCAAGGTGCCTAGGGTCCTATTAACCACCTCAGTTTGCCCATCAGTTTGTGGGTGGCAAGTGGTAGAGAACAAAAGTTTGGTGCCTAACTTCCCCCATAAAGTCCTCCAGAAGTGACTTAGGAACTTGGTGTCCCTATCACTAACTATGCTTCTAGGCATCCCATGAAGTCTTACAACTTCTTTAAAGAACAAATCAGCAACGTGACAAGCATCATCAGCTTTCCTGCAAGGAATAAAGTGAGCCATTTTTGAAAACCTATCAACAACCACAAAAATGGAATCCTTACCATTCTTTGTTCTAGGGAGGCCTAAAACAAAGTCCATAGACAAGTCAACCCAAGGGTATTCAGGGATTGGCAAAGAAGTATACAAACCATGTGGCATCACCTTAGACTTAGCCTTCTTGCAAACAATGCAATGTTCACAAAACTTGATCACATCATGTTTCATTTTGGGCCAATAGAAATGTTCCTGTAAAGTTTCTAGAGTCTTTTGGACTCCAAAATGACCCATTAATCCCCCAGCATGGGATTCTTTAACAAGCAGTTCTCTAATGGAACTTTTAGGCACACACAACCTGTTTTCCTTAAATAAAAATCCATTGTGCCTATAGAATCCATTTTGAGAAACTTTCTCACAAGCCACAAAAATTTCAGCAAAGTTATCATCTTTTTCATACATTTCTTTCACATGTTCAAGTCCTAGCAATTTAGTCTCTAACATGGAAAGCAACACGTGTCTCCTGGATAAAGCATCAGCCACAATGTTACTTTTCCCTTTTTTGTGTTTTATGACATAGGGAAATTGTTCCAAAAATTCAACCCATTTGGCATGCCTTTTGTTCAACTTACCTTGCCCCTTCAAGTATTTCAGCGACTCATGATCACTATGAATCACGAATTCCTTGGGCAAAAGATAATGCTGCCAAGTCTTCAAAGCTCTCACCAAAGCATACAATTCCTTATCATAAGTAGAATAGTTAAGGGCAGCTCCGCTTAACTTTTCACTAAAATAAGCAATTGGGTGGCCTTCTTGAAGCAACACAGCACCAATACCTACATTTGAAGCATCACATTCAAGTTCAAAAGATTTAGCAAAGTTAGGTAAAGCAAGTATAGGTGCATGGGTAAGCTTATGCTTTAGGGCAGCAAAGGCCTCTTCTTGATTCTTTCCCCAATGAAAACCCACATTCTTTTTCACCACTTCATTTAGGGGTGCTGCCAAGGTACTAAAGTCCTTTACAAACCTCCTGTAGAAACTGGCCAAGCCATGAAAACTTCTTACATCACCCACGGATTTAGGAGTGGGCCACTCTTGAATGGCTTTGATCTTTTCCTCATCAACCTGCACTCCTTTCGAACTCACAACAAAACCAAGAAACACAACATGGTCAGTGCAAAAAGTGCATTTCTCAAGATTGGCAAACAATTGTTCCTTTCTAAGCATACTCAAGACGGATCTTAAGTGCTCAACATGCAGCTCAAGAGTAGTGCTATAGACCAAAATATCATCAAAGTACACAACCACAAATTTCCCAATGAATTCCCTCAAAACATGGTTCATTAGTCTCATAAAAGTACTAGGTGCATTAGTTAAACCAAAAGGCATAACCAACCATTCATACAAACCATATTTAGTTTTGAAAGCAGTTTTCCATTCATCCCCTTCTTTAATCCTTATCTGATTGTAACCACTTTTCAAATCAATTTTAGAAAAATAACATGCTCCATGCAATTCATCAAGCAAATCATCAAGTCTAGGAATAGGGTGCCTATACTTAATGGTGATGTTATTCAAGGCTCTACAATCAGAGCACATTCTCCAAGTCCCATCTTTCTTTGGTACCAAAATCACCGGTACAGCACAAGGACTCATGCTATTTCTTACCCACCCTTTGTTCAAGAGTTCTTCCACTTGTCTTTGAATTTCAGTGGTTTCTTGTGGGTTGCTTCTATATGCTGGCCTATTAGGCAAAGAAGCTCCCGGAATGAGATCAATTTGATGCTCAATTCCTCTCAGTGGTGGTAGACCACTTGGAACACTTGTTGGAAACACATCCTCATAATCCTGCAAAAGAGATTTAACACTAGAAGGCAGCTCAAAATTTTCAAAAGTGTTAGTGTTCAAAATCTGATTTTTGCAAAACATCAAGTATAGGATCTGTTTTGAAGCTATCATCCTTTTCACCTCTCTCTTTTTGATCAAACAAATTTCTTTTCTCTCAAGTATTTCACTCTTTTCTTTTTGCTCTCTCTCAAGTGTTTCACTCTTTTCTTTTTGCTTTCTCTCAAGTGTCTCACTCTTTTCTTTTCTCTCTTGTTCAATCTTTTCTCTCATTTTCTTTTGATCCTCACGCACCTCCCTAGGGCTCAAAGGTTTGAGCGTAATTTTCTGGCCATGATGTTGGAATGAGATCTTGTTGGTGCTTCCATTATGATCAGAGTTGGTGTCATATTGCCATGGTCTTCCCAGCAGTATGTGACTAGCCTCCATGGGAACAACATCACAAAGAACCTTATCCCTGTATTTGCCAATGGAAAAGTCAACTTCAACTTGCTTACTTACTTGTATTTCTCCATAGTGGCTGAGCCATTGAAGTTTGTATGGCCAAGGATGTGGTTTTGTGACCAGGTTCAGCTTCTCCACCATTCTTTCACTAGCCACATTAGTACAGCTTCCGCCATCAACAATCATCAAGCAAATCTGCCCATTGACAGAACATCTTGTGTGAAAGATATTCTCTCTTTGGCTTTCTTTCTTTGGCTTTTGTTGGCTACCAAGCATTCTTCGGATCATCAACTGCCTCCTCTTCTTCTTCACTTTGTTCTCCTTCGGACTCACTGGTGTAGTCTCCATCATCCTTAAGAATCATGGTCTTTTTGGAGGCACATTCATAAGCATAATGTCCCATACCTTGGCATTTGAAGCACTTGACCTCTTTGCTCTTTTTGGATGGTTGTTCAAGAGGTTTTGAAGAAGCTGAAGCTTGTGGTTTGGTGGCTGGTTTGCTAAGGGTGCTCGGCCCTTCATTCTTCATTCTGTCTCTCCAAGATGAATTGGAATTGGTAGAACTCTTCCTTGCAAGCCCTTTCCTTTTGAGTTGTTGCTCAACTTTAGTGGCCTTGTGCAGCAATTCTTCCATGTCTACATATTCCTGAAGTTCTACAATATCTCTAACATCATTAGACAGACCATTAATAAATCGAATCATGGTTACCTCTTCATCCTCCTCAAGATTGGCTTGCAACATAAGCACCTCAAGTTCTTTGTAATACTCCTCAACACTCTTGCTGCCTTGGGTAAGTTTTTGAAGTTTAAATTTTACATCCCTAGCATGGCTTGAAGGGACATATCTTTTCCTCATGATTCGTTTCATTTCAGCCCATGTTTCCACCGCTGGCTCCTCATTTCTCAATCTCTCTTTTGCAAACTTATTCCACCAAACAAGAGCATAGTCTGAAAAGTGAGCAGCTGCAAGTTTCACCTTTTGGTCCTCCTCATAGTTGTTGCAAGCAAAGACATGCTCTATTTTGAGTTCCCACTCCAAGTATGCCTCTGGATCACTCTTTCCCTTAAAAGGAGGAATTTGGAATTTGACTCCTTCAATCCGAGCAGGTCTAGGATTTTCATGAATTCGTCGTGGCCTCCCGCCTTCACTGTCACTATTGTTCCGGTTCTCCATTTGATCCAGCCTTTCGTGGATCTCTTCAGTTTGCCTCCTCATTAAGTTTTCCAGATGTTGTGTAAGAGCCCGCATTTCGATGGTCGAGAGTCGCACTGCTGGTTGCTCCTCCTCTTCTCCTGACATCTTTGACAAATGAAAAGATTCAAGTAGAACAAACAAATGTTAGTATTTACCTCACTTCTCTCGTGTTTCCCTCAAATTGGCTTTTCTATGATGTGCACTCTTGCCTTTTTCCACTCAAAAATTCTCACAATCTCTTGAGTAAATCAAAGTTAAGACACACAAAGAATTATGCCACCAAATTTGTGTAGAGTCACACAGATTAGAATAGACTTTAGAATATGAAACAAAAGAAGACAAGACAAATCACCACAGAAATGGAAAGGACTCAAAATATTTAGAGACTAAAGAAGAATTCAAGAACAAACAGAAAGAAGAAAATAAATTGGAATGCTAGCAACAAAATTACCTTGAACAATTGAATTTGGCTAATTAAACAAGAACCATTCAGCCATTTTTTTTTTGAATTTTCGTTTTTTTTTTTTTGAATTTTCGTTTTGTAATTTGTTTTTGATTCTGAACAATTAACAAGGCTTAACTTTTGCAATGGTTCAGCCAAAAGAAACAAAAACTAAAATCAAGGTAACAAGAAATGATAAAGAGTTGCAAACCAGAATTCCAGATAAGAAAAGAAACCAAAATCCTAGAACCGGAGCTCTGATTACCAAATGATACGCCCCAAGTTGATGCAAGGGCTGCAATGGATCGTCTAGGATTGATCTTGGATGATGAGAACTCTGAAATGTGAGAAAGAAGAAGAAGAATTTCGTGATGGAAGGGAAATGGACAGAAAAGAGGGGAAGTTTTAGTGAAATGGAAGATGAAGACTTCACACAAAGGTGGTGACAAACCCTTGATAAGCCTTCTTGAATAAGCCTAAATTCTATGAATCACTCTCACAAATCTGAATCACTCAGAAAAGAAAATACTAATTCATTCATAATCTGTCTATTACATTGAAGGAGTGGTCCTTATAAAGAAGAAGGAAATTCAGCCTTGTTACAAAAAATGATGAGGTGTAATTTCTCTAGAAGAATCCTAGGCTAGGAGTTACAAATTAAAAGAGGAAGATAGTGATTTGCTTCAGCCCTGAACGTGTATTTGGTGGCTGATTGCTTCATGTAACTCCCTTTCTTGATTGTTATTCTGACCAGGGAATATAGCATTCAATGCTCTTTATGAACTTAATTTCCCTTTCTTTGTAACTCCATTCTTGGCTTTGAAAGCTCTTCAATCCTTTGACTTTGCTGATGTAACTCCTCCATTCAGAACTTATTGAAATTCAAACACATTCAAAGAGTTTTAAGAAAGGAATGGATCCCTCCCTTTAAGCCCTTCATGCGCCACATGCAATCACATACCACTTGAAGTGGATTAAACACACTAAAATAAAATTCAGCAACATAATGCATTTGGATCCAACTTATTCAATTGGTCCTTTGCATTTTTATTGAAATAAAATAAAACAAAACATCACATGGCAGCCCCTATGCGTGGGCTGGCTCTTCTTCTTGGGCCTGAATGATCATCATGATTTTTGGTTCCATCTCTTCTACCACTTTGTCTTCAAGAATGGTTGCCACTACTTGCTGAAGAGTCTCTTTGGCCTTTTTAGCTCTAGCCCTTGTCATTGGTCCTCCAAGTCCTTTTAGTGCTCCATGACCCTTGTCCTTGTCCTTGTCCTCATCACTTTTTGTCATTAGAGAGTAATTTCTCCACTCAAAAGCTATATGTTGGCCTCATTCTCCTTTGGTTCTACCGAACTTATTTCGTTACAATTCCCCATTTCTAGTAAGTTTCAATTGAGCTCTACGAACTCATGACATAAAATGGATTAATAACATCGATTTTAAATTTATGTCCTCTCAAAAGCTATATGTTGGCCTCTTTATCCTTTTGTCCAACTCTAAACCCTAAACCTTAAACCCTAAACCCTAAACACCCATATTTAGTTGAGCTCTACGAACTTGCATCACATTCGGTGGAGGAATATCACGAGCTTACACTTATTGTGGTACAACACGAAACTTTTTGTCATTAGAGAGTAACTTTTCCACTCAAAAGCTATATGTTGGCCTCATTCTCTTTTGGTTCTATCGAACTTATTTCGTTACAATTCTCCATTTGTAGTAAGTTTCAGTTGAGCTCTATGAACTCGTCTCACATACAATGGATTAATAACATCGATTTTAAATTTATGTCCTCTCAAAAGCTATATGTTGTCCTATTTATCCTTTTGTCCTACCCTAAACCCTAAACCCTAAACCCTAAACACCCACATTTAGTTGAGCTCTACGAACTTGCATCACATTCGGTGGAGGAATATCATGAGCTTAAACTTAATGTGGTACAACAAGACACTTTTTGTCATTAGAGAGTAATTTCTCCACTCAAAAGCTATGTGTTGGCCTCATTCTCCTTTGGTTCTACCGAACTTATTTCGTTACAATTCTCCATTTCTAGTATGTTTCAATTAGCTCTACGAACTTATGACATAAAACGGATTAATAACATAGATTTTAAATTTATGTCCTCTCAAAAACTATATGTTGGCCTATTTATCCTTTTGTCCTACCCTAAACCCTAAACCCTAAACCCTAAACACCCACATTTAGTTGAGCTCTACGAACTTGCATCACATTCGGTGGAGCAATATCATGAACTTAAACTAATTGTGGTACAACAAGACTGATACGCCCCAAGTTGATGCAAGGGCTGCAATGGATCGTCTAGGATTGATCTTGGATGATGAGAACTCTGAAATGTGAGAAAGAAGAAGAAGAATTTCGTGATGGAAGGGAAATGGACAGAAAAGAGGGGAAGTTTTAGTGAAATGGAAGATGAAGACTTCACACAAAGGTGGTGACAAACCCTTGATAAGCCTAATTCTTGAATCACTCAAGAACTATGAGAATCACTCTCACAAATCTGAATCACTCAGAAAAGAAAATACTAATTCATTCATAATCTGTCTATTACATTGAAGGAGTGGTCCTTATAAAGAAGAAGGAAATTCAGCCTAGTTACAAAAAAATGATGAGGTGTAATTTCTCTAGAAGAATCCTAGGCTAGGAGTTACAAATTAAAAGAGGAAGATAGTGATATGCTTCAGCCCTGAACGTGTTTTTAGTGGCTGATTGCTTCATGTAACTCCCTTTCTTGATTGTTATTCTGACCAGGGAATATAGCATTCAATGCTCTTTATGAACTTAATTTCCCTTTCTTTGTAACTCCATTCTTGGCTTTGAAAGCTCTTCAATCCTTTGACTTTGCTGATGTAACTCCTCCATTCAGAACTTATTGAAATTCAAACACATTCAAAGAGTTTTAAGAAAGGAATGGATCCCTCCCTTTAAGCCCTTCATGCGCCACATGCAAACACACACCACTTGAAGTGGATTAAACACACTAAAATAAAATTCAGCAACATAATGCATTTGGATCCAACTTATTCAATTGGTCCTTTGCATTTTTATTGAAATAAAATAAAACAGAACATCACATGGCAGCCCCTATGCGTGGGCTGGCTCTTCTTCTTGGGCCTGAATGATCATCATGATTTTTGGTTCCATCTCTTCTACCACTTTGTCTTCAAGAATGGTTGCCACTACTTGCTGAAGAGTCTCTTTGGCCTTTTTAGCTCTAGCCCTTGTCATTGGTCCTCCAAGTCCTTTTAGGGCTCCATGACCCTTGTCCTTGTCCACTTTTTGTCATTAGAGAGTAATATCTCCACTCAAAAGCTATATGTTGGCCTCATTCTCCTTTTGTTCTACCGTACTTATTTCGTTACAATTCTCCATTTGTATTAAGTTTCAGTTGAGCTCTACGAACTCGTCTCACATACAATGGATTAATTACATCGATTTTAAATTTAAGCCTCTCAAAAACTATTTGTTGGCCTATTTATACTTTTGTTCTACCCTAAACCCTAAACCCTAAACCCTAAACACACACATTTAGTTGAGCTCTACGAACTTTTATCACATTCGGTGGAGCAATATCTTGAACTTAAACTAATTGTGGTAGAACAAGACACTTTTTGTCAATAGAGAGTAATTTCTCCACTCAAAAGCTATATGTTGGCCTCATTCCCTGTTGGTTCTACCGAACTTATTTCGTTACAATTCTCCATTTGTAGTAAGTTTCAGTTGATCTCTACGAACTCGTGTCACATACAATGGATTAATAACATCGATTTTAAATTTATGTCCTCTCAAAAGCTATATGTTGGCCACTTTATCCTTTTATCGTACCCTAAACCCTAAACCCTAAACACTAAACACCCACATTTAGTTGAGCTCTACGAACTTGCATCACATTCGGTGGAGCAATATCATGAGCTTAAACTTATTGTGGTACAACAAGATACTTTTTGTCATTAGAGAGTAATTTCTCTACTCAAAAGCTATATGTTGGCCTCTTCTCCTTTGGTTCTATCGAACTTATTTCGTTACAATTCTCCATTTCTAGTAAGTTTCAATTGAGCTCAACGAACTCATGACATAAAATGGATTAATAACATCGATTTTAAATTTATGTCCTCTCAAAAGCTATATGTTTGCCTCTTTATCCTTTTGTCCAACTCTAAACCCTATACCTTAAACCCTAAACCCTAAACACCCATATTTAGTTGAGCTCTACGATCTCGCATCACATTCGGTGGAGGAATATCACGAGCTTAAACTTATTGTGGTACAACACGATTTTTTGTCATTAGAGAGTAATTTTTCCACTCAAAAGCTTTATGTTGGCCTCATTCTCCTTTGGTTCTACCGTACTTATTTCGTTACAATTCTACATTTGTATTAAGTTTCAATTGAGCTCTACGACCTCATGACAAACAATGGATTGTTAAAATCGATTTTAAATTTATGTCCTCTCAAAAGCTATATGTTGGCCTCTTTATCCTTTTGTCCAACTCTAAATCCTAAACCTTAAACCCTAAACCCTAAACACCCATATTTAGTTGAGCTCTACGAACTTGCATCACATTCGGTGGAGGAATATCACGAGCTTAAACTTATTGTGGTACAACACGAAACTTTTTGTCATTAGTTGAGCTCTACGAACTTGCATGAGCTTAAACTTATTTTGGGCTATAGAGACGGTCTGATCTTAAGAGAGGAATTGCTCCACTCAAAAGTTTCGTTTAAGACCTATTTATCATTTGGTCTTACTCTACTTCTTTCGTTTCAATTCTCGATTTGTAGTATGTGTAGGTTGAGCTCTACGAACTCGTAACACATTCGATGGAGGAACTCATTAGCTTAAAACTTTTTTTAGGCTATAGAGACGGTTTTGGTCATTGGAGAGGCATTTCTCCACTCAAAAGCTTTATGTAGGCCTCTTTATCGTTTTGTCCTACTCTACATCAATTGTTTCAACTCTCCTTTTCTAAAAAGCTTTATCTACCTCTTTGTCTTTTTGTCCTACTCTACTTTATTCCTTACAATTCACAATTTCTATAAAGTTTTAATTGAGCTCTACGAACTAGTATCACATTCGATGGAAGAATATCAAATAACCTTGAACTTATTTTGGGAGAACAAGATGGTTTTGCTTCCTAGAGAGGAATTCCTCCTCTTAAAAGCTATATGTTGTCCTACTCTGCTTTTTTCTTTGCAATTCTCCGTTTATAGTAAGTTTAAGCTCAGCTCTACGAAGTCGTATGACATTCGATCGATTAATATGATCTTTAACTTATTTTGGGCTATAGAGACGGTCCTAATCTTAAGAGAGGAATTGCTCCACTCAAAAGTTTCGTTTAAGACCTATTTATCATTTGGTCCTACTCTACTTCTTTCGTTTCAATTCTCGATTTGTAGTATGATGAGGACAAGGACAAGGACAAGGGTCATGGAGCACTAAAAGGACTTGGAGGACCAATGACAAGGGCTAGAGCTAAAAAGGCCAAAGAGACTCTTCAGCAAGTAGTGGCAACCATTCTTGAAGACAAAGTGGTAGAAGAGATGGAACCAAAAATCATGATGATCATTCAGGCCCAAGAAGAAGAGCCAGCCCACGCATAGGGGCTGCCATGTGATGTTCTGTTTTATTTTATTTCAATAAAAATGCAAAGGACCAATTGAATAAGTTGGATCCAAATGCATTATGTTGCTGAATTTTATTTTAGTGTGTTTAATCCACTTCAAGTGGTGTGTGTTTGCATGTGGCGCATGAAGGGCTTAAAGGAGGGATCCATTCCTTTCTTAAAACTCTTTGAATGTGTTTGAATTTCAATAAGTTCTGAATGGAGGAGTTACATCAGCAAAGTCAAAGGATTGAAGAGCTTTCAAAGCCAAGAATGGAGTTACAAAGAAAGGGAAATTAAGTTCATAAAGAGCATTGAATGCTATATTCCCTGGTCAGAATAACAATCAAGAAAGGGAGTTACATGAAGCAATCAGCCACTAAAAACACGTTCAGGGCTGAAGCATATCACTATCTTCCTCTTTTAATTTGTAACTCCTAGCCTAGGATTCTTCTAGAGAAATTACACCTCATCATTTTTTTGTAACTAGGCTGAATTTCCTTCTTCTTTATAAGGACCACTCCTTCAATGTAATAGACAGATTATGAATGAATTAGTATTTTCTTTTCTGAGTGATTCAGATTTGTGAGAGTGATTCTCATAGTTCTTGAGTGATTCAAGAATTAGGCTTATCAAGGGTTTGTCACCACCTTTGTGTGAAGTCTTCATCTTCCATTTCACTAAAACTTCCCCTCTTTTCTGTCCATTTCCCTTCCATCACGAAATTCTTCTTCTTCTCTCTCACATTTCAGAGTTCTCATCATCCAAGATCGATCCTAGACGATCCATTGCAGCCCTTGCATCAACTTGGGGCGTATCATTTGGTAATCAGAGCTCCGGTTCTAGGATTTTGGTTTCTTTTCTTATCTGGAATTCTGGTTAGCAACTCTTTGTCATTTCTTGTTACCTTGATTTTAGTTTTTGTTTCTTTTGGCTGAACCATTGCAAAAGTTAAGCCTTGTTAATTGTTCAGAATCAAAAACAAATTACAAAACGAAAATTCAAAAAAAAAAAAAAACGAAAATTCAAAAAAAAAATGGCTGAATGGTTCTTGTTTAATTAGCCAAATTCAATTGTTCAAGGTAATTTTGTTGCTAGCATTCCAATTTATTTTCTTCTTTCTGTTTGTTCTTGAATTCTTCTTTAGTCTCTAAATATTTGGAGTCCTTTCCATTTCTGTGGTGATTTGTCTTGTCTTCTTTTGTTTCATATTCTAAAGTCTATTCTAATCTGTGTGACTCTACACAAATTTGGTGGCATAATTCTTTGTGTGTCTTAACTTTGATTTACTCAAGAGATTGTGAGAATTTTTGAGTGGAAAAAGGCAAGAGTGCACATCATAGAAAAGCCAATTTGAGGGAAACACGAGAGAAGTGAGGTAAACACTAACATTTGTTTGTTCTACTTGAATCTTTTCATTTGTCAAAGATGTCAGGAGAAGAGGAGGAGCAACCAGCAGTGCGGCTCTCGACCATCGAAATGCGGGCTCTTACACAACATCTGGAAAACTTAATGAGGAGGCAAACTGAAGAGATCCACGAAAGGCTGGATCAAATGGAGAACCGGAACAATAGTGACAGTGAAGGCGGGAGGCCACGACGAATTCATGAAAATCCTAGACCTGCTCGGATTGAAGGAGTCAAATTCCAAATTCCTCCTTTTAAGGGAAAGAGTGATCCAGAGGCATACTTGGAGTGGGAACTCAAAATAGAGCATGTCTTTGCTTGCAACAACTATGAGGAGGACCAAAAGGTGAAACTTGCAGCTGCTCACTTTTCAGACTATGCTCTTGTTTGGTGGAATAAGTTTGCAAAAGAGAGATTGAGAAATGAGGAGCCAGCGGTGGAAACATGGGCTGAAATGAAACGAATCATGAGGAAAAGATATGTCCCTTCAAGCCATGCTAGGGATGTAAAATTTAAACTTCAAAAACTTACCCAAGGCAGCAAGAGTGTTGAGGAGTATTACAAAGAACTTGAGGTGCTTATGTTGCAAGCCAATCTTGAGGAGGATGAAGAGGTAACCATGATTCGATTTATTAATGGTTTATCTAATGATGTTAGAGATATTGTAGAACTTCAGGAATATGTAGACATGGAAGAATTGCTGCACAAGGCCACTAAAGTTGAGCAACAACTCAAAAGGAAAGGGCTTGCAAGGAAGAGTTCTACCAATTCCAATTCATCTTGGAGAGACAGAATGAAGAATGAAGGGCCGAGCACCCTTAGCAAACCAGCCACCAAACCACAAGCTTCAGCTTCTTCAAAACCTCTTGAACAACCATCCAAAAAGAGCAAAGAGGTCAAGTGCTTCAAATGCCAAGGTATGGGACATTATGCTTATGAATGTGCCTCCAAAAAGACCATGATTCTTAAGGATGATGGAGACTACACCAGTGAGTCCGAAGGAGAACAAAGTGAAGAAGAAGAGGAGGCAGCCATGAATGGTGAACTGTTGATGATCCGAAGAATGCTTGGTAGCCAACAAAAGCCAAAGAAAGAAAGCCAAAGAGAGAATATCTTTCACACAAGATGTTCTGTCAATGGGCAGATTTGCTTGATGATTGTTGATGGCGGAAGCTGTACTAATGTGGCTAGTGAAAGAATGGTGGAGAAGCTGAACCTGGTCACAAAACCACATCCTTGGCCATACAAACTTCAATGGCTCAGCCACTATGGAGAAATACAAGTAAGTAAGCAAGTTGAAGTTGACTTTTCCATTGGCAAATACAGGGATAAGGTTCTTTGTGATGTTGTTCCCATGGAGGCTAGTCACATACTGCTGGGAAGACCATGGCAATATGACACCAACTCTGATCATAATGGAAGCACCAACAAGATCTCATTCCAACATCATGGCCAGAAAATTACGCTCAAACCTTTGAGCCCTAGGGAGGTGCGTGAGGATCAAAAGAAAATGAGAGAAAAGATTGAACAAGAGAGAAAAGAAAAGAGTGAGACACTTGAGAGAAAGCAAAAAGAAAAGAGTGAAACACTTGAGAGAGAGCAAAAAGAAAAGAGTGAAATACTTGAGAGAAAAGAAATTTGTTTGATCAAAAAGAGAGAGGTGAAAAGGATGATAGCTTCAAAACAGATCCTATACTTGATGTTTTGCAAAAATCAGATTTTGAACACTAACACTTTTGAAAATTTTGAGCTGCCTTCTAGTGTTAAATCTCTTTTGCAGGATTATGAGGATGTGTTTCCAACAAGTGTTCCAAGTGGTCTACCACCACTGAGAGGAATTGAGCATCAAATTGATCTCATTCCGGGAGCTTCTTTGCCTAATAGGCCAGCATATAGAAGCAACCCACAAGAAACCACTGAAATTCAAAGACAAGTGGAAGAACTCTTGAACAAAGGGTGGGTAAGAAATAGCATGAGTCCTTGTGCTGTACCGGTGATTTTGGTACCAAAGAAAGATGGGACTTGGAGAATGTGCTCTGATTGTAGAGCCTTGAATAACATCACCATTAAGTATAGGCACCCTATTCCTAGACTTGATGATTTGCTTGATGAATTGCATGGAGCATGTTATTTTTCTAAAATTGATTTGAAAAGTGGTTACAATCAGATAAGGATTAAAGAAGGGGATGAATGGAAAACTGCTTTCAAAACTAAATATGGTTTGTATGAATGGTTGGTTATGCCTTTTGGTTTAACTAATGCACCTAGTACTTTTATGAGACTAATGAACCATGTTTTGAGGAAATTCATTGGGAAATTTGTGGTTGTGTACTTTGATGATATTTTGGTCTATAGCACTACTCTTGAGCTGCATGTTGAGCACTTAAGATCCGTCTTGAGTATGCTTAGAAAGGAACAATTGTTTGCCAATCTTGAGAAATGCACTTTTTGCACTGACCATGTTGTGTTTCTTGGTTTTGTTGTGAGTTCGAAAGGAGTGCAGGTTGATGAGGAAAAGATCAAAGCCATTCAAGAGTGGCCCACTCCTAAATCCGTGGGTGATGTAAGAAGTTTTCATGGCTTGGCCAGTTTCTACAGGAGGTTTGTAAAGGACTTTAGTACCTTGGCAGCACCCCTAAATGAAGTGGTGAAAAAGAATGTGGGTTTTCATTGGGGAAAGAATCAAGAAGAGGCCTTTGCTGCCCTAAAGCATAAGCTTACCCATGCACCTATACTTGCTTTACCTAACTTTGCTAAATCTTTTGAACTTGAATGTGATGCTTCAAATGTAGGTATTGGTGCTGTGTTGCTTCAAGAAGGCCACCCAATTGCTTATTTTAGTGAAAAGTTAAGCGGAGCTGCCCTTAACTATTCTACTTATGATAAGGAATTGTATGCTTTGGTGAGAGCTTTGAAGACTTGGCAGCATTATCTTTTGCCCAAGGAATTCGTGATTCATAGTGATCATGAGTCGCTGAAATACTTGAAGGGGCAAGGTAAGTTGAACAAAAGGCATGCCAAATGGGTTGAATTTTTGGAACAATTTCCCTATGTCATAAAACACAAAAAAGGGAAAAGTAACATTGTGGCTGATGCTTTATCCAGGAGACACGTGTTGCTTTCCATGTTAGAGACTAAATTGCTAGGACTTGAACATGTGAAAGAAATGTATGAAAAAGATGATAACTTTGCTGAAATTTTTGTGGCTTGTGAGAAAGTTTCTCAAAATGGATTTTATAGGCACAATGGATTTTTATTTAAGGAAAACAGGTTGTGTGTGCCTAAAAGTTCCATTAGAGAACTGCTTGTTAAAGAATCCCATGCTGGGGGATTAATGGGTCATTTTGGAGTCCAAAAGACTCTAGAAACTTTACAGGAACATTTCTATTGGCCCAAAATGAAACATGATGTGATCAAGTTTTGTGAACATTGCATTGTTTGCAAGAAGGCTAAGTCTAAGGTGATGCCACATGGTTTGTATACTTCTTTGCCAATCCCTGAATACCCTTGGGTTGACTTGTCTATGGACTTTGTTTTAGGCCTCCCTAGAACAAAGAATGGTAAGGATTCCATTTTTGTGGTTGTTGATAGGTTTTCAAAAATGGCTCACTTTATTCCTTGCAGGAAAGCTGATGATGCTTGTCACGTTGCTGATTTGTTCTTTAAAGAAGTTGTAAGACTTCATGGGATGCCTAGAAGCATAGTTAGTGATAGGGACACCAAGTTCCTAAGTCACTTCTGGAGGACTTTATGGGGGAAGTTAGGCACCAAACTTTTGTTCTCTACCACTTGCCACCCACAAACTGATGGGCAAACTGAGGTGGTTAATAGGACCCTAGGCACCTTGCTTAGGACTGTCCTTAAGGCCAATTTAAAGGCTTGGGAGGCGTGTTTGCCTCATGTTGAATTTGCTTACAATAGGGCTGTCCATAGCACTACCAATTGCTCTCCATTTGAAGTAGTGTATGGGTTTAACCCTTTGACTCCTCTTGATTTGTTGCCTATGCCTAACATTTCTGTTTTCAAGCACAAGGAAGGACAGGGCAAAGCTGAATATGTCAAGAAGATGCATGAGCGTGTGAAGGCTCAAATTGAGAGAAAGAATGAGAGTTATGCTAGGCAAGCTAACAAGGGAAGAAAGGAGGTGGTGTTCCAACCCGGAGATTGGGTTTGGGTGCACATGAGGAAGGAAAGGTTTCCAGAACAAAGGAAATCCAAACTCCAACCTAGAGGGGATGGACCTTTTCAAGTGCTTGAGAGAATCAATAACAATGCCTACAAAATAGAGCTTCCAGGTGAGTATAACATCAGCTCAACCTTTAATGTCTCTGATTTATCTCTCTTTGATGCAGATGGCGGAGAATTTGATTTGAGGTCAAATCCTTTTCAAGAGGGAGGGAATGATGAGGACAAGGACAAGGACAAGGGTCATGGAGCACTAAAAGGACTTGGAGGACCAATGACAAGGGCTAGAGCTAAAAAGGCCAAAGAGACTCTTCAGCAAGTAGTGGCAACCATTCTTGAAGACAAAGTGGTAGAAGAGATGGAACCAAAAATCATGATGATCATTCAGGCCCAAGAAGAAGAGCCAGCCCACGCATAGGGGCTGCCATGTGATGTTCTGTTTTATTTTATTTCAATAAAAATGCAAAGGACCAATTGAATAAGTTGGATCCAAATGCATTATGTTGCTGAATTTTATTTTAGTGTGTTTAATCCACTTCAAGTGGTGTGTGTTTGCATGTGGCGCATGAAGGGCTTAAAGGAGGGATCCATTCCTTTCTTAAAACTCTTTGACTGTGTTTGAATTTCAATAAGTTCTGAATGGAGGAGTTACATCAGCAAAGTCAAAGGATTGAAGAGCTTTCAAAGCCAAGAATGGAGTTACAAAGAAAGGGAAATTAAGTTCATAAAGAGCATTGAATGCTATATTCCCTGGTCAGAATAACAATCAAGAAAGGGAGTTACATGAAGCAATCAGCCACTAAAAACACGTTCAGGGCTGAAGCATATCACTATCTTCCTCTTTTAATTTGTAACTCCTAGCCTAGGATTCTTCTAGAGAAATTACACCTCATCATTTTTTTGTAACTAGGCTGAATTTCCTTCTTCTTTATAAGGACCACTCCTTCAATGTAATAGACAGATTATGAATGAATTAGTATTTTCTTTTCTGAGTGATTCAGATTTGTGAGAGTGATTCTCATAGTTCTTGAGTGATTCAAGAATTAGGCTTATCAAGGGTTTGTCACCACCTTTGTGTGAAGTCTTCATCTTCCATTTCACTAAAACTTCCCCTCTTTTCTGTCCATTTCCCTTCCATCACGAAATTCTTCTTCTTCTCTCTCACATTTCAGAGTTCTCATCATCCAAGATCGATCCTAGACGATCCATTGCAGCCCTTGCATCAACTTGGGGCGTATCATAGTATGTGTAGGTTGAGCTCTACGAACTCGTAACACATTCGATGGAGGAATACCATGAGTTTAAACTTGTTTTAGGCTACAGAGACTGTTTTGGTCATTGGGGAGGCATTTTTCCACTCAAAAGCTTTATGTAGGCCTCTTTATCTTTTTGTCCTACTCTACATCATTCGTTACAATTCTCCATTTCTAAATACCTTTTATCTACCTCTTTGTCCTTTTGTCCTACTCTACTTCATTCGTTACTATTCTCAATTTCTATTAAGTTTTAATTGAGCTCTACGAACTCATATCACATTCGATGGAGGAATATCATAACCTTGAACTTATTTTGGGACAACAAGATGGTTTTGCTCGTTAGAGAGGAATTCCTCCACTTAAAAGCTATATGTTGTCCTACTCTGCTTCTTTCGTTGCAATTCTCCATTTAGAGTAAGTTTAAGCTCAGCTCTACTAAGTCGTATGACATTCGATCGATTAATATCATGAGCTTAAACTTATTTTTGGCTATAGAGACGGTCCTGATCTTAAGAGAGGAATTGCTCCACTCAAAAGTTTCGTTTAAGACCAATTTATCATTTTGTCCTACTCTACTTCTTTCGTTTCAATTCTCGATTTGTAGTATGTGTAAGTTGAGCTCTACGAACTCGTAACACATTCAATGGAGGAATATCTTGAGCTTAAATTTGTTTTAGGCTATAGAGACGGTTTTGGTCATTGGAGAGGCATTTCTCTACTCAAAAGCGTTATGTAGGCCTCTTTATCGTTCTGTCCTACTCTACATCAATTTATACAATTCTCCTTTTCTAAAAAGCTAGATCTACCTCTTTGTCCTTTTGTCCTACTCTACTTCATTCCTTACAATTCACAATTTCTATAAAGTTTTAATTGAGCTCTACGAACTCGTATCACATTCGATCGAGGAATATCATATAACCTTGAACTTATTTTGGGAGAACAAGATAGTTTTGCTTCCTAGAGAGGAATTCCTCCTCTTAAAAGATATATGTTGTCCTACTCTGCTTCTTTTGTTGCAATTCTCCATTTAGAGTTAGTTTAAGCTCAGCTCTACGACGTCGTATGGCATTCGATCGATTAATATCATGAGCTTTATCTTATTTTGGACTATAAAGACGGTCCTGATCTTAAGAGAGGAATTGCTCCACTCAAAAGTTTCGTTTAAGCCTTTTTATCATATGGTCCTACTCTACTTCTTTCGTTTCAATTCTCGATTTTTAGTATGTGTAGGTTGAGCTCTACGAACTCGTAACACATTCGATGGAGGAATATCATGAGCTTAAATTTGTTTTAGGCTATAGAGACGGTTTTGGTCATTGGAGAGGCATTTCTCCACTCAAAGGCTTTATGTAGGCCTCTTTATCCTTTTGGCCTACTCTACATCATTTGTTACAATTCTCCATTTCTAAAAAGTATTATCTACCTCTTTGTCCTTTTGTTCTACTCTACTTCATTCCTTACAATTCACAATTTCTATTAAGTTTTAATTGAGCTCTACGAACTCGTATCACATTCGATGGAGGAATATCATGTGCTTAAACATGTTTAAGGCTATAGAGACGGTTTTGGTCATTGGAGAGGCATTTCTCCACTCAAAAGCTTTATGTAGGCCTCTTTATCTTTTTGTCCTACTCTACATCAATTGTTTCAACTCTCCTTTTCTAAAAAGCTTTATCTACCTCTGTCTTTTTGTCCTACTCTACTTCATTCCTTACAATTCACAATTTCTATACAGTTTTAATTGAGCTCTACGAACTCGTATCACATTCGATGGAAGAATATCATATAACCTTGAACTTATTTTGGGAGAACAAGGTGGTTTGGCTCCCATCAGAGGAATTCCTCCATTTAAAAGCTATATGTTGTCCTACTCTGCTTCTTTCGTTGAAATTCTCCATTTATAGTAAGTTTAAGCTCAGCTCTACGAAGTCGTATGACATTCGATCGATTAATATCATGAGCTTAAACTTATTTTGGGCTATAGAGACGGTCCGATCTTAAGAGAGGAATTGCTCCACTCAAAAGTTTCGTTTAAGACCTATTTATCATTTGGTCTTACTCTACTTCTTTCGTTTCAATTCTCGATTTGTTGTATGTGTAGGTTGAGCTCTACGAACTCGTAACACATTCGATGGAGGAACTCATTAGCTTAAAACTTGTTTTAGGCTATAGAGACGGTTTTGGTCATTGGAGAGGCATTTCTCCACTCAAAAGCTTTATGTAGGCCTCTTTATCGATTTGTCCTACTCTACATCAATTGTTTCAACTCTCCTTTTCTAAAAAGCTTTATCTACCTCTTTGTCTTTTTGTCCTACTCTACTTCATTCCTTACAATTCACAATTTCTATACAGTTTTAATTGAGCTCTACGAACTCGTATCACATTCGATGGAAGAATATCATATAACCTTGAACTTATTTTGGGAGAACAAGATGGTTTTGCTTCCTAGAGAGGAATTCCTCCTCTTAAAAGCTATATGTTGTCCTACTCTGCTTCTTTCGTTGCAATTCTCCATTTAGAGTAAGTTTAAGCTCAGCTCTACGACGTCGTATGACATTCGATCGATTAATATCATGAGCTTAAACTTATTTTTGGCTATAGAGACGGTCCGATCTTAAGAGAGGAGTTGCTCCACTCAAAAGTTTCGTTTAAGACTTATTTATCATTTGGTCTTACTCTACTTCGTTCGTTTCAATTCTCGATTTGTAGTATGTGTAGGTTGAGCTCTACGAACTCGTAACACATTCGATGGAGGAATACTATGAGCTTAAACTTCTTTCAGACTACAGAGACGGTTTTGGTCATTGGAGAGGCATTTTTCCACTCAAAAGCTTTATGTAGGCCTCTTTATCTTTTTGTCCTACTCTACATCATTCGTTACAATTCTCCATTTCTAAAAACCTTTTATCTACCTCTTTGTCCTTTTGTCCTACTCTACTTCATTCGTTACTATTCTCAATTTCTATTAAGTTTTAATTGAGCTCTACGAACTCATATCACATTCGATGGAGGAATATCATAACCTTGAACTTATTTTGGGACAACAAGATGGTTTTGCTCGTTAGAGAGGAATTCCTCCACTTAAAAGCTATATGTTGTCCTACTCTGCTTCTTTCGTTGCAATTCTCCATTTAGAGTAAGTTTAAGCTCAGCTCTACGAAGTCGTATGACATTCAATCGATTAATATTATGAGCTTAAACTTATTTTGGGCTATAGAGACGGTCCTGATCTTAAGAGAGGAATTGCTCCACTAAAAAGTTTCGTTTAAGACTTATTTATCATTTGGTCCTACTCTACTTCTTTCGTTTCAATTCTCGATTTGTAGTATGTGTAGGTTGAGCTCTACGAACTCGTAACACATTCGATGGAGGAATACCATGAGCTTAAACTTGTTTTAGGCTGCAGAGACGGTTTTGGTCATTGGAGAGGCATTTTTCCACTCAAAAGCTTTATGTAGGCCTAATTATCTATTTGTCCTACTCTACTTCATTCCTTACTATTCTCAATTTCTAGTAAGTTTTAATTGAGCTCTACGAACTCGTATCACATTCGATGGAGGAATATCATGTGCTTAAACTTATTTTGGTTCAACTAGGCGGCTTTTGTAATTAGAGAAGAATTTCTCCACTCAAAAGCTATTTCCTGGCCTCTTTATCCTTTTATCCTCCTGTACTTCATTCCTTGTAATTCTCCATTTCAAGTAAGTTTTAATTGAGCTCTACGAACTCGTATCACATTCGATGGAGGAATATCATTACCTTGAACTTATTTTGGGACAACAAGATGGTTTTGTTCATTAGAGATGAATTCCTCCACTCAAAAGCTATATGTTGTCCTACTCATCTTCTTTCGTTGCGATTCCCCTTTTATAGTAATTTTAACCTCAGCTCTACGAAGTCGTATGACATTCAATCGATTAATATCATGAGCTTAAACTTATTTTGGGCTATAGAGACGGTCCTGATCTTAAGATAGGAATTGCTCCACTCAAAAGTTTCGTTTAAGACCTATTTATCATTTGGTCCTACTCTACTTCTTTCGTTTCAATTCTCGATTTGTAGTATGTGTAAGTTGAGCTCTACGAACTCGTAACACATTCAATGGAGGAATATCATGAGCTTAAATTTGTTTTAGGCTATAGAGACGGTTTTGGTCATTGGAGAGGCATTTCTCCACTCAAAAGCTTTATGTAGGCCTCTTTATCTTTTTGTCCTACTCTACATCAATTGTTACAATTCTCCATTTCTAAAAAGCTCTATCTACCTCTTTGTCCTTTTGTCCTACTCTACTTCATTCCTTACAATTCACAATTTCTATTAAGTTTTAATTGAGCTATACGAACTCGTATCACATTCGATGGAGGAATATCATATAACCTTGAACTTATTTTAGGACAACAAGATGGTTTTGTTCATTAGAGAGGAATTCCTCCACTCTAAAGCTAGATGTTGTCCTACTCTGCTTCTTTCGTTGCAATTCTCCTTTTATAGAAATTATAAGCTCAGCTCTACGAAGTCGTATGACATTCGATCGATTAATATGATCTTAAACTTATTTTGGGCTATAGAGACGGTCCTGATCTTAAGAGAGGAATTGCTCCACTAAAAAGTTTCGTTTAAGACCTATTTATCACTTGGTCCTACTCTACTTCTTTCGTTTCAATTCTCGATTTGTAGTATGTGTAGGTTGAGCTCTACGAACTCGTAACACATTCGATGGAAGAATACCATGAGCTTAAACTTGTTTTAGGCTACAGAGACGGTTTTGGTCATTGGAGAGGCATTTTTCCACTCAAAAGCTTTATGTAGGCCTAATTATCTTTTTGTCCTACTCTACTTCATTCGTTACTATTCTCAATTTCTAGTAAGTTTTAATTGAGCTCTATGAACTCGTATCACATTCGATGGAGAAATATCATGTGCTTAAACTTATTTTGGTTCAACTAGGCGGCTTTTGTAATTAGAGAAGAATTTCTCCACTCAAAAGCTATTTCCTGGCCTCTTTATCATTTTATCCTCCTGTACTTCATTCCTTGTAATTCTCCATTTCAAGTAAGTTTTAATTGAGCTCTACGAACTCATATCACATTCGATAGAGGAATATCATAACCTTGAACTTATTTTGGGACAACAAGATGGTTTTGCTCGTTAGAGAGGAATTCCTCCACTTAAAAGCTATATGTTGTCCTACTCTGCTTCTTTCGTTGCAATTCTTTATTTAGAGTAAGTTTAAGCTCAGCTCTACTAAGTCGTATGACATTCGATCGATTAATATCATGAGCTTAAACTTATTTTTGGCTATAGAGACGGTCCTGATCTTAAGAGAGGAATTGCTCCACTCAAAAGTTTCGTTTAAGACCTATTTATCATTTGGTCCTACTCTACTTCTTTCGTTTCAATTCTCGATTTGTAGTATGTGTAAGTTGAGCTCTACGAACTCGTAACACATTCAATGGAGGAATATCATGAGCTTAAATTTGTTTTAGGCTATAGAGACGGTTTTGGTCATTGGAGAGGCATTTCTCTACTCAAAAGCTTTATGTAGGCCTCTTTATCGTTTTGTCCTACTCTACATCAATTTTTACAATTCTCCTTTTCTAAAAACCTAGATCTACCTCTTTGTCCTTTTGTCCTACTCTACTTCATTCCTTACAATTCACAATTTCTATAAAGTTTTAATTGAGCTCTACGAATTCGTATCACATTCGATGGAGGAATATCATATAACCTTGAACTTATTTTGGGAGAACAAGATGGTTTTGCTTCCGAGAGAGGAATTCCTCCTCTTAAAAGTTATATGTTGTCCTACTCTGCTTCTTTGTTTGCAATTCTCCATTTAGAGTAAGTTTAAGCTCAGCTCTACGAAGTCGTATGACATTCGATCGATTAATATCATGAGCTTAAACTTATTTTGGGCTATAGAGACGGTCCTGATCTTAAGAGAGGAATTGCTCCACTCAAAAGTTTCGTTTAAGCTTATTTATCATTTGGTCCTACTCTACTTCTTTCGTTTCAATTCTCGATTTGTAGTATGTGTAAGTTGAGCTCTACAAACTCGTAACACATTCAATGGAGGAATATCATGAGCTTAAATTTGTTTTAGGCTATAGAGACGGTTTTGGTCATTGGAGAGGCATTTCTCTACTCAAAAGCTTTATGTAGGCCTCTTTATCGTTTTGTCCTACTCTACATCAATTTTTACAATTCTCCTTTTCTAAAAAGCTAGATCTACCTCTTTGTCCTTTTGTCCTACTCTACTTCATTCCTTAACATTCACAATTTCTATAAAGTTTTAATTGAGCTCTACGAACTCGTATCACATTCGATGGAGGAATATCATATAACCTTGAACTTATTTTGGGACCACAAGATGGTTTTGCTCCTTAGAGAGGAATTCCTCCACTTAAAAGCTATATGTTGTCCTACTATGCTTCTTTCGTTGCAATTCTCCATTTATAGTATGTTTAAGCTCAGCTCTACGAAGTCGTATGACATTCGATCGATTAATATGATCTTAAACTTATTTTGGGCTATAGAGACGGTCCTTATCTTAAGAGAGGAATTGCTCCACTAAAAAGTTTCGTTTAAGACCTATTTATCATTTGGTCCTACTCTACTTCTTTCGTTTCAATTCTCGATTTGTAGTATGTGTAGGTTGAGCTCTACGAACTTGTAACACATTCGATGGAGGAATACCATGAGCTTAAACTTGTTTTAGGCTACAGAGACGGTTTTGGTCATTGGAGAGGCATTTTTCCACTCAAAAGCTTTATGTAGGCCTAATTATCTTTTTGTCCTACTCTACTTCATTCCTTACTATTCTCAATTTCTAGTAAGTTTTAATTGAGCTCTATGAACTCGTATCACATTCGATGGAGGAGTATCATGTGCTTAAACTTATTTTGGTTCAACTAGGCGGCTTTTGTAATTAAAGATGAATTTCTCCACTCAAAAGCTATTTCCTGGCCTCTTTATCCTTTTATCCTACTGTACTTCATTCCTTGTAATTCTCCATTTCAAGTAAGTTTTAATTGAGCTCTACGAACTCGTATCACATTCGATGGAGGAATATCATTACCTTGAACTTATTTTGGGACAACAAGATGGTTTTGTTCATTAGAGAGGAATTCCTCCACTCAAAAGCTATATGTTGTCCTACTCTGCTTCTTTCGTTGCAATTCTCCTTTTATAGTAATTTTAACCTCAGCTCTACGAAGTCGTATGACATTCAATCGATTAATATCATGAGCTTAAACTTATTTTGGGCTATAGAGACGGTCCTGATCTTAAGAGAGGAATTGCTCCACTCAAAAGTTTCGTTTAAGCCTATTTATCATTTGGTCCTACTCTACTTCTTTCGTTTCAATTCTCGATTTGTAGTATGTGTAAGTTGAGCTCTACAAATTCGTAACACATTCGATGGAGGAATACCATGAGCTTAAACTTGTTTTAGGCTACAGAGACGGTTTTGGTCATTGGAGAGGCATTTTTCCACTCAAAAGCTTTATGTAGGCCTAATTATCTTTTTGTCCTACTCTACTTCATTCCTTACTATTCTCAATTTCTAGTAAGTTTTAATTGAGCTCTATGAACTCGTATCACATTCGATGGAGGAATATCATGTGCTTAAACTTATTTTGGTTCAACTAGGCGGCTTTTGTAATTAGAGAAGAATTTCTCCACTCAAAAGCTATTTCCTGGCCTCTTTATCCTTTTATCCTCCTGTACTTCATGCCTTGTAATTCTCCATTTCAAGTAAGTTTTAATTGACCTCTACGAACTCGTATCACATTCGATGGAGGAATATCATTACCTTGAACTTATTTTGGGACAACAAGATGGTTTTGTTCATTAGAGAGGAATTCCTCCACTCAAAAGCTATATGTTGTCCTACTCTGCTTCTTTCGTTGCAATTTTCCTTTTATAGTAATTTTAACCTCAGCTCTACGAAGTCGTATGACATTCAATCGAGTAATATCATGAGCTTAAACTTATTTTGGGCTATAGAGACGGTCCTGATCTTAAGAGAGGAATTGCTCCACTCAAAAGTTTCGTGCAAGCCTATTTATCATTTGGTCCTACTCTACTTCTTTCGTTTCAATTCTCGATTTGTAGTATGTGTAAGTTGAGCTCTACGAACTCGTAACACATTCAATGGAGGAATATCATGAGCTTAAATTTGTTTTAGGCTATAAAGACGGTTTTGGTCATTGGAGAGGCATTTATCCACTCAAAAGCTTTATGTAGGCCTCTTTATCTCTTTGTCCTACTCTACATCAATTGTTACAACTCTCCATTTCTAAAAAGCTTTATCTCTTTGTCCTTTTGTCCTACTCTACTTCATTCCTTACAATTCACAATTTCTATTAAGTTTTAATTGAGCTCTACGAACTCATATCACATTCGATGGAGGAATATCATAACCTTGATCTTATTTTGGGACAACAAGATGGTTTTTCTCTTTAGAGAGGAATTCCTCCACTTAAAAGCTATATGTTGTCGTACTCTGCTTCTTTCATTGCAATTCTCCATTTATAGTAAGTTTAAGCTCAGCTCTACGAAGTCGTATGACATTCGATCGATTAATATCATGATCTTAAACTTATTTTGGGCTATAGAGACGGTCCTGATCTTAAGAGCGGAATTGCTCCTCTCAAAAGTTTCGTTTAAGATCTATTTATCATTTGGTCCTACTCTACTTCTTTCGTTTCAATTCTCGATTTGTAGTATGTGTAGGTTGAGCTCTACGAACTCGTAACACATTCGATGGAGGAATACCATGAGCTTAAACTTGTTTTAGGCTACAGAGACTGGTTTGGTCATTGGGGAGGCATTTTTCCACTCAAAAGCTTTATGTAGGCCTCTTTATCTTTTTGTCCTACTCTACATCATTCTTTACAATTCTCCATTTCTAAAAACCTTTTATCTACCTCTTTGTCCTTTTGTCCTACTCTACTTCATTCGTTACTATTCTCAATTTCTATTAAGTTTTAATTGAGATCTACGAACTCGTATCACATTCGATGGAGGAATATCATGTGCTTAAACTTATTTTGGTTCAACTATGCGGCTTTTGTAATTAGAGAAGAATTTCTCCACTCAAAAGCTATTTCCTGGCCTCTTTATCCTTTTATCCTCCTGTACTTCATTCCTTGTAATTCTCCATTTCAAGTAAGTTTTAATTGAGCTCTAGGAACTCGTATCACATTCGATGGAGGAATGTCTTGAACTTATTTTGGGACAACAAGATGGTTTTGTTCATTAGAGAGGAATTCCTCCACTCAAAAGCTATATGTTGTCCTACTCTGCTTCTTTCGTTGCAATTCTCCTTTTATAGTAATTTTAAGCTCAGCTCTACGAAGTCGTATGACATTCGATCGATTAATATGATCTTAAACTTATTTTGGGCTATAGAGACGGTCCTGATCTTAAGAGAGGAATTGCTCCACTAAAAAGTTTCGTTTAAGACCTATTTATCATTTGGTCCTACTCTACTTCTTTCGTTTCAATTCTCGATTTGTAGTATGTGTAGGTTGAGCTCTACGAACTCGTAACACATTCGATGGAGGAATACCATGAGCTTAAACTTGTTTTAGGCTACAGAGACGGTTTTGGTCATTGGAGAGGCATTTTTCCACTCAAAATCTTTATGTAGGCCTAATTATGAGAACTGGATTTCCCACTCCTAGATTTAGATTTGCCACCCCACTTAAAGTGGGGAATTACTAAAATGTCCGTGTTATTTTATGGGAGATAAATATTCGAAAGGTTTCGGTATTTTAAGTTCCGAAACTAATCGGTTTTATAATTCCCAGTTCCAAACCATTCAATTTCATTTCAATTCCAAACCAGTTCCCCCCATCGTCTTCCTCTTCGACATCCTCTCCCTCTTCGACTTTCCGACCTTGAAAGGAGGAGATTCCGGCGAGCTCCATTCGACCTCTTCAACTTTCATCATCAGCGGGGAGGTTTCTCATCATCGAGCCTCATCATCTTCGTCAGAAATCAAGTGTAGAGGTGAGTTGAACCCTACCTTCATCAAATTTCGTAGATTAGGGTTCTTGCATTTTGGGGTTTTTGTTATTTACAACATTTACTGTCTGCTATGCTATGCTATGATGCATCATCTGCCTTTTCAAACCATTCTCCGGTCAATCTTTATTCATTCGGTTTCCTTATCCTCTTCATCCAACGAACCATAATCATGTTAAGACAATTTGGATATGTTTCGTTGTTTCCATGTCATGGTTGTCGTGACTAGGCTCCGCGTTACCTCAAGGTTGCACCAGCATTTTTATCTCCTCCTCGTTCCACTTCCCAGTGCCAATTCCACTTCCTCCCATTCATTCTCACTTTCAGAAGGAAATTTATTTTGTTGCTTTCTCACAGAAAGAAAGGTTCGGTTTTTGTTCCAGAATCGACCAATTTCATTTCTAGGGTTCGTTCAAAATTGATTCAACTGTTCTGAATACAAAGTCTTTTTTAGTTTTTTGCTGTTTTGATTTAGTAGTTTATACAAGCTTTGGAGTTCAAGAATGTGTAGCACATATTCTTCCTGTCATAGTCAATTTTTCTCAGGTATATTGAACATTAGTAATTTTATGTGGGAAGATATTCATTTTGTACCCTTTGGCTTGTTGATTTACTAACATTTAAAATTTACCACAGCACTTTCAAGTCTTGTTTCGTGTTAATATAGCTGTAGGTACCCTTTCTAATGAACATATGCATGGGATTCTTATACAGGCAGAGATATATCTTTCTTCTGTTGCCATTTTTGGGTAACATAATGAAGGAATGTCTTGCCTGCTGCATTAGGGATTGAACTTTAGTTAACTATGACATGATATGAGTATATCCATAGGCTAAGCCTATGGTTTGTTCCGGCCCTCCTAGGGATGTAGCACTGTACAAATTACTGTGCTTCCAGAATTTTGGAGTAACTATTTGTTTTGTTTAATCCTAGAGTTTGTAGTTTTGCCCTGTGAGAAAAGAAAAGGGTTAGATTGTGTCATAGATATAGATCATTTCCATAGTGCAGGTCTTTCCCATACATATAAAGGGAATTGCTGGAAGCTTATGTGACCTGAATTTTTTTGATTTTTGCTTGAGTAGATGCTTTCTTAGTTTTCTCCCACATATATCAACAGCACATTGCAACTTATATGCCCTGTTTGACAGCATTACATACATCAAGTTCAACATGATATAAAATTTATATAAGCAAGCTATTAATTAACACATCTTCTCAAATTGAATGGTTTATATTTTTTTAGAAGATAATCATAGAATTAGCAAACCATAAGATGTCATCTTACTTGTTATCTACTTTTGTCTTCTCATTTTCTTCCCATGCTTTAATCAAAGCCAATCTTTTCTGTGATTCAACCCTTGCAAGAACAGCATCTGATGATGGAAAGTTTAAGTTATAATCTATTTTTTTTTTAAATCAAGGCCTTGCAAACGTTTTGGAAAACAACCTCTATCAATTGAAGTATTTGTATTGTCTGTTTCATTGGATTTGCTTTGCATTTGATTAACTTCCATATTGTTCAAGTTAAAATTTGCTCTAATTTTGACATATCACTAATTTGCCTTATGTCCTTTTTGTTTTAATAGATGCCGAGGACGAAGGGGAGCAACCGGGTAACGAAACAACAAGTTGTCGATCGCCGTGCCTATCTCCACGCTTCTCATAGGCGAGGTGAGCATGATGAGGATGTTTTGAGTTCTCGGAAGCGACCTCGGAAGGGAGCTACGAAGGGATCTAAGAAGGGAGCTAAGAGGGCTGCTTCGCCTCCGGAGGTTCCTCCCCTCCCTACTCCTCAGTCTTCTATTCAGCAGACTGCTGAGGTTCCTCCCCTCCCTACTCCTGAGCTTTCTCCTCAGCAGACTCATGAGGTTCCTCCCCTCCCTACTCCTGAGGAGTCTGGCAGTGAGTCTAGGTCAGGCAGTGAGTTTGGGTCTGGCAGTGAGTCTATGTCTGACAGTGGTAGCGAGTCAGAGGATGTTGCTGTAGAGTTGGAGGCTCCCCAGGTTAAGACGAAGCCGACCATCCACAGACAGCCACCGTTTGCTGGCGGGCCGCTTGAGCTGTCTCTCTTACACCGTTACCCGGACCACATAGCGCCGTGGACGTGGCATTCCATTTTAGGCACCACTGACGATCGTTACGAGGACGACTTGAGTTGAAGGTGTCCACTGTTGGGTTAAAGCTGGCGAAAATGCCATTGGAGGGCGATGCTCATAGGGATGTACTGACACTTGTGGCGGCGACCGGACTGCTTCATCTCGTCAGGTCCAGTTATCAGGAGACAGACTCTGGACTTGTCTCGGCCCTTGTGGAGAGGTGGCACGAGGAGACCAGCAGCTTCCACATGCCGTTTGGGGAGATGACTGTGACCCTGGACGACGTGTCGGCCCTTCTTCATCTCCCGACCAGTGGGAGGTTCTATACTCCGGCAGCTCTTAGTAGACTAGAGATGGCTGAGACCTGCGTGCGGTTGCTGGGGGGGCAGAGCTTTTATTACAGCGAGGAGTTTGATGCATGCAATACTCAGGGGCTGCGGTTCTGCTTCTTGCAGAAGAGTTATGAGGTCGCTGTTACAGGTTTGTCTTAATAATTATTTAATTTGTCTCTTTTTTTTATCTCAGTTTACTTAATGATAACTGTTTGTTTTATGCATTGTAGAGAGGCGGTACCACCATGCAGCCAGGTTGTACCTACTGAATCTCCTCGGTGCGACGTTGTTCGCCTGCAAGAGTGGAGGACACTACACCACGATCCACTGGATTGGCATGCTGGAGCATCTTGATCGGGTACATGAGTTTGCGTGGGGCGCCATTGCGCTTGCCACTTTGTACGACCAGCTTGGTCGGTCCTCACGCAGCGCTACCAGACAGATGAGCGGTTACACATCCTTGTTGTTAGCATGGGCCTACGAGCACTTCCCTGACGCCCTTGTACGCCGGTATCAGAACCGGGATTACGTGGAGACCGAGCCTAGAGCGTGCAGGTGGATCGAGTCACGGACGGGACATGCTAGGTTGCAGGAGAGGCGAGTCCTATTTGATGAGATGACGTCAGCTGACGTCATCTGGACTCCATATGAGGCGCACAGGTCTGTGCGACCGCAGGATGCGAGGGCTTTGTTCTCGGGATACATCCGGACTCCCTACGAGCCGGCTGTGCGACCTCATCTTCCGGAGCGGGTGTTGTGGCAGTTTGGATCCGTGCAGACCGTCCCGAGGCACCCTTCTGTCGTGATGGAGAGATCTCCTAGTGCTGAGGATGTTGATGCAGCGTTCGCGGCCTATGAGCAGTACCTAGTTCCTGAGGGCGTCCCTGCTACTGTAGGTGGACAGACATCGTCAAATTACATGGACTGGTACAGCATGGTTTCTCATCGGTTCATCATCCCGGATACGAAGAGGGCGGAACTCAGTGCCGTTGTAAGTATGAAAACTATTTTCTTTTACACTTGCGATTTTGTGTATGTCATTTACTAACATGTGTATTTATTTATTTTCAGGCTGCTCTGCGTAGGGGTGTGGACTTGCTTGAGCAGTCACTCGAGGTTGATGATGCTCCCTCAGTAGACTCAGTCTCCCGCACTTTAGTTGATCGGGCACTCGAGGTCTTCCGAAACTTGGCCGGGACCCAAGGCGTTGCTTTTGCTGCTGAGAGACTAGGCGTCAGAGCCAGAGTTAGAGGCAGGGCAGGCGGTAGAGGAGGGGGAGGTCGTAGGGGTAGAGGAGGCCGTAGGGGTAGGGGATAGTGTAGCTTTGACATTATGTTTAGTACTTTTATGAGATGTAGTACTTTTATTGTATTTCACGTTATTATTTCATGACTTATGAGTTTTATGATCACCGGTATTCATAATTTCTGAGTTTAGTTTTTCAATTAAGAAGCAGGTGATATTCTGGGACAACATCAGTTTTCAGACATTATAAGTTTCACTTTCTAATGTTCCAAACCTTTCGGTACTTAAAGTTCCAAACCTTTCGGTACTTAAAGTTCCATAACCTTTCGGTACTTAAAGTTCCAAAACCTTTCGATACATAAAGTTCCAAAACCTTACAAATAAGGGGTGGCAAATCTACATTTTTACTGTTTCGGAACATAAATCACCGGAAGCATACAGAACTTAAAGTTCCGAAATTAAAGGTGCACTCTGCCACCCTGCCACCCTGCCACCATGCCTTCTCCCACACTCCTCCACCTATCCTACTACTCTACTGATTTATTACTACCCTCCTCCACCACCAACCCTCTCTACTTCTCTCTTTATTCTTCCTGCCTTCTTCCCAACCACCATCATTGCACCACCACAACACACCACCACCACCATTTCACCATTGTGCCACCACCACCAAGTTCCAGATCTTCAAGTTTCAAGGTTGTTGGTTGGTAAGTTCTCTTTCTCTCCCACCAGATTTACACACAGTTGTTTAAATTTCCCACCACATTTTTTATTTTAATGTATGTTCTTTATTTATTTCTGTATCGTGCTTCATCTGCACATATGTTTCAAAACATAAAGTTCCAAGATGTTTCAAAACTTAAACTGCCGAATGGCTTTGGAACTTAAACTGCCGAATGGCTTTGGAACATAAACTGCCGAAACTATGTAATTAAACCCGTGGCAGTGGCATTTTGCAGGCAGATGACAGACCCATTCATTTTTGATGAAGTAGTGCTGCTTCAAGCTGCATATGATGCATATGATGCTGGGAATGTTGAACCTACAAGTATCACTCCGTTTGTGCCACCAACTATAAGTGTGGATACCACACATTTATTTACAACTGATCAGGTATTGATTGAATATAGTATGACAGTATTGTTTAGCGAATCTGAAGTGATAGATATGATATGTCTTACTTTTGAACAGATATTTGATACACGTGATGACCTTCTGAATTGGGTTCGGAATGTTGGAAAGGAGAATGGATACGAGATAGTGATCGGAAGGTCCAACAAAGGAACAAAAGGCGGAGCTATAAAAGTTATTTTGTTGTGCGGGAGGAATGGTGTGTACGTGCCCTATAAGGACCCGAAAACGTTCAAGTACAACACCACCGGATCAAAAAAGTGCAATTGTCCTTTTACACTAAAAGGACAACCTACGGAGGGTGATAGAAATTGGTGGCTGAAAGTGATGTGGGGGAAGCACAACCATGAACCAGCTAGATCACTAGTTGGCCACTCCTACGTTGGTCGACTAACGGGGGAAGAGAAGGGGCAGTTGTCAACTATGCATAAGTCTTGGGTTGCACCGAGACACATGCTACTGGCTTTGAAGGAACAAAATCTAGGTAACTTGACTACAATCACTCAAGTGTACACTTGCTGCAAAACAATCAAGAAAGAAGCCCAGGGACCATTGACAGAAATGCAATTTTTGATGAAGAAGCTGACAGAAGCCAACTATGTTCACTTTGAAAGACAAGCTGACGATTCGGATGTCATTAGAGATGTTTTCTAGGCTCATCCTGATGCTATCAAACTCTTCAACACATTCCCTCATGTGGTCGTCATGGATTGCACGTATAAGACAAATAAATACCGGATCCCCTTGCTTGAGATGGTTGGCTTGACTTCTACTGGTAAGACTTTCTCCATAGCATTTTGCTACATGACTCAAGAGCGCACACATGACTATGTTTGGGCCTTGGACTACATGAAATCTCTGCTTACCGACCCTGTCAGATTACCTGGTGTTATTGTCACTGACAAAGAATTGGCTTTAATGAATGCGGTTTCGCAAACTTTTCCCACCTCTTGCAATTTATTATGTTTGTTCCACATAAAGAAGGCTGTTGAGGCAAAGTGCAAATTGTGGGTTGCCAAAGACGATTTCAAAGATATAGTAATGGAGCAATGGACAGATTTGGTGAATGCGGAAACAGAGCAACAATATGAGAAGGAATGGAGGAACATGTGTGCCATGTGTAAAGATCACCCAAAGTTCACAAAGTACATTTCTGAGACATGGTTAACTCACAAGGAGAAGTTTGTGAAGGCATGGACAAACAATGTGATGCATTTTGGAAACACAACAAGTAACAGGTAATACACACAGTTTATTACTTGTGATATGTTTTACATTTGTTAAACGACTTCATTTATTGTTTCATGTTTGAAAATGGGCAATTCAGAGTTACAATGTTTGTATGCAGGGCTGAAAGTGCACATGCAGCCTTCAAGAAGATGCTAAGGAACAGCAAGGGTAACTTGTGCGATTCATGGGATGCAGTGGATAGGTTGACAACTGTGAGGCACAATGAAATTGTAGCATCTTTTGAGCGCAGCATTAACATTGTAGAGCACCGTTTCAAGTCTAAAATGTATGTGAATGTAAGGGGGTTCGTGGCTGAAAAAGCCCTTCAGCTCATGCATGATGAACAAAACAGAGGGTGGGGTCGGGATGAGGTATGTGGTTGCTTGATGAAAGTCACTCATGGACTACCTTGCACCTGTGCACTTCAGAGTTATGTTTCAATTCCGTATAAGGTAGTGGATCCGTTCTGGAAGATACTTTCTTGGGAACAAGTGCCTGTTCCGGATAGACAAACCTCAAACCGTGGAGACATTCAGTATGACATTGAGGCCTTGGTTGCTCATTACAGTACTCTGGATGATGCAGGCCAAAGTATGCTGAGGAGGAAGGTTAAAGAGTTGTATTGTCCTCAGAGTAGTTCACTATGTCCTCCTGAAGTGAAGATAAAAACCAAGCAGTCATCCAAAGCCAAGGGGAGTAAGCCACCTACATGTGAACCAATAGGATCCTTGAGGCGGGAGCCTTCACATTGGGAACTTAATGAGAGCAACGCAACACCTACGCTTGCCAAATGTCCTCCACCAACTATACGGTCTAGGAATCGTTCATCACAAGCTAGTAAGTCAAAGAACAAGAATTCTATCGGGAAGTCTCCACCCCCCAGCATCTACTTGGGGTACTTGCCATCTTTTTTCCTACCATATATAGATGAAGTGATAGATGTTGTTGGAGATGGTAATTGTGGCTATAGAGCGGTCGCTGCATTGCTGGGGCATCCGGAAGGGCAGAATGGTTGGCATTCGATTAGGGAAAAGTTGATGGAAGAACTCGAACATCATCAGTATTTATATAACACAATGTGGGGTTTTGATATAGTTCAGGCCTTGCACTTTCGTCTCACCCTCCCTCATGATCAGATGGCCACTGACGACAAATGGATGCCCTTACCGGAGATGGGGTATCTCATTGCTACAAGGTTTCAGGTGGTATTTATCTCCATTTCGGAAAGATCAAGTTACACTTACCTTCCATTGATAGGCGCCCCACCAGAGGTACACACAGTTATAGCTGTTGGTCATGTGCCCAACCACTATGTACAGGTATATCTTTTGTTATGTACCCTAATTTATTTTTATTGCTAGATAATTTATGTTAGTTATCTAATTTTATTGTTATACTCTCTCAAATGTAGCTTAAGTTGTTGCATGGACATCCTATTCCGTATATTGCTCCCCAATGGCCATACAACGTCCTACCACCCACGACCGAATGGATTAACCCAAATCAAGACCGTATGGCCAGATTTGCGCTTGAACACACTGCTTGGAGGGCTGCTATTGGTGGACCTCTTGTTCCAAATGTGAATGACTACATAGACATCACAAAAGACTAATGATTGATGTTTGTAAATTGGTGTCAATGAATGAGATTTATGTAAATTTTCCTATGTTCAAGACTATGTTTAAGACCTCTAATTATTAATTTAAGGTATTTTGATTCATAATGTGGTTCAATTGCTTTATTTGTTTCATTGCTTCATTGAGGTGTTTCTGGTTTGTGTTCTGCTACTGTGTGTGCATCTGTTAAACAGGTTCGGAAGTTTATCTACCGAAACTTATTTTGATTGGTTTCGAATCTTAATGATCCGAATCTTAAAAATCCAACGTTTGCTGTGAATAATAGTTTCGGGAGTTAATCTTCTGAAATAGTGTTGGTTTCGGAACTTTATCTTTTGAACATAACATATTTCGGAAGATTATGTTCCGAAGAGTTTCGGAACTTTATCTTTTGAACATAACATATTTCGGAAGTTTATGTTCCGAAGGGTACTCCTGGCATTTTTTTTAAAATGCTGGGTGGCAAATCTAATACTTGGGGTGGGAAATCCAAATCTCCCTAATTATCTTTTTGTCCTACTCTACTTCATTCCTTACTATTCTCAATTTCTAGTAAGTTTTAATTGAGCTCTATGAACTCGTATCACATTCGATGGAGGAATATCATGTGCTTAAACTTATTTTGGTTCAACTAGGCGGCTTTTGTAATTAAAGAAGAACTTCTCCACTCAAAAGCTATTTCCTCGCCTCTTTATCCTTTTATCCTACTGTACTTCATTCCTTGTAATTCTCCATTTCAAGTAAGTTTTAATTGAGCTCTACGAACTCGTATCACATTCGATGGAGGAATATCATTACCTTGAACTTATTTTGGGACAACAAGATGGTTTTGTTCATTAGAGAGGAATTCCTCCACTCAAAAGCTATATGTTGTCCTACTCTGCTTCTTTCGTTGCAATTCTCCTCTTATAGTAATTTTAACCTCAGCTCTACGAAGTCGTATGACATTCAATCGATTAATATCATGAGCTTAAACTTATTTTGGGCTATAGAGACGGTCCTGATCTTAAGAGAGGAATTGCTCCACTCAAAAGTTTCGTTTAAGACCTATTTATCATTTGGTCCTACTCTACTTCTTTCGTTTCAATTCTCGATTTGTAGTATGTGTAAGTTGAGCTCTACGAACTCGTAACACATTCAATGGAGGAATATCATGAGCTTAAATTTGTTTTAGGCTATAGAGACGGTTTTGGTCATTGGAGAGGCATTTCTCCACTCAAAAGCTTTATGTAGGCCTCTTTATCTCTTTGTCCTACTCTACATCAATTGTTACAATTCTCCATTTCTAAAAAAGCTTTATCTACCTCTTTGTCCTTTTGTCCTACTCTACTTCATTCGTTACTATTCTCAATTTCTATTAAGTTTTAATTGAGCTCTACGAACTCATATCACATTCGATGGAGGAATATCATAACCTTGATCTTATTTTGGGACAACAAGATGGTTTTGCTCGTTAGAGAGGAATTCCTCCACTTAAAAGCTATATGTTGTCCTACTCTGCTTCTTTCGTTGCAATTCTCCATTTATAGTAAGTTTAAGCTCAGCTCTACGAAGTCGTATGACATTCGATCGATTAATATCATGATCTTAAACTTATTTTGGGATATAGAGACGGTCCTGATCTTAAGAGAGGAATTGCTCCACTCAAAAGTTTCGTTCAAGACCTATTTATCATTTGGTCCTACTCTACTTCTTTCGTTTCAATTCTCGATTTGTAGTATGTGTAGGTTGAGCTCTACGATCTCGTAACATATTCGATGGAGGAATACCATGAGCTTAAACTTGTTTTAGGCTACAGAGACTGTTTTGGTCATTGGGGAGGCATTTTTCCACTCAAAAGCTTTATGTAGGCCTCTTTATCTTTTTGTCCTACTCTACATCATTCGTTACAATTCTCCATTTCTAAAAACCTTTAATCTACCTCTTTGTCCTTTTGTCCTACTCTACTTCATTCGTTACTATTCTCAATTTCTATTAAGTTTTAATTGAGCTCTACGAACTCGTATCACATTCGATGGAGGAATATCATGTGCTTAAACTTATTTTGGTTCAACTAGGCGGCTTTTGTAATTAGAGAAGAATTTCTCCACTCAAAAGCTATTTCCTGGCCTCTTTATCCTTTTATCCTCCTGTACTACATTCCTTGTAATTCTCCATTTCAAGTAAGTTTTAATTGAGCTCAAGGAACTCGTATCACATTCGATGGAGGAATGTCTTGAACTTATTTTGGGACAACAAGATGGTTTTGTTCATTAGAGAGGATTTCCTCCACTCAAAAGCTATATGTTGTCCTACTCTGCTTCTTTCGTTGCAATTCTCCTTATATAGTAATTTTAACCTCAGCTCTACGAGGCCGTATGACATTCGATCGATTAATATGATCTTAAACTTATTTTGGGCTATAGAGACGGTCCTGATCTTAAGAGAGGAATTGCTCCACTAAAAAGTTTCGTTTAAGACCTATTTATCATTTGGTCCTACTCTACTTCTTTCGTTTCAATTCTCGATTTGTAGTATGTGTAGGTTGAGCTCTACGAACTCGTAACACATTCGATAGAGGAATACCATGAGCTTAAACTTGTTTTAGGCTACAGAGACGGTTTTGGTCATTGGAGAGGCATTTTTAAACTCAAAAGCTTTATGTAGGCCTAATTATCTTTTTGTCCTACTCTACTTCATTCCTTACTATTCTCAATTTCTAGTAAGTTTTAATTGAGCTCTATGAACTCGTATCACATTCGATTGAGGAATATCATGTGCTTAAACTTATTTTGGTTCAACTAGGCGGCTTTTGTAATTAGAGAAGAATTTCTCCACTCAAAAGCTATTTCCTGGCCTCTTTATCCTTTTATCCTCCTGTACTTCATTCCTTGTAATTCTCCATTTCATGTAAGTTTTAATTGAGCTCTACGAACTCGTATCACATTCGATGGAGGAATATCATTACCTTGAACTTATTTTGGGACAACAAGATGGTTTTGTTCATTAGAGAGGAATTCCTCCACTCAAAAGCTATATGTTGTCCTACTCTGCTTCTTTCGTTGCAATTCTCCTTTTATAGTAATTTTAACCTCAGCTCTACGAAGTCGTATGACATTCAATCGATTAATATCATGAGCTTAAAGTATTTTGGGCTATAGAGACGGTCCTGATCTTAAGAGAGGAATTGCTCCACTAAAAAGTTTCGTTTAAGCCTTTTTTATCATTTGGTCCTACTCTACTTCTTTCGTTTCAATTCTCGATCTGTAGTATGTGTAGGTGGAGCTCTACGAACTCGTAACACATTCAATGGAGGAATATCATGAGCTTAAATATGTTTTAGGCTATAGAGACGGTTTTGGTCATTGGAGAGGCATTTCTCCACTCAAAAGCTTTATGTAGGCCTCTTTATCTCTTTGTCCTACTCTACATCAATTGTTACAATTCTCCATTTCTAAAAAGCTTTATCTACCTCTTTGTCCTTTTGTCCTACTCTACTTCATTCGTTACTATTCTCAATTTCTATTAAGTTTTAATTGAGCTCTACGAACTCATATCACATTCGATGGAGGAATATCATAACCTTGATCTTATTTTGGGACAACAAGATGGTTTTGCTCGTTAGAGAGGAATTCCTCCACTTAAAAGCTTGTATGTTGTCCTACTCTGCTTCTTTCATTGCAATTCTCCATTTATAGTAAGTTTAAGCTCAGCTCTACGAAGTCGTATGACATTCGATCGATTAATATCATGATCTTAAACTTATTTTGGGCTATAGAGACGGTCCTGATCTTAAGAGAGGAATTGCTCCACTAAAAAGTTTCGTTTAAGACCTATTTATCATTTGGTCCTACTCTACTTCTTTCGTTTCAATTCTCGATTTGTAGTATGTGTAGGTTGAGCTCTACGAACTCGTAACACATTCGATAGAGGAATACCATGAGCTTAAACTTGTTTTAGGCTACAGAGACGGTTTTGGTCATTGGAGAGGCATTTTTAAACTCAAAAGCTTTATGTAGGCCTAATTATCTTTTTGTCCTACTCTACTTCATTCCTTACTATTCTCAATTTCTAGTAAGTTTTAATTGAGCTCTATGAACTCGTATCACATTCGATTGAGGAATATCATGTGCTTAAACTTATTTTGGTTCAACTAGGCGGCTTTTGTAATTAGAGAAGAATTTCTCCACTCAAAAGCTATTTCCTGGCCTCTTTATCCTTTTATCCTCCTGTACTTCATTCCTTGTAATTCTCCATTTCATGTAAGTTTTAATTGAGCTCTACGAACTCGTATCACATTCGATGGAGGAATATCATTACCTTGAACTTATTTTGGGACAACAAGATGGTTTTGTTCATTAGAGAGGAATTCCTCCACTCAAAAGCTATATGTTGTCCTACTCTGCTTCTTTCGTTGCAATTCTCCTTTTATAGTAATTTTAACCTCAGCTCTACGAAGTCGTATGACATTCAATCGATTAATATCATGAGCTTAAAGTATTTTGGGCTATAGAGACGGTCCTGATCTTAAGAGAGGAATTGCTCCACTAAAAAGTTTCGTTTAAGCCTTTTTTATCATTTGGTCCTACTCTACTTCTTTCGTTTCAATTCTCGATCTGTAGTATGTGTAGGTGGAGCTCTACGAACTCGTAACACATTCAATGGAGGAATATCATGAGCTTAAATATGTTTTAGGCTATAGAGACGGTTTTGGTCATTGGAGAGGCATTTCTCCACTCAAAAGCTTTATGTAGGCCTCTTTATCTCTTTGTCCTACTCTACATCAATTGTTACAATTCTCCATTTCTAAAAAGCTTTATCTACCTCTTTGTCCTTTTGTCCTACTCTACTTCATTCGTTACTATTCTCAATTTCTATTAAGTTTTAATTGAGCTCTACGAACTCATATCACATTCGATGGAGGAATATCATAACCTTGATCTTATTTTGGGACAACAAGATGGTTTTGCTCGTTAGAGAGGAATTCCTCCACTTAAAAGCTTGTATGTTGTCCTACTCTGCTTCTTTCATTGCAATTCTCCATTTATAGTAAGTTTAAGCTCAGCTCTACGAAGTCGTATGACATTCGATCGATTAATATCATGATCTTAAACTTATTTTGGGCTATAGAGACGGTCCTGATCTTAAGAGAGGAATTGCTCCACTCAAAAGTTTCGTTTAAGACCTATTTATCATTTGGTCCTACTCTACTTCTTTCGTTTCAATTCTCGATTTGTAGTATGTGTAAGTTGAGCTCTACGAACTCGTAACACATTCAATGGAGGAATATCATGAGCTTAAATTTGTTTTAGGCTATAGAGACAGTTTTGGTCATTGGAGAGGCATTTCTCCACTCAAAAGCTTTATGTAGGCCTCTTTATCTCTTTGTCCTACTCTACATCAATTGTTACAATTCTCCATTTCTAAAAAAGCTTTATCTACCTCTTTGTCCTTTTGTCCTACTCTACTTCATTCGTTACTATTCTCAATTTCTATCAAGTTTTAATTGAGCTCTACGAACTCATATCACATTCGATGGAGGAATATCATAACCTTGATCTTATTTTGGGACAACAAGATGGTTTTGCTCGTTAGAGAGGAATTCCTCCACTTAAAAGCTATATGTTGTCCTACTCTGCTTCTTTCATTGCAATTCTCCATTTATAGAAAGTTTAAGCTCAGCTCTACGAAGTCGTATGACATTCGATCGATTAATATCATTATCTTAAACTTATTTTGGGCTATAGAGACGGTCCTGATCTTAAGAGAGGAATTGCTCCACTCAAAAGTTTCGTTTAAGACCTATTTATCATTTGGTCCTACTTTACTTCTTTCGTTTCTATTCTCGATTTGTAGTATGTGTAGGTTGAGCTCTACGATCTCGTAACATATTCGATGGAGGAATACCATGAGCTTAAACTTGTTTTAGGCTACAGAGACTGTTTTGGTCATTGGGGAGGCATTTTTCCACTCAAAAGCTTTATGTAGGCCTCTTTATCTTTTTGTCCTACTCTACATCATTCGTTACAATTCTCCATTTCTAAAAACCTTTTATCTACCTCTTTGTCCTTTTGTCCTACTCTACTTCATTCGTTACTATTCTCAATTTCTATTAAGTTTTAATTGAGCTCTACGAACTCGTATCACATTCGATGGAGGAATATCATGTGCTTAAACTTATTTTGGTTCAACTAGGCGGCTTTTGTAATTAGAGAAGAATTTCTCCACTCAAAAGCTATTTCCTGGCCTCTTTATCCTTTTATCCTCCTGTACTTCATTCCTTGTAATTCTCCATTTCAAGTAAGTTTTAATTGAGCTCTAGGAACTCGTAACACATTCGATGGAGGAATGTCTTGAACTTATTTTGGGACAACAAGATGGTTTTGTTCATTAGAGAGGATTTCCTCCACTCAAAAGCTATATGTTGTCCTACTCTGCTTCTTTCGTTGCAATTCTCCTTTTATAGTAATTTTAACCTCAGCTCTACGAGGCCGTATGACATTCGATCGATTAATATGATCTTAAACTTATTTTGGGCTATAGAGACGGTCCTGATCTTAAGAGAGGAATTGCTCCACTAAAAAGTTTCGTTTAAGACCTATTTATCATTTGGTCCTACTCTACTTCTTTCGTTTCAATTCTCGATTTGTAGTATGTGTAGGTTGAGCTCTACGAACTCGTAACACATTCGATGGAGGAATACCATGAGCTTAAACTTGTTTTAGGCTACAGAGACGGTTTTGGTCATTGGAGAGGCATTTTTCCACTCAAAAGCTTTATGTAGGCCTAATTATCTTTTTGTCCTACTCTACTTCATTCCTTACTATTCTCAATTTCTAGTAAGTTTTAATTGAGCTCTATGAACTCGTATCACATTCGATTGAGGAATATCATGTGCTTAAACTTATTTTGGTTCAATTAGGCGGCTTTTGTAATTAGAGAAGAATTTCTCCACTCTAAAGCTATTTCCTGGCCTCTTTATCCTTTTATCCTCCTGTACTTCATTCCTTGTAATTCTCCATTTCATGTAAGTTTTAATTGAGCTCTACGAACTCGTATCACATTCGATGGAGGAATATCATTACCTTGAACTTATTTTGGGACAACAAGATGGTTTTGTTCATTAGAGAGGAATTCCTCCACTCAAAAGCTATATGTTGTCCCTACTCTGCTTCTTTCGTTGCAATTCTCCTTTTATAGTAATTTTAACCTCAGCTCTACGAAGTCGTATGGCATTCAATCGATTAATATCATGAGCTTAAACTTATTTTGGGCTATTGAGACGGTCCTGATCTTAAGAGAGGAATTGCTCCACTCAAAAGTTTCGTTTAAGACCTATTTATCATTTGGTCCTACTCTACTTCTTTTGTTTCAATTCTCGATTTGTAGTATGTGTAGGTTGAGCTCTACGATCTCGTAACATATTCGATGGAGGAATACCATGAGCTTAAACTTGTTTTAGGCTACAGAGACTGTTTTGGTCATTGGGGAGGCATTTTTTCACTCAAAAGCTTTATGTAGGCCTCTTTATCTTTTTGTCCTACTCTACATCATTCGTTACAATTCTCCATTTCTAAAAACCTTTAATCTACCTCTTTGTCCTTTTGTCCTACTCTACTTCATTCGTTACTATTCTCAATTTCTATTAAGTTTTAATTGAGCTCTACGAACTCGTATCACATTCGATGGAGGAATATCATAACCTTGATCTTATTTTGGGACAACAAGATGGTTTTGCTCGTTAGAGAGGAATTCCTCCACTTAAAAGCTGTATGTTGTCCTACTCTGCTTCTTTCGTTGCAATTCTCCATTTATAGTAAGTTTAAGCTCAGCTCTACGAAGTCGTATGACATTCATCGATTAATATCATGATCTTAAACTTATTTTGGGCTATAGAGACGGTCCTGATCTTAAGAGAGGAATTGCTCCACTCAAAAGTTTCGTTTAAGACCTATTTATCATTTGGTCCTACTCTACTTCTTTCGTTTCAATTCTCGATTTGTAGTATGTGGAAGTTGAGCTCTACGAACTCGTAACACATTCAATGGAGGAATATCATGAGCTTAAATTTGTTTTAGGCTATAGAGACAGTTTTGGTCATTGGAGAGGCATTTCTCCACTCAAAAGCTTTATGTAGGCCTCTTTATCTCTTTGTCCTACTCTACATCAATTGTTACAATTCTCCATTTCTAAAAAAGCTTTATCTACCTCTTTGTCCTTTTGTCCTACTCTACTTCATTCGTTACTATTCTCAATTTCTATTAAGTTTTAATTGAGCTCTACGAACTCATATCACATTCGATGGAGGAATATCATAACCTTGATCTTATTTTGGGACAACAAGATGGTTTTGCTCGTTAGAGAGGAATTCCTCCACTTAAAAGCTATATGTTGTCCTACTCTGCTTCTTTCATTGCAATTCTCCATTTATAGTAAGTTTAAGGTCAGCTCTACGAAGTCGTATGACATTCGATCGATTAATATCATGATCTTAAACTTATTTTGGGCTATAGAGACGGTCCTGATCTTAAGAGAGGAATTGCTCCACTCAAAAGTTTCGTTTAAGACCTATTTATCATTTGGTTCTACTCTACTTCTTTCGTTTCAATTCTCGATTTGTAGTATGTGTAGGTTGAGCTCTACGATCTCGTAACATATTCGATGGAGGAATACCATGAGCTTAAACTTGTTTTAGGCTACAGAGACTGTTTTGGTCATTGGGGAGGCATTTTTCCACTCAAAAGCTTTATGTAGGCCTCTTTATCTTTTTGTCCTACTCTACATCATTCGTTACAATTCTCCATTTCTAAAAACCTTTTATCTACCTCTTTGTCCTTTTGTCCTACTCTACTTCATTCGTTACTATTCTCAATTTCTATTAAGTTTTAATTGAGCTCTACGAACTCGTATCACATTCGATGGAGGAATATCATGTGCTTAAACTTATTTTGGTTCAACTAGGCGGCTTTTGTAATTAGAGAAGAATCTCTCCACTCAAAAGCTATTTCCTGGCCTCTTTATCCTTTTATCCTCCTGTACTTCATTCCTTGTAATTCTCCATTTCAAGTAAGTTTTACTTGAGCTCTAGGAACTCGTATCACATTCGATGGAGGAATATCATTACCTTGAACTTATTTTGGGACAACAAGATGGTTTTGTTCATTAGAGAGGAATTCCTCCACTCAAAAGCTATATGTTGTCCCTACTCTGCTTCTTTCGTTGCAATTCTCCTTTTATAGTAATTTTAACCTCAGCTCTACGAAGTCGTATGGCATTCAATCGATTAATATCATGAGCTTAAACTTATTTTGGGCTATAGAGACGGTCCTGATCTTAAGATAGGAATTGCTCCACTCAAAAGTTTCGTTTAAGACCTATTTATCATTTGGTCCTACTCTACTTCTTTCGTTTCAATTCTCGATTTGTAGTATGTGTAAGTTGAGCTCTACGAACTCGTAACACATTCAATGGAGGAATATCATGAGCTTAAATTTGTTTTAGGCTATAGAGACGGTTTTGGTCTTTGGAGAGGCATTTCTCCACTCAAAAGCTTTATGTAGGCCTCTTTATCTCTTTGTCCTACTCTACATCAATTGTTACAATTCTCCATTTCTAAAAAAGCTTTATCTACCTCTTTGTCCTTTTGTCCTACTCTACTTCATTCGTTACTATTCTCAATTTCTATTAAGTTTTAATTGAGCTCTACGAACTCATATCACATTCGATGGAGGAATATCATAACCTTGATCTTATTTTGGGACAACAAGATGGTTTTGCTCGTTAGAGAGGAATTCCTCCACTTAAAAGCTATATGTTGTCCTACTCTGCTTCTTTCGTTGCAATTCTCCATTTATAGTAAGTTTAAGCTCAGCTCTACGAACTCGTATGACATTCGATCGATTAATATCTTGATCTTAAACTTATTTTGGGCTATAGAGACGGTCCTGATCTTAAGAGAGGAATTGCTCCACTCAAAAGTTTCGTTTAAGACCTATTTATCATTTGGTCCTACTCTACTTTTTTCGTTTCAATTCTCGATTTGTAGTATGTGTAGGTTGAGCTCTACGAACTCGTAACACATTCGATGGAGGAATACCATGAGCTTAAACTTGTTTTTGGCTACAGAGACGGTTTTGGTCATTGAAGAGGCATTTTTCCACTCAAAAGCTTTATGTAGGCCTCTTTATCTTTTTGTCCGGCTTTGTAAAGATATCTGCCCATTGATGGTCAGTATCAACAAACTTCAGAAGAAGTACGCCCTTCTGAACATAATCTCTAATAAAGTGATACTTTACCTTAATGTGTTTTGCCCTTGAATGTAAGATTGGATTCTTACTGAGTGAGATTGCAGCAGTATTGTCAAAGGTGATTAGGATATTGCTCTCAAGGATTTGATAATCTTTTAATTGATGTTTCATCCAGAGCATCTGAGTACTGCAAATAGCTTCTGAGATATATTCTGCCTCTGCAGTGCATAGTGCAATAGTAGACTGCCTCTTGCTTGCCCATGAGACAAAATTACTTCCCAGAAATTGACAATTTCCAGAAGTACTCTTCCTTTCAGTTCTATCTCCAGCATAATCAGCATCACAGTACTCTGAAAGCTTATACTCTAATGTTTTCTTATACATCAAGCCAAGGTTAGTGGTACCTTTCAGATATCTGAGAATTCTCTTAACAGCAGTTAAGTGAGTTTCTCTAGGATCTGATTGGAATCGAGCACATAAGTGTACACTAAACAGAATATCTGGCCTAGATGCAGTTAAGTATAGGAGTGAACCTATCATACCACGATACAGCTTCTGACATACTTTTCCACTGGCATCTTCTTTCTCCAGAATGCATGTAGGATGCATAGGAGTCTTAGCAATCGTTGATTCTGTCATATTGAACTTCTTCAGAAGTTCCTTTGTGTACTTGCTCTGATGGATGTAAGTTGCTTCTGGTTTTTGATCAACTTGTATTCCCAGAAAGTACTTAAGTTCTCCCATCATACTCATTTCAAATTCAGCCTGCATCATCTCAGAAAATTCCTTGCAAAGAGATGGATTAGCAGATCCAAATATAATATCATCAACATAAATTTGCACAATTATAATATCTACTTTACCCCTTACAAACTCATTTTCCAGAAGGAATGAGCTAAAGCTCTCATACCATGCTCTGGGAGCTTGCTTCAGACCATATAGAGATTTCTTCAATTTGAAAACATGGTCAGGGTTCCTCTCATCTTCAAAACCAGGAGGTTGGTGCACATACACTTCCTCTGAGATGTATCCATTCAGGAAGGCATCTGATGAAGAATTATGTTGTGATTCATTGAGAATGAGATCAGCAGTCTAATAGCTTCCAATCTTGCTACTGGAGCAAATGTTTCAGTATAATCTATTCCTTCTTACTGACTGTAGCCTTGAGCAACTAGCCTTGCTTTGTTTCTGACTACATCTCCTTTTTCATTCAGCTTGTTTCTGAAGACCCATTTGGTTCCAATGATGTGAGCACCTTGAGGTTTCCTGACAAGGTTCCAAACATCATTCTTGGAGAATTGATTCAGTTCTTCTTCCATTGCCAGAATCCAGTCTTTGTCTTGAAGAGCTTCATCAATTGACTTTGGTTCAACTAAGGATACCAATCCTTTCAGACTAAGCAGAGTCTCTTCAGAGGGTCTGAATGCTGATCTGGTTCTGACTGGTTCATCTTTGTTTCCCAGAATCAACTCCTTAGGATGAGAGGCAACAATTCTGCTCTTCTTCTGAGGCTGTGAATCAGAGGGACCAACTTCCTCTGGAGATTCTTCCTCTGGCTCAGCTTCCTCTGGAGCTTTGCCTTTACCAGAATCATTTATACTCATATCTGCAAACTTTTCAACTAGCTTTGACTGATCAGAGTCAAGCTTATCATCAAATCTAACATGAATAGATTCCTCAATAGTTTTAGCATCAGTATTATAAATTCTAAAGCCTTTAGAACGATCAGAGTAACCAAGTAATAGACATTTAGAAGATTTAGAATCAAACTTATGCAATCTATCCTTAGTATTCAAAACATAGCAAACACAACCAAAAGGATGAAAGTAACAAATGTTGGGCTTTATTTTCTTCCACGATTCATAAGGAGTCTTATTCAGAATTGGTCTTATAGAGATCCTGTTCTGAATGTAACATGTTGTGTTTACTGCCTCAGCCCATAAGTGCTTTGCCATGTCAGTTTCTTGAAGCATGGTTCTAGCCATCTCTTGAAGAGTTCTATTCTTCCTCTCAACAACACCATTCTGTTGAGGAGTTTTAGGACAAGAGAAATCATGTGCAATTCCATAGGAATCAAACAGACTCTCAAACTTGTCATTCTCAAACTCTCCACCATGATCACTTCTGACACGCACAATCCTACAAGCCTTCTCGTTTTGCACTTGGGCAATATAGGTAGAGAACACAGAATGAGACTCATCCTTGCGGGGGAGAAATTTTACCCATGTCCAGCGGCTATAGTCGTCAACAATGACCATCCCATATCTCTTGTCACCTATAGACTCAGTTTTCACTGGTCCAAAAAGGTCAATATGCAGAAGTTCCAACGGCCTTGAGGTGGAAACAACATTCTTTGCCTTGAAAGGGACTTTTGTAAATTTGCCTTTCTGACATGTTTCACAAAGAGCGTCTGAAGAGAACTTCAGAGTGGGTAAGCCCCTGACAAGGTCAAGCTTACTCAGCTGAGAAATCTTTCTCATACTGGCATGCCCTAGCCGTCTATGCCATACCCATTGCACCTCATTAACAGAAAGAAGGCACTTTACATTCTGAGTTTCCAACTAAGATAATATGATCTTATAAGTGTTGTTCCTCCTCTTGCTGTTAAACAGAACAGAGCCATCGATCTGACTTACAGCCCTGCAAGACTTTTGATTTAAAATAACATCATAACCCTTGTCAGCTAATTGACTTATTGACAATAAGTTGTGAGTTAAACCATCTACAAACAGAACATTATCAATGCATGGACTATTATCAACACCAATAGTACCAGAACCAACAATTTTACCCTTCTTGTTGCCACCAAAGCCAACTTTGCCTCCAGGCTTAAGTTTTAGCTCTTGGAACATACGCCTTTCTCCCGTCATGTGACGCGATCATCCACTGTCCAGATACCATGATTGGTGTTTCAGTGGAGAGCGATCAAGGATATCTGCAACATAGATAATCTTATCCTTAGGTACCCATTTTCTGGGTCCTTTCTTGTTAGTTACCTCAGAGGTTCTGACAACCTTGGGTTTCTCAACATGATAATGTAACGGAATTTGAGCATGATATTTAAGCATAGAGAAGGTTCCCTTTTTGAGAGGGGGGTCAACAACTTTAACAGGCAATGGTTCAGGCAATATAGTACCAGAGGGTACAAAATGTTCATGCAGAGGTTTAACCTTAGGCATAGGAGGCTCATTTCTACTGGGTCTAGAATAGCCAATGCCACACATTCCATTTCTGCTTACGCCATAGATCATTGAAGCCATCAAGCTTCTGTCTACGCTTTTAGCTAGGAATCTTTGAAAAGATTTTTCATATTTAGATTCATTCTTAATATCAGAGGCATCACAAGCAACAACTTCTTCTAACTTAATAATCTGGTTTTTGAGCACAGAGTTAGAGTTTACTAAAGCATGATTATTCTCTTTTAACTCAGAAATGTTTTTCTCATGTTCAGTAGAAGTCTTAGAAAAAGCAGAGAGATCCTTTTTCAACTTTTTATGCTTAGTCAGGAGAGAGTTATATTTATCCATGATTTCAGACAAAGCACATTTAAGTTCAGAGGTTGAGAAGGAAGCGAATACCTCATTTTCATCGTCAGAGTTTAGATCTTCCTCTGATGCAGATTCAGAGTTAGTTGCTTCTTTTGACTCTGCTTCCTTGTCCTTGACAATAGCCATGAGTCCTTCAACAACTTCTCCATCAAAGTCAACATCCTCTGACTCTGATTCATCAAAAGTCACTATGAGACCTTTCTTAGCTTTGAAATGCTTCTGTGGCTTCTTGTCCTTTTTCAGCTTTGGACAATCACTCTTGTAGTGCCCTGATTCTTTGCATTCAAAACATGTGACTTCCTTTGATGAAGACTTCTTCTGACCAGAAGAGGATTCATTCTTTCCAGAGCTTCTGTACTTGCTCTGTCTGTGCTTCCAGATGCGGTTGAGCTTTCTGGAGATCAAGGTTAGCTCATCTTCATCAGAATCTTCAGAGGCTTCTTTAGATTCTTCTGCTTCAGCTTGGAGAGCTTTAGCCTTTTCAGATTTGGATTTCAAGGCTATAGACTTCTTCTTCTGATCCTGATGTTCAACACGCTTCAGTTCTTGAAACTTCAGTATGCTTATGAGTTCTTCCAAACTCATCTGCTCAACATCTCTTGTGAGCTCCAAGGAAGTTATCAAAGGCATCCAGCTTTCAGGAAGACCTCTAAGGATCCTCATGACATGATCAGCAGTGGTGTAGCTTTTGTTGAGGGGTCTTATTCCAGCAATGAACAACTGAATCTGGAAAACATATCCTCAATGGACTCACTGGGTTCCATTTGGAAGGATTCATACTTCCTGATCAAAGACAACGCCTTTGATTCTTTCACCTTCTTGTTTCCTTCATGGGTCATCTTCAAGGAGTCAAAGATACCCTTAGCATACTCACGATCTGTTATCTTTTGGTATTCTTCATAAGAAATAGCACTGAGAAGAATAGTTCTAGCTTTGTGATGCAGTGAGTAAAGCTTTTTCTGCTCAGCAGTCATCTCTGTTTTGGAGATCTTCTTGCCATCACCATCAACTAGACGCTCGTAGCCATCCACTATGATATCCCAGAGATCTGCATCAAAGCCCAGAAAAAAACTTTCGATTCTGTCTTTCCAGTACTCAAACCTTTGACCATCAAACATAGGAGGCTTTGCACTGTAAACATCTTTTTGCGCTTCAATGGTGGTAGCCATCTCAGTTTTTCACATCGGCCCGGGGTTTGAATAGCGTTTTCAATCTAAAACTTTTCCCACTTGAGATTTTAACAAATCTCTTTAAACACGGAAGATAAAAGTGCTAAGATAAGAGTTGAGGAAAGCACACAATGATTTTATCCTGGTTCACTAGATAAATCCCTCAAGCTAATCCAGTCCACCCGTTAAGATTATTTCTTCCTTCTTAGAATGAAGGCAATCCACTAATCAGATTTTATTAACCCTGCACTTGCAACCTGCAAAGTGACTAACAATACTTACTTAGCTATCAACTTGCTTCTCAGAAAGCTAAAGTAAACACAATAAGAACAGTTTGAAGAAAGATAACTAATAGAATATTTGAATATTGCGTGAGCTTGAACAAAGTTTCTTAGGCGGCATCTTTCATCTTCAGCATCTTTATATACTCCAAGGATTAGGGTTTAGACGTTGCATGGAATGCTACCGTTGGAGGGCAGATCTGGGTTTTCCAGGTTCTGCTGTGGCTAAATAAGTTAGGTAAGGTCGTCAGGAATAGTACAGTTGCTTTTGTACTTTGGATAGCGACTTGACCTTTAACCTAGATGATTTCTGATTAGAGCGACGCTTCATGTTGGAACTTGTGAAGCTTGGTGATCAGAGTCAGAGGGAAGCTTGGATCCTCTGACCTTTGTAACTTCTGCTTCTGGACTCAGAGGAGAAGTACTTGGTCTTCAGAGCCAGCTTACTCTTGGACTTCAGAGTCTTCACTTCTCCACTTCTGGACCTTCAGAACTTCTGGACCTTCAGAGCCTCTAGACCTTCAGAGCTTCTGGACCTTCTGAGCCTCTAGACCTACAGAGCTTCTGGACCTTCAGAGCCTCTAGACCTTCAGAGCTTCTGGACCTTCAGAGCTTCTAGACCTTCAGAACTTCAAGTGATCTGAATCCATATCAGAGCTTTACTATCTTCAGATCTTCTGAAGCTTATTCTACTGTTCAGATTGAACATAGTGAGTGCGAAAGCGTTGCGGAGGTTACTCTTTGATCATAGTGCTTCTGATTTATGTGTAGTTAGATCAGAGTCAGAGTCTGTCATTAAAACACTCAGAAAACAACGTTAGAGTACCATAATTGTTCATACACAAATAGTTAACATGTAATCATCAAAACATAGAGTTGTACTACTTGATCAAAACTTGATCTTACATCACTCTCTTAGTCTTCTCAAGGATCTGACCAACCTCAGTCCCTTAAGGAAAAACAAACTAACTGTTTGAATGTTTGGATTTACAATGAAATGCTTCTCAGAAAGCTAAGGTAAACACAATAAGATCGGTTTGAAGAAAGATTGCTAAGAGAATAAAAATATTGCTTGAGCTTGAACAAAGTTTCTTAGACGGCATCTTTCATCTTCAGCCTCTTTATATACTCCAAGGTTTAGGGTTGTATCCGTTGCATGGATTGCTACCGTTGGAGGGCAAATCTGTAACTTCCAGATTCTACTGTGGCTGAAATATCTTAGGTAAGGTCGTCAGGATAGTACAATTGCTTTTGTACTTGGACAGCGACGTGACCTTTATCCTAGTTGACTTCTGATCAGAGCGATGCTTCATGTTGGAACTTGTGAAGCTTGGTGATCAGAGTCAGAGGGAAGCTTGGATCCTCTGACCTTCGTAACTTCTGCTTCTGGACCTCAGAGTAGAAAGAACTTGGTCTTTAGAGCCATCTTACTCTTGGACTCCAGAGCATCAAGCCTAGCAGACTTACGTAGAGCTGCTTCATGCCTTGCAGCGACTTCTGCTTCCTCTTTCTTCTTTCTTGTTTCCTCTATATTAGTGTAGAGCTTTTCCCTTAAGCGTCTTTCATGTAGAGCTTGTCTTCTCCTGGTTCTGGCTTCAAATCTCTATCTGGCAGCATTAATTTTGGCCTCTCTTTCTTCATTGTAGAGTTCATCTCATCAATCTGGTTGTGCATCCAATTGCACAGACGACTCCAGTCTTCAGCAACCAAGTTGGGTTTCTCACTGTGGTCAGTCTGACCATACAGGTTGCGAATGCGTGTTGATGCTTGATCATGAAATAGGTGTAGGCAATCAAGCAGAGTGTCTGGTTTAGGGTAAGTGTATGGGATGATGGACAGATTGGTTTCAGGTGAGGGAGGATGATTACTACTAGTGGCTTCAGAGGTACCTTGAGAAAACCAATATCCAGAGTCTTAGGAGCAGTGGTATTGGTCTCTGGGTTTTGGTTTGAAGTGCCAGTGTCAACATTTGGAAAATCAAAATCAGCAGACTTGACTGAAGAGAGATTTGAAAGGGACACTTTGGAGTGATCCTTTTCCTTCTGAGGAGGAGGAGAAAAAGGAGGAGAGGGAGGAGGAGGTGGTGCGGAGTTCACAGGGACCACATTGATTGGAAAATCAGGAGCAACCAGAGGTTCTGGTCTAGGTCCAGGATAGCGGTTTAGACTAGGAACTTGGATGAAATGCTCAGGGATCTCTGAGATCCTTTCACTTGCAATTTGAATGAATTGGCGATTAGATTCAGATTTGTTGGATGGTGAGGAAATTTGAGTATTGGTAGGAAAGGAAATAGATGGAGCGGGAGAGATATTTTCTCGATCAGAGTGATCAGGTGATTTTGGTTCAGAGCATGGCTTTTCAGAGGTTTGTGTTTCAAAAGCTTGTGTTTTAGAGGTTGGTGGATTATATGGAAGTATAATGGGTGAGGTTGGTTCAGAGGGTTTGGGATTTTGAAGCATTTGCCAGAGGGGTTCTTCCTCAATGGATGGCTGAAAGAATGAGGGTCTAGGTGGTGAGATGTGAGTGGTTGTTTGGACAACTGGTGTGGATTCAGGAATAGGAGAATGTAAAGCTAAGGTTGGAGTGGGATTAGACATAGCATCAACAACATCAGATTCATCTTCATCAGTAGGAACAATGAACTTACTTGAATTCCTAACTGAAGATCTGGTAACTCTGGAGGTAATTGCTGCTCGAGTAGGATCCAGATGAATAACCTTTGTAGCAATTATGACCTTCTTTTTCTTCTTCTGAGGTGGTTACTGATCATCATCACCATCAGAGTCATCATTTGTTTCAGCAGTATCCTCTTGCTTCCTCTTGGTTTTCTTCTTCTTGGGTGATTCAAAATCAGGAGCTTCTGGCAGAACTCTGAAGAATTCATCCACATCAATTTCAAAGCCTTGCCTCTTTAGATCATCAAGATAGAACATGATTGCCTCTGGATCATCAGCCTTTGACCAGAGGGGGTAGTCTGTGAAAGGGACTCTTCTTTTTTTGACTTCATCAGTTGTGGCAGCAGATTCAGCTTCAACTTTCATATCTATCAAACCCATCTTCTTCACTGATGTAGGAGCGAAGGCATCTCCAACAGTAGTTGAGAGATCTTCAGAGCATCCTGCTTTGGTCAGAGCTTCTATCAACTTGCTCTCAATGAAGATATCAGATAGTAGCCTTCCAAAAGGAATGTACTTGATTGAGGGCTTGGTTGAGGCTGCAGTTGTTCTCAACTTTCTGATGCAGTCCTTGAGATAGGTGAACAAGAAACAAGGAAGACAAATTTTCTTGTGAGCCTTAATGAAGTACAGCATCACCTTATGATTGAAGTTGATATAGTCTGGAGAACTTCCCTTTGGTCTGGGATTGAAACACTTCAATATTATCTTGTGCCAAATTCTTAAATCAGGATGAAGATCCTTTGTCTTGCAATCACCTTTACCCGGTTTCCAGGTAGAGTACAACGCCTTGTTGATTTTTTCTTTGGTTCCCTTTGTCTTGGGTTCGCTTGTCTGAAACCTGAAGCCATTGATGGTTTCTGCACCCAGAAGCAGAGCAATAGATCTCTCAGTGATGATGATCTTTTTGCCCAGCACGTAGGAGACCACTTGAAGATCATCACAATCAGCATGTTTCCAGAATTCCTTCACCAATTTGTAGTAGACTGGACTGGTACGTCTAGAGAAGTACCCTTCCCAGCCTTGAGCTTGTACTGCAGGACGAAGATCAAACTCATTTGTTGCTATGTTGTTGAGGTCAAAACGCATCCCAGAAAGAACTTGAAGTTCTTCTGGAGGAGAATTGCAGGTAACTGCACAACCTCTCTGAGCAATTGGAATAACATTCCCAGTTTCTTGATTCACGGCTTGAGTAGACTCAGTGGATCTTGAAGGAGGAGCAGGACCAACTTGACCGGTTGGAAGACCCACTACCAAATTTGGAAACACTCTTCCATCAGCAAAATCAGCCCTTTCTGATCTATCCATGGTGATGAAGGTTTGGGTAGAAAAATGGTTGAACGAAAGAGAGAAGAGAAAATGAAACAGGGAGGTTTTTAGGTTTTTGCAAATAAGAGAGAGGCGAAAATAGAGAGTTGTGGAGAACGTGTGTGCGTAGTGGTTTTGAAGGTAAACGTTGGTGGTTGTAAAGCAAAAGTAAAATCAACGGTTAGAAATTAAAGACATGATTATGAACAGTTAATACACAAAACACACGGTGGAGAATAAGCACATCTACACTCATTACAACAGATTGTCCGGAGGGGCACAAGGAACGAGGCATCAGAGAAGACCGACACACGTTTGCTGTCTTGTCTCGGAGTAAGCACCAATGGGTACTCAGCATCTGACAAAGTTACCTTCTGAACTAGACATCTTCTGATAAAGAAGCATCATAGTCAAAGGTTCTGATCCATCCTCATACTGGACAAAAGTCCATATTCATATTTTTCAGTATGAAATTAAATCTATCCTCTGCTAAGGGCTTTGTAAAGATATCTGCCCATTGATGGTCAGTATCAACAAACTTCAGAAGAAGTACGCCCTTCTGAACATAATCTCTAATAAAATGATACTTTACCTCAATGTGTTTTGCCCTTGAATGTAAGATTGGATTCTTACTGAGTGAGATAGCAGCAGCATTGTATTGCTCTCAAGGATTTGATAATCCTCTAGCTGATGTTTCATCTAGAGCATCTGAGTGCTGCAAATAGCTGCTGAAATATATTCTGCCTCTGCAGTGGATAGTGCAATTGTAGATTGCCTCTTGCTTGCCCATGAGACTAAATTACTTCGTAGAAATTGACAATTTTCAGAAGTATTTTTCCTTTCAGTCCTATCTCCAGCATAATCAGCATCACAGTAACCTAAAAGCTTATACTCTGATGTTTCCTTATATATCAAGCCAAGGTTAGTGGTACCTTTCAGATATCTGAGAATTCTCTTAACAGCAGTTAAGTGAGTTTCTCTCGAATCTGATTGGAATCGAGCACATAAGTGTACACTAAACAGAATATCTGGTCTAGATGCAGTTAAGTATAGAAGTGAACTTATCATACCACGATAGAGCTTCTGACACACTTTGCTACTAGCATCTTCTTTCTCCATAATGCATGTAGGATGCATTGGAGTCTTAGCAATTGTAGATTTTGTCATATTGAACTTCTTAAGAAGTTCCTTTGTGTACTTGCTCTGATGGATATAAGTTGCTTCTGGTTTTTGATCAACTTGTATTCCCAGAAAATACTTAAGTTCTCCCATCATACTCATTTCAAATTCAGCTTGCATCATCTCAGAAAATTCCTTGCAAAGAGATGGATTAGCAGATCCAAATATAATATCATCAACATAAATTTGCACAATTAAGATATCGGCTATGTTTGACACGTTTACCTGATAAGCTAGCTGAAAGTTGAAAAGCTAGCTGATAGCTGAAAAGCTAGCTGAAAGCTGAAAGCTGATAGCTGAAAAGCTATGTAATTTGAACAGAAGTGTTTGGTAAAACTAGTTGTTGAACAAGCTGAAATTGTAAATTGACATACTTGTATAATTCTTTTTATATTTAACATTACTTTATTTTCACATTAATACATATATGATATTAATATTAAAGTTATTATAAATATTTTAATTTCACTCAGATTATTTATCATCTTAAAAATATAATATTAATTTTTACTTATTTAATTTTCTATATTCTTATTAAATTAAATAGAATAAAACAAATAATTTGTAATTTGTAACATAAAATTATTTATTTTATTCTGAAGTAGTAATTATTTCTGTGCGGGAACGATGTACATATGAGACAAGTGTGATAACTGATAAATAAATAAATTTTTTTTTGGTACATCAGAAAATGAGTAGGTAGGTTTAGTAAAAAACATATAAGGCTAAAGGTGAAATTTTGATAAAATAATAATGATAAAATGAGAATATATTTAATAAGCTATAAGCTTTAAGCTTTAAGCTACTTGAGATAGCTTATAACTTAAAGCTTTAAGCTACTGAAATAAACTCCTTCACCAAACATTTTTATAGAGCTTTTAAGCTAGTCAAATAAGCTTTAAGCTAGTCAAATAAGCTCAAATAAGCTTTAAGCTAGTCAAATAAGTTATAAGCTAGCTGAAATGGCATGCCAAACATAGTCATATCAAATAGTACAGATTTAGCAATATGGATCTTTGGCAGCAGAGAGTTTCCATTCGCATACTCCATCGCCAGCTTTCCTTTGTCGTACAAGTTCTCCGTCTCTGTCGCTTTTGGTGACGTCTTTCCACCCACATTAATAAATATAGCACTTGTTTGTTTCTCATAAAAAAAAAGTGATTTTACCTTTGCATATAGGTTTTTTTATTTATTAAATAATGGGTATATATTTCCTATTTTGTTTTTTTTTAAAGAATTTATATTATTTAGTAAAAATATAAGTAGAAAAAGTGTAATCAATTAATTAGAATATTATTTGCTGTCTGATTTAATTAGTTTTAAGAATTAAGTTTTTTTATATAAGATTTTTTGTTTTGGAGGGAATTGGGATGATATATATGAGTGCTACGTGACAGAACATTCTAAAAAAAAACTTGTTTTAGTATATTATTATTATATAGATATAGATTAGATTCCTTTTTTTTTTATATAAATCGGAAAATAATTAGATTCCTTTTAAAGTAAAGCAGACTCATTTGAAAAAAAAAGTAGACTAAAAAAAATAATACAATGAGCATATTTACTTGGAGATAAGAGTAAGAACTGACTTAGCCGTTTGAGATTGCATGATGGGGAGATTGGGTAATGGGTAGAGTGAGTGCAGAGGATAGGAATCGGAAGAATTCGACTTTGTTTCTGCATTCTGAGCTCTGCAGTGATGGAAACACTATCCTTTCCCATAAACACTCTTATCAATTCCAAAGCTAACTACATTTCTCTGACTGCTTCTACTAATTATGCCTCACTCTCTTCCTTACAACTCTCTCCTTCTTCCACATCCACACCCCTATGTTGGGTATTCATTCTTTTCCTCTTTTTTTATTACTGTTGTAATAATTGATGGGCTTGTGGTTTTCTATGTCCTTCTGTTAAATGAGCTTCCTTTGCAGAAGGGTGTTGTTCGAGTTCAAGCTGAGAGTGAGGATTTTGAATTGAAGCAAATGAGGGACATGGCTGCTGCCAGAAAGAGATGGGAAGCTCTGGTATGTCAATTCAATATCATTCAACTTTTTGGTAACGTTCTTGACTTTGAAGCTTTATGTCTGCTATGAGTAAAATTCAGGTTTAGAGTTCCATGTTGAAGTGAATTTTCATAATTATTTATCCTGCTTTAAATTGACTACTCAGTTGAGCTAATTTATTAGTGGTATACATAGTGGTTATGGAGATTTCTTGACAGCTTTGGCTTGAGCATCTATAATAACATGTATAATGAAGTGTATATTATTGGAGGATGTTCTCTTATCTATGATCAACCCCCTTTTAGGCCATGATGTGGATTCACATGTATGTTATCTATGTTCTCTTATCTATGTTGCATTAGGATTTTAATGGGGTTTGCTTGCTTGTGTTGTAGATCAGGGATGGAAAAGTTAAAGTTCTTACCCCAAGGGAAGCTGGGTATGCAGTTCAACTTTCTAACAAGCCCCTTCTTGATGTTCGCCCCTCAAATGAACACTACAAGGTTTTTCTTCTAATGCAGCTGTTGCTTTCTTCTTTTTTTTTTCTTAACCTTTGCAAGTATACTGCTCACATAATTTAGTTATTTAAACCTCTTGTATGAGGGGATAAGGGTAGCACTTTGACATTTTAAACATGTAATTGTTGTGGTCAGATATTTGTGTTGCTAGTTATCACTTATCTTGAGTAATTTATATTGGTGGCTGTTGAAAGCATCAAATGGGCGTTTTCTATACATTTGATTTTATTTAACTTTTGTAATACTAGTTCTTATTACAAATAAGTAATCCGACTCTTTCACTTGATCTTCTAGTAAACAATCTGCACAGTGTAATATTCATTGTTGTGTTCTTTGATTACTCTATTTGAATGTTTTGAAGGCATGGGTGAGAGGTTCAACTTGGATTCCAATATTTGATGTTGATCATACACTAGATGCTGGAACCATTCCCAGAAAAATCACAAATTTTGTTATTGGTATTAAAAGATCCGACCTGGATATTTCATTACTAGTTTTCACCATAATTCTAAATTCATAAAACAATAAGCTACATTTTGTTTGACATCTACTACATATGGCTTGATGTTGTGTTGAACAGGAGGTTGGTGGAGTGGCATGCCTACACTGTCTTACGAAAGGTATCAACAACTTTCATTAGTTTTTTTATTCTTTCTTTGCACACATAAATTTTATAATCTATTTATCTGCTTTCTTTAACAGCCAGTTCTTGGCCAAAGTTGAGGAGAAGTTTCCCAAAGATACAGAATTAATCGTTGCATGCCAGAAGGGAGTGAGGTGAACTGTACATTCAATTGATTGCATGCTGAATTGAGCTGTTTCAAATTCTAATTTTCTGTTTCCTTTTAAATGCATTCAGTACTTCCCCTGATGTTTAAATCCTATTTCTATTTTCTAATCATTGGTGTGTCTAATTCTGGTGGATGAAAGAGATTATCTGATCGTTTCACCAGTGTGAAATAAAATACTTAGCTCTTGTTTTGTTCTAAGCGTCATTTTCTGACCAGATCACTAGCTGCCTGTGAACTACTGTATAATGCTGGCTACAAAAATCTGTTCTGGGTTCAAGGAGGCTTAGAGGCTGCTGAAGATGAGGCATGTTTTCCAATTCATTTGTGTGAAATTTCCATTGTGCTTTACTGTCAAATGTAGGAATATAAAGTTTAGCTTATCCGGTGAGCTTATTATTTTTTCACCCCGAATACTACTGTGGAGCAGGATCTCGTTGTAGAGGGTCCAGTGCCTCTTAAGTTTGCTGGAATTGGTGGCGTTTCTGAGTTTCTTGGGTGAGTATCCAATCACTTTTTCTCTCCTTCTAATGCATGTAGTAAATATTGTTATTGAAGTCTACTTTGGCATTGTATGTTGGAGTTTTCTCTACTGGATGACTTACAAATTATTTTATAATTTATACTTTTTGCAATGTTTTTACTATGAATTCATCTTAGGACATTATGCTTCCTTCACAGTTAAAAAAAAATCAAGGGCAAAAGAGAAATTTTATGTTATTCATATGTTGATAAACTTTCTGGTGATTTCTTCTGGTAATAAGTCTGCTCTGTAACTATCATTTCTGAATTGATTTTGTTATATCTGGATTAACCTCCTGATGAACACACAGAAATGCTACTGGTTTATTGAAGAAAACAGAGACTCAATCCTCAAGTACTGAGGTTGAATTCTCAGGAATTACACAGAAGAATCAAGAACACTAACAAGAACCCTAGCCTCTGGAATTCGAGATCCAGAATATTGAAAAATAATAGGTAAATGCTGTTCTATTTTATTCCTCAGCCAAAGGCTGGTATTTATAGAGAGGATACAATTATTACTCCTTGAATTAAGGAGAGAATTACTACTCCTTGAATTAAGGAGAAAATTATTACATATAAAAAAGTCAATAATAGAATCTCTAGAATTGACTGGAAAACACTAAATACTGATATATTTTCCAACACCCCCCCTCAAGTTGGTGCATAGATATCTATCATGCCCAACTTGCCTATCAAATGCTCAAAGGTAGGTCTTGCCAAGCTCTTGGTCAGGATATCCGCAGTTTGCTGACTCGAAGTCACAAAAGGTAGACATATGATTCCAGCATCTAACTTCTCCTTTATGAAATGTCGATCAATCTCAATATGCTTGGTTCTGTCATGTTGAACTGGGTTATGAGCTATGCTAATAGCAGCTTTACTGTCGGAGTATAATTTCAATGGAAGCTCAATTTTCATCTTAAGTTCTTCTAGGACTCTATGAATCCATAATCCTTCACAAATACCTTGAGCCATAGCTCTAAACTCAGCTTCTGCACTACTTCTTGCCACAACTCCTTGTTTCTTGCTCCTCCATGTCACAAGATTACCCCAAACATAGGTACAATATCCAGAGGTTGATCTTCTATCTGTGACTGAGCCTGCCCAATCAGCATCGGTGAAGATAGACACATTTCTTTCACTAGTCTTCTTAAAAAATAAGCCTTTTCCGGGATTTCCCTTCAAATATCTCAGTATCCTATAGACTGCCTCAAGATGTTCCTCAAAAGGAGAATGCATGAACTGACTCACTGCACTAACTGAGAAAGCAATATCAGGTCGAGTGTGTGACAAATAAATCAGTTTCCCAACCAATCTTTGGTATCTTCCAGTATCAACGGGAACACTACCTTCTTCCCAAAGTTTAGCATTAGGATCCATAGGGGTATCTGCTGGACGACATCCACTCATTCCTGTTTCTTTCAATAAGTCTAGAATGTATTTCTGCTGTGAAACCACAATACCATTCTTTGATCGAGCAACCTCCATTCCAAGAAAATATCTCATGGGTCCTAAGTCCTTGATTTCAAAGTCTACTGCTAATTTCTCTTTTACTCTTGCCATTTCAACTGTATCATCTCCAGTAAGGACAATATCATCAACATAAACAATCAGGGCAGCAACTTTCCCATCATGGGAGAATTTTGTGAATAAGGTGTGGTCAGCCTGTCCTTGAGTGTACCCTTGTTTCTTCATGGACTGAGTGAATTTTTCAAACCAAGCTCTAGGGGACTGCTTTAATCCATACAAAGACCTATTTAGTTTGCATACATTTGATCCAAATTTGCTTTCAAAGCCAGGAGGAATCTCCATATATACTTCTTCTTCTAGATCACCATTAAGAAACGCATTCTTAACATCCAATTGATGTAGGGGCCAATCCAGGTTGGCAGCAAGAGATAAGAGAATTCGGACAGTGTTCAATTTTGCAACAGGAGCAAATGTCTCTGAGTAGTCTATACCATAGGTCTGAGTAAAGCCCTTCGCCACCAAGCGAGCCTTGTACCTTTCAATTGACCCATCTGAATTATACTTCACAGTAAACACCCATTTGCATCCAACTGTCTTCTTGCCATCTGGTAGTGTCATAACACTCCAAGTTTTGTTCTTTTCAAGAGCTGTCATCTCCTCAAGTACAGCTTCCCTCCACTTTGGAATTTCTAGAGCAACCTGGACATTTTTTGGAATTTCTACACTAGACAATTTTGAGGTGAAGGCAGACAGAGATGAAGACAAATTTGAATATGATATAAAATTGGAAATAGGGTGTTTAGTGCAAGATCTAACAGGTTTTCTAATGGCAACAGGATCATCTATATCAGGATACAAAATACGACTCTCAGAAACAGAGATAGACTTACCTTTCATTTTCTTAGGAGGTTGATCATTCCCCGGTTCAGATTCCTGACAGTGTTGAGATGTGGACTCATTCCTTTCTTTGTGGTGCTTTTTCACATAAACCTTCCCTTTCCAAGTCCTGTTTCCTACTTCAAATCTGTTCTCTTTAAGTGACTCATTATTTTGTGGCATTTTAATTAGATCATCATCATCCCTATTGTCAAGATTCTCATTGGTTTCTTCATGAGAAAATGTAGGCTCTGATTCCTCAAGTTCCTTACTCATAACAGGAGTAGGATCAGATAGAGTATCTTGGCCATTTTCTGTTGGTGCAGAACTATAAGTCTTAGAGCTTTGTGGTACAGGCAAAGATAATTTATTTAAAAAACTCATGTCCTCAATTTGAAACGAGTCTTCCTTTATATCCCCCCCTTGAAGATGAGTGTCATTAAAAAAAGGTTTATTTTCAAAAAACGTAACGTCCATAGTGACAAACATTTTCTTGTTTTTTGGATCAAAACATTTATACCCCTTTTGGGTTGGGGAGTATCCAACAAAAACACATTTTATAGCACGTGGTTCAAGTTTTCCAACATTTTTATGTTCATGAACAAAGGCTATGCAACCAAAGATTTTTAATGTCAAATCAGTTGAAACACGAGTACTAGGAAAACATTCTTTGAAAGTATTAATTGGAGTTTGGAAATTGAGAACTTTGGAGGGCATTCTATTAATTAAATATGCCGCTGTTAAAACAGCTTCGCCCCACAAATAGTTTGGTACTTTACTTGAGAAAAGTAATGCTCTAGCAACCTCCAATAAATGTCTATTTTTTCTTTCAGCAACTCCATTTTGTTGAGGAGTATTAGGACATGAACTTTGATGTACAATCCCATTTTTTAGGAAAAAATCATCCAAAATAGTGTTAAAATATTCTTTGCCATTATCACTTCTAAAGACTTGAATATTTGTTTGATATTGGTTCTGCACCATTGTACAAAAATCCTTTACAGCCCGACAAACATCTGATTTCCCCTTTAACAAGTACACCCAACATACTCTTGAATGGTCATCTATAAATGTGATGAACCATTTTTTAAGAGAAAGTGTACTTGTACGGTTAGGGCCCCAAACATCACTGTGAACAATAGAAAAAGGTTTTGATGGTTTATATGGCTGTATTGGAAATTGGGAACGATGATGCTTTGCAAACTCACATGCTTCACATTTAAGCAAAGAAAGGTTCTTATTATAAAATAACTTAGGAAACAAGTGTTTTAAGTAATGAAAACTAGGATGACCTAATCGTAAATGCCATAACATAACGTTGTCATCATTATTATTCAAAACAAAAAAGGATTCAAAGCAGGAACTTATTGTTTTTGGAGGTAGTTGTGATGCAGATCCAATGTCAAGGTAGTAGAGTCCTCCACTCTCCTTAGCACTGCCAATCATCTTCCCCGAGTTCAAATCCTGAAAGACACAGTGAGAACGGAAAAAATTGGTTTGACAATTTATATCTCGGGTTAATTTACTAACAGACATTAAATTACAGGATAAGTTTGGAACATGAAGGACATCGTTAAGAGTTAACACTGGAGACAACACAACTGACCCTTTACCTGCAATGGCTGAAAAAGAGCCATCTGCAATTTTTATTTTTTGATTACCTGCACATGGACTATATGAAGAAAACAAGGTGGATTCACTTGTCATGTGATCCGAGGCACCTGAATCTAATATCCAAGTATGACTGGGACTGACACTAAGACATGCAGAATTACCTTTTGTTGCTATAGAGCAAGAAGGGGTTGAAGACTCGAGGAGTTTGAGCAGTTTGTCTAGTTGTTCCGTAGTGAGCGGAAGCTGAGTCGAAGAGGATTGCTGCCCTTGATCAGAATTACTTGCTTGAAATGCACGACGACCTTTCTTCTTCCAGCTAGGAGGTTTTCCTATGAGCTTCCAACAATTTTCACGTGTGTGCCATTCGCGCTTGCAGTGATCGCACCAAGGAACTTTTTCTGACCTTTTTCCCTCGCCGAGGTTCCTAGTAGCCAGAGCAGAGCCTTCAGATTCAGAACTTCGTGGTGTCTTGCCCATCATAATTCCTTGTCGTGCCTCCTCCCTTCTGATTTCTGCAAAAGTTTCACGAAGAGTTGGCAATGGTATTTTTCCTAAAACTCGACCCCTTACCTCATCAAGGTCTGTATTTAGCCCAGCAAGAAACATGAAGACACGATCATTTTCTTGCCTCTTGAGAAACAGAACACTATCTTCTGTACACCTCCAATTGTCATCATAACAGAGATCTAATTCTTGCCACAGGGTCAACAACTCATTGTAATAAGCAGTTACACTCCTGTCACCTTGTTTAGCCTGCCATAACTTTGATTTTAAACCAAAAATTTGGGAGGAGTTTTGAATATCAGAGTATGTTTCCTTAACAGCTTCCCACACATCCTTTGCAGAAGGCAAAAACATGTAAGGCTTACCTATTCCAGTTTCCATAGAGCTTACCAACCAAGCAATAATCAAGGAGTTTTCAGATTTCCATTGTTTGTAACGAGGGTCTCCGCTTGTTGGTTCAGCTACTGCTCCTGTTAAAAAACCAAGCTTCCCTTTGCTATCCAATACCAAGCGAACGGTTTGGGCCCATTCATTATAGTTCTTCCCATTCATCTTAGGAATATTGACCTTGAGGGAGTATGAGGAACCCTCTTGGTCATTGCAACCTATATTGACATTACTGTCACCATAAACACTGTTGTTTCTGTTTTCATTGTTGCCGTCATTACCGCCACTGTTTGTGACGAACTTTGGTGTGCCATCTCCACGACCACCACCATTACCGCGGCCACCGCCGTCTCCTTTGCCACCGCCATCACCGCTGTTGACGCCCGAGTCAAGTGATTGTTCGCCGTGGTTGGCTGTGGATCCGGTGTAGGCCTCTGCTATGGAGGGCCACCTATTGCGACCTGCCATAGGAGGCTAAATGGGTATGTGAAACGGGTCGGGGAAGGAAATAGGTTGATCAGACTAGCTGTGGAAAGCTCTACAGTAGAAGTCCCAACCTAGGGCTCTTGATACCATATTGAAAAATAATAGGTAAATGCTGTTCTATTTTATTCCTCAGCCAAAGGCTGGTATTTATAGAGAGGATACAATTATTACTCCTTGAACTAAGGAGAGAATTACTACTCCTTGAATTAAGGAGAAAATTATTACATATAAAAAAGTCAATAATAGAATCTCTAGAATTGACTGGAAAACACTAAATACTGATATATTTTCCAACACAGAATCTCCCAAATCCTAACCAACTGAATAACTGCCTGTAACTTCCCCCTTTCCCTTATTTATACTACTCAGTAGTTCTAACAGAATCACAACTATTAACAGAATTAGCCAGCTGTACTCTAACAGAAACAACTAACCATGCCAGCTGTTTATTAACAGATCAACTAACAATAACAGTCACACTAAGTTGTGACTTTCCTCTTGTTTCTTCTCTCATACACCTTCTTAATTGAAGGTCTATGCTCATCAATACCCCCCCCTAAAAGTTTCACCTTGTCCTCAAGGGGAAAATCAGGAAAAACTTCATGGAGCTGGGCAGCAGATTCCCAACTGTTCTCACAAGCAGGTAAAGAGTGCCACTGAATTAGCACCTCAATCTGGCCCATTGTGGTTTCCCTAACAGCCAGCACTGATTCAGGTTCCACCAAGAGCTCATGATCTTCATTCAAGGCTGCTGGGAGAGGTTGAGGCTGAAAATTAGTCCCCACAGCCTTCTTGAGGAGAGAGACATGAAAGACAGGATGCACTCTACTGTGAGCTGGTAGCTCAAGTCGATAAGCCACAGCCCCAATCTTGGCTACAATAGGATAGGGTCCATAATACCTAGGACTCAATTTTTCATTCATTTTCTTGGCCAAAGACCTCCTTCTATAAGGTTGTAACTTGAGAAAAACCTCATCACCAATTTGATAATCCACATCCCTCCTCTTCTTATTTGCATATGTCCTCATCATGTCCTGAGATTTTAAAAGATTAGCTCTCAGATCTGATAGCAATTCATCCCTCCCCACCTGCAAATCATTTACTGCAGCTATCTTGGAAGGAATTGTAGTCCCTTGAAGAAGCACAGGTGGTTCCCTACCATAAAGAGCTTGAAAAGGAGACATTTTGGCAGATCGGTTGTAATTGCTGTTGAACCAAAACTCTGCCCAAGGAAGACAAGTAACCCATTTCCTTGGCCTGGATCCAGTAAGGCATCTCAGATAAACTTCAAGGCATCTATTGACCACCTCAGTCTGGCCATCAGTTTGAGGATGGTAGGCTGAGCTAAACTTAAGTTGTGTGCCTGACACTCGGAACAGTTCCTTCCAAAAACTACTGAGAAATAAAGAGTCTCGATCTGAGACTATGGTTGTTGGGAACCCATGAAGTCTCACTACCTCATGAAGAAATAAAGCTGCCACTTCAGGAGCTGTAAAAGGGTGCCGTAAGGGAATAAAATGAGCATATTTTGTCAGCCTATCCACCACCACTAAGATTGTATCCTTGCCATTAGATTTAGGCAAACCACCAATAAAGTCCATGGACACATCTGTCCAAACCTGAGTAGGCACAGGTAATGGCTGAAGCAGCCCTGCAGGGGAGAGATTGTCAAATTTGTTTCTTTGACATGTGTCACATTCTGCCACAAAATCTCTTATGTCACTCTTCATCCCTTCCCAATACACCACTGCAGCCAACCTTCTATAGGTTCTAAAGAACCCTGAATGTCTTCCCAACAAAGAAGCATGAAACTCTTTGCAAAGAATTGGAATCCTAGAAGATTGCTTGGACAGAACCAACTTTCCTTTATAAAACAACCTGTGATCCTTCAAAGTATACCCTTTATGAGCCTCAGGATCCACAATCAGATCTTGTACAATGGCCTGTAGCTTGGGATCTTGCAACATCTCAGTTTGCCACTCCTCAAAGTCATTCACCTTAAGAACTGACAATGCACAATATGAGCTTCTCCTGGACATGGCATTAGCAGCTGAATTGTCCTTCCCAGGCTTATATTGTATCTCAAAGTCATAACCTGAGAGTTTGGAAATCCATTTGAACTGCCCCTCTCCCACAACCTGTTGCTCAGTAAGGAACTTCAAACTCTTTTGATCTGTTCTAATTATGAAATGCCTTCCTAAGAGATAATGCCGCCACCTTTGGACAGCTCTGACCACTGCCATTAACTCTCTTTCATAAACTGATTTAGCTTGACTTCTATCTGAGAGTGTAGCACTCCAGAAAGCCAGAGGCTTCCCTTCCTGAGTCAAAACTGCTCCTAGACCAGTACCTGAAGCATCTGTTTCCAGAACAAAGACCTTGGAAAAATCTGGAACAGCCAAAGTAGGTATCTCTGTCAAAGTGTGCTTAAGAGCTTCAAAAGCCTGTTGGGGACTAGGTCCCCACTGAAAACTATCTTTTTTCAGTAGCTGTGTCAAAGGCCTAGCTATCTTGCCATAATCCTTGACAAACCTTCTATAGTATCCAGTAAGACCTAGAAATCCCCTTAAGCTCTTCAAGTCTTTAGGGACTGGCCACAACCACATAACTTCCAATTTCTTTGGATCAGCTGCCACAGTTCCAGCAGATAACACATGTCCTAGATATTCAATCTGGCCCCTTCCAAACACACTCTTCTTACCATTGATTTTAAGATCATGTTGGTCCATCAATTGCAAAACTTGTGTCAAGTGAACAACATGTTCCTCCATGGTCAAACTGTAAATCAAAATATCATCAAAAAAAACTAGAGCACACTTTCTCAAAACTGGTCTCAGCACCTCATTCATCAGAGACTGAAAAGTGGAAGGAGCATTGGTGAGGCCAAAGGGCATCACCAAAAACTCATAGTGGCCCTCATGGGTCCTGAATGCTGTCTTTTCCACATCCTCTGCCTTCATCATAATTTGATGATATCCTGATTTCAGATCAATTTTGGAAAACACTCTAGCTGGACCAATCTCATCTAAGAGTTCATCAATGACTGGAATAGGAAATTTATTAGGGACTGTGATTTTGTTCAAAGCCCTATAGTCTACACAAAATCTCCAGCTACCATCTTTCTTCCTAACCAAAATCACTGGACTTGAATATGGACTAATACTAGGTCTAATGATTCCAGCATTGAGCATTTCAGCCACTAACTTTTCTATTTCATTTTTTTGGTAATGGGGATACCTGTAAGGCCGAATGTTGGGAATGGATGCACCTTCTTTCAGATGAATGGCATGGTCATGTCTTCTCTGAGGGGGCAATTCAGTAGGTGCTGCAAACAGTGCTGGAAAATCTGACAAAACTGCCTTCAACAACTCTGGAGTTTCCTCTGCTTTAGCCACCTCTTTTTCTAACATTTGATATTGAAGCACATATCCCTCTCCCTGCTGTTGAATGGCTTTAACCAATGCATTCATGGAAGCTCTCTTCTTCAGCAATTCAGGCTCCCCTTTGAGGACTACCTTTTTATTTCCCAGTTTGAACTTCAAGGTCAGCTCTTCAAAATTGGCTTTGATGTCCCCCAATCCTGCTAGCCATTCTAGACCAAGCACAACATCCACTCCTCTTAATCCAAACAAAAAGAAATCTTGAGTTACCACAAATCCTTGAATCTGCACACTGAGATTCTTACACACCCCCTTGCTTTTCACTACATGTCCATCCCCTACTTCTACTGTGTAAGCTGGAGTTTCTGTAATCTGTAACTCCATTTCTCTTGCCAAGGACTGAGAAATGAAATTATGTGTTGCTCCACAATCTTCCAGCACCACTATGGCAGTTCCTTTCAATTTTCCCCAAACCTTGAGAGATTTCCTTGAAGAAATTCCCTGTATACTGTTTAGTGACAAGTGCTTTAACTCCATAGCTTCCTCAATTTCTTCAGTGAGAGGCTCTAGTGTCTCAATCTCTTCTTCCTCACCATCATCCCTCAGCAACATTACCCTGAATTGCTTATTCTTACAGATATGGTTTGGTCCAAACTTTTCATCACATCTGAAACACTCCCCCTTTCTCAACTTTTCCTTCATCTCTTCCCCAGTGAGTTTTCTGTAAACTCCTCCCCTGGCTGGCTTACCTCCTACTCTCTCATTAACACTACCACTAGATGATTGCACTGTGTGCCCTGAGTTACACTACCACTACCACTTTTCTGTCCAGTATCAATTTGCACAGATTTCTGAAAAGTTGTGGATCTAAAAGGTGGTTTGAAAGAGGAATTATACCTGCTAGTACTGCCAATTCCAGCCTTGCTCACAGCCAGGTTCTTCTGTTCCACCATCAAGGCTTTCTTGACCATGATTGTTAGGGATTTGGGCTCATAGAGCTTGATTTCTGCTGCAATTTCCTCCTTGAGTCCATTAACAAAAATACCCATGTAATGCTCTTCATCAATTCCCTTGAGCATTCCTGCAAATCTCTCAAATTGTCCTACAAACTCTTCAACACTACCTTCTTGCTTCAAGGCCAGCAAAGCCGCAAATGGACTAGAATTCGAGGTGAGTTGAAATCGTTCCAGCATGGCTTCCTTGAACTTGGTCCAAGTAGTCACCTGGTTGCAGGTTTCCCACCATTGGTACCAGCTCAATGCCTTTCCATCCAAGGCCACCATAATCGCTTGTACCTTCTCTTCCTCAGTCGCTCCCTTCAGTCGGAAGTAGCGTTCCAATTTCTGAATCCAACTGTACGCATCTTCTTCACCCTGGAAAACTGGAATGTCAAGCTTCCTCCAACGCTCTGTTTGTGCATTTGCAGTGCGCTGAAGATTCTCTCGCGCATCAGCTTCGTCTCTTACGCTTCCCGGTTGTCCTCCGTTCACGGTGCGCTCCTCCTCCATTCGTCGGCGTTCTTGCTCGCCGTCGCTGTCGCCGTGCTCGCCGGCTCGCCGGCGCGTCATCGTCTCGACAATCGCTTCCAGATTGCGAAACCTCTGCTCCACGCGTTCATGCTCGATCGCACGCTCTCTCCGTTCTTCGTCGCGAATCCTCCTGTCTTCTTCGCGATTCCTGCGTTCTTCCTCGCGATCGCGATTCAGAACCTCAATGAATCTCTCAATCGCTTCCACTCTGGCTTCCATTCTGCTCGCTACCATAGACAAATCGATACCACAGCTCCTGGATGGAGCTCTGATACCAATTGATGAACACACAGAAATGCTACTGGTTTATTGAAGAAAACAGAGACTCAATCCTCAAGTACTGAGGTTGAATTCTCAGGAATTACACAGAAGAATCAAGAACACTAACAAGAACCCTAGCCTCTGGAATTCGAGATCCAGAATCTCCCAAATCCTAACCAACTGAATAACTGCCTGTAACTTCCCCCTTTCCCTTATTTATACTACTCAGTAGTTCTAACAGAATCACAACTATTAACAGAATTAGCCAGCTGTACTCTAACAGAAACAACTAACCATGCCAGCTGTTTATTAACAGATCAACTAACAATAACAGTCACACTAAGTTGTGACTTTCCTCTTGTTTCTTCTCTCATACACCTTCTTAATTGAAGGTCTATGCTCATCACCTCCTTATGGTATTGGTAACATCCAATTCTGCCAGAAGATAAAATTAACTACTAATTACTAAATCAGTTTGCAAATTGAGTTTGATATGTATGCAATTAAGTAAACTAAAATTATCATTTAAAAGATAGTGTTCTGGAAAGGTTTCATTTACAGATGACATGGGAACCTTGTATTATGCATTTCTTGATTGCCAATAAATGCTTGCTGGCAATATTAACATAAAGTTGCATAGCATTTTCCTTGTTCCATCATAAAGTAAAAAAATTATAAGTATACTTTACAGATTTGAGTTATGATACATCCTCTGGTTGATGACAAGTGACAACTTTGCTATATGTAATGGAATGTTCCTACTCCCTAGCATGTTGGACATAATCACATGAACACGATTGCATGATAGATTACAGTATGCAGCCTTCAGATGAGATGTTACATAATCTAAAAATGTAGAACATTGTTGAAATATGGTTGCAAATTTCTGACTGCCGTGATTATTTCTAGTTGGACTGATCAACAAAGAGCTGCTGCAGCCAAGGAAGGTTGGGGATATAGATTAGTGTTTTCCGCACGCCTGGTAAATAATCCATTCTGTGTTTTCAGTTCTAAATTTTATTTCTCAATCCTGGCATCACAAGTTTGATTGTTTCTGTCATAGCTTGGAATCTTACTTGCCGCCGATGCATTATTTATCGGTGCTCAGCAAATCGGGCACTATCTTCAGGAGATTAGGACCCATTGAGGTACTATGGCTGCCTTGAAGTAATTGATTAATCCTCCTGGATACAATGTTCCTTGTTCTGGATGATCACATAGTGAAAAGTGGCTAAAGAACTCAATTTTGACTCTTGGCTGATGCATACGGCCCATCCTTTACTCAATGTGATTTACCAGCAATGCTTTTTTAGATTTATTTGTCACATTTGTCTCCTCTTAGTGCATGTTTGAGAATCCTTCTAAAATCGATTCTAAAGCTAAAATCAATTTTGTAAAGAAGTTTATGTGAGTAGTTTCTAGATGTCAAGAAAGAGAAACTAATCCGAACATGCTATTAGTCTTTGTCACTGTGGGATTGTAAATGCAAGTTTAGTTCGGCAGTTATTTTAGTTTAGGTTTGTTCCATGTGGCAAGACAGACACGCGTGATTTTGGCCCAATGCTTGTATTTTTCTTTTAGAATTTTGGTTTATAGATAAATTCTGAACTCTGATTAAACAGTTGCCAGCAGATTTGTTTAATGTATTGTTGTCTGTGTGTTTCTGTACATTTGTATCCACTTTGATTTCCTTTATTCCTTTCTTTGAAATTTGTTGTCTTAGGTATTTGCGTCTTTATAATTGTAATTGCATCTTATCACATAAGTACCATAGTTGAGACTCAAATGTTCCCATAAGGACTAATTAATCATTACTAGATTCAGAAAACTGTGTTACCTAATTCAAAATGAGTTATGTAATTTTACTTGAAAGTAAAAGGAAAGAAATTAAACAAAGTCTTCCCCAATTTGGATGATTTCCATGTCGTGATCCAAACTCCTGCTTTTGGTTTCTGATAATTTTAAACCATCGAATATAAAATTAATGGTTTGAATCTCGTATTGGGAGAAATGGGGAGAGAGATTTGGACGGAGAGTATACAAATTCTTTGTTGCATGTTGGGGTTTTAAATTGCAGTCCGCAACAACAATCACCGCTGCTAAGTTAAGGGAATTAGACTCCCTGCATTGGCATTCTGCATCAACACATATCTGCTCACAATTCCGCAATGCAGCCGTAACTGCAATTTAAAACCTTGTTCATGCTATATGCAGCCGTAACTGCAGTTTAGTTCCACATATATGAAATAAGCTCCTTCACCAAACATTTTCATAGAGATTTTAAGCTAGTCAAATAAGCTTTAACCTAGTCAAATAAGCTATAAGCTAGCTGAAATGACATGCCAAACATAGTCATCATCTTTGTAAGTTTTTGCAAAAGAGAGTTGTATCTACTTTACCCCTTACAAACTCATTTTTCAGAAGGAATGAGCTTAGTCTCTCATACCATGCTCTCGGAGCTTGCTTCAGACCATAGAGAGATTTCTTCAACTTGAAGACATGGTCAGGGTTCTTCTCATCTTCAAAACCAGGAGGTTGGTGCACATATACTTCTTCTGAGATGTATCCATTCAGAAAAGCACTTTTAACATCCATCTGATGAAGAATTCTGTTGTGATTCACTGAGAATGAGATCAGCAGTCTGATAGCTTCCAATCTTGCTACTGGAGCAAACGTTTCAGTATAATCTATCCCTTCTTGCTGACTGTAGCCTTGAGCAACTAGCCTTGCTTTGTTTCTGACTACTACTTCTTTCTCATTGAGCTTGTTTCTGTAGACCCATTTGGTTCCAATGATGTGAACATCTTTGGGTTTCTGGACAAGATTCCAGACATCATTCTTGGAGAATTGATTCAGCTCTTCTTGCATAGCCAAAATCCAGTCCTTGTCTTGAAGAGCCTCATCAACAGACTTTGGTTCAATCAAAGACACCAATCCTTTCAGACTAAGTAGAGTCTCTTCAGAGGGTCTGAATGCAGATCTGGTTCTAACTGGTTCATCTTTGCTCCCCAGAATCAACTCTTTAGGGTGTGAGGCAATGATTCTGCTCTTCTTCTGAAGCTATGGATCAAAGGGACCAGCTTCATCTGGATCATCTGCCTCTGGCTCAGCTTGCTCTAGAGCTTTGTCTTTGTCAGAAATAGTTATGCTCATATCTGCAAACTGTAACACCCCGATTCCCAGGTGTCACTTTAGTAACTCAAAAATAAACTTTACGCGGAAAACAGGTATATTTTTTTTTGTTTGATTCTTTTTCTCTTTTTAATAAAGCGGTAGAAAGTAAAGACATAGCCCAACAAACTAAACTAACCGATCTACATCATATAAACATGTACAGCCTCAGCTGCACTCCAACGTCACGCGCCCTCGCAGTGACTCCAAAGTAGTGTGCCCGTAGGCAAATATGTACAAATCCAGAAACGTGAGTGATAAAGTTATAAATACAATCCTCCAAGAGAAAGTCGGCCTCAAAATGGCCTAAGCAAAGACCCCTATGGTCCGACTGACTCACTGTGATCCCTCAGTAAGAGAACCACACAAAAAGCCATGCGTCGGGAACCTACCCTGTCCCAAAAGCAAAACGAATCAGAGCTCTACACAAAATATGACGCCTGCCTAAACCTACCCTCCCAGCACCGCTCAAAGCTCCTCCTCCTCATCCTCGTCGCTCGGCGAGTACCTGTCAACGTCGGTGTCGGAGTCAGAGTCCACCGTGATCATCTCGGTATCCAAGTCCACGACCTCCTTCCTAACTGTCCTGCGAACAACCCTAGTCGAGCCCATCTCAACATCTACCTCCTCAGAAAGGACATCCTCCTCCACCACACGAACCGGGGGTTCCACACGGTAGCCGCGTGATGGAGTAAACGGAAAACAGCGAGAGGCAGATGGAACAACAGGCTCCCTCTTCGGCTCCACGAGCCTCGGGGACGACGCAACGTCGGTAGGATCGACAGTAGTAGCAGGAAGTGGCGCGACAGGTGTGTCAACATCAGCCTCGATCTCGGATGGGTCCTCCTCGTCCGATGAAGATGAGGGTGGTGCAGGTGGTCCTCGGCCAGTACCCGGTCCACAGCGGACTGAAGGTGGCAAGTTGAAGCTCAGCTCCATGCGTCGTAGAACTCCCCTCGTCAGACGTCCACGCTCGTCAGTACGGTCCTCCATGACCCTTCCCCGGTACGTCGCCCGATGATCCACAGGATCGATCACCCAAGCGGTGGGGGCATGTCGGTCAACCAGCTCAAACCTGATCCCCCCCCCCCCCGAGGGAGAGACCATCAAAAACCAGTCCGCCATCGACATCTGGCAGCAAGCCGACCGCCCAAACACAAACATGAAACCAAAGCCAAGGCGCTAGGGTCAACTCACGGAATAGAGTAATTATACAGACAACATGTGATTGGGGGATATATATATGTTTATATATATATATAGATATATTCCTAGCATGTTATCGGCTCTAACAATAATTCGATAATTCAAACAGCATACAATTCCAGTCAGGGTGAATGTATGCGTGAAATGCAATTCAATATGATCCGGATAGTGTGTCGCTTATAACCCATGCATAGTCAGATCAGTCCCAACCACCCTAGGTCGTACCACTCTGCCCGCTATGCCGAAGATACACCCAAGTGTTCTCCGATGAAGGCCGTCCCAACCTTCGTGAAGCAGTCCCAACTTCACCGAGGCCCAATCTTTCGACTGTACCAACCTCGAATGTATGCATGATGCAATATGGTTAGCCAAACATCGAATCGTCCTCACAACGCAAGTGTTTAGCTTAAACCTCAATTCCAAAACTCAAGAGTTTAATGTCGACCCTACGACATAAACTCCAACAACAAGAGTACCAAAGTACTCGGTGACTTCCTCACGTCACCGTGGTTCACCCCCCCCCCCCCCCCCGTGGTGTCCACCAATTCTCAAGAACTCATGACAAAGTCGACTTTTCCCCGTCTTTCGCAATCATTTTCCCTTTTAGATTCCCTATGGTTTATTCGTTAATGAAAACGTTTCGAATTGAATTAGTCAAGTTATGAGTTTAATTCTTGAAGTCTAAGTTTCCTAAAGTCTCTAGTTTCCAAAATTCTATTCTTTCTAAGTTTGCCCAAAATCCACCAAATGTAATCCCGAGGAAAGTCTAAGTGTACAAACGATAGCTAAGTCTCAAACCTCGTGTTTGGACTTTCCTAGGGTTGTTCATCCAACCCGAAAGAACAAAAGGAATCAATTCAGTGATTCTTCGCTCCGAAATCGCGTCAAGGTGCACAATTTAATAAAACATCAATATCATAAGTCATGGAAATAACATATCAATAATTCATCATCATAACCAATATCAAAGTAATACACAAGTCGAATTTATCGACGTCTATCATGCAATCTTAGCTAATAGGTAAGTTGCCCTAACCTCGAGTTGTTCCAGCCTCGCGGTATAGGTTCTCCTCACAAAGTTGCTCCGTAGTACCCAAAGTTCCTTCAACTGAACCTCGGAGAAAACAAAGCAGAAATTCATACAAAATCGATTAGCTTGATCACAACACAACTAATTAATGATAGACAAAGCATTTAAAGCTTCAGAGTACAACAATCGAGCACGAGAGGACGAGTTATCGCAAAACGGAAACCTCCCCCCCCCTAAACATGCTCTCGGCCCTAAAGAGAAAAGGGTTCCGGCGTTTTTTCTTCGATCTAAATTAATTCCTAGGTAGTTTTAGGGTAAAACTAGAGTAAAGAAACTGTCGGAAAAATTTTAGAACGACCGGGTCGAAATACAACTAGTTAGGGGCATTTTGGTCCAAAATTAAAGCTCAAAAACTCAAAGTTAAAACTTCGGAAAACAAATTTGATGGGAACGTTCACAACGGCATTTGTAGCAACTAATCCTAAAGGCACTAAGTCGAATTGTGGCTTTTCGACAATAAAGTTTCAATATGTGCGAAAAAGGGTTTTTATACAGTTTTTCAGATCCTCGGCGACTCGATCGAAATCGGCGCACAACGGCGAGTGTTCTAGGTTGTTGGGTAAGTATAGAAGGTAGTTCAAAAGAAAAATCGGACAGTTTTACGAAAAGCTCGAAACTTTGAGCACAGAAAGAGATAAAGAAACGCGACAAAAAGAATGATCAAAGATAAGAATCAAGCAAGTTACCTCGATGCCGTGAAATAGAGACAAACAACTCGAAGATCGGTCGAGAAACGACAAAGTTCTTCCTCCCTCTTCTCTCCTTCAAACTCGCGGCCTCTATGTGGTGGAATGGTGAGATTTAGTGATTTTTTTACTATTTATAGGAGAGTGAAATCGCGGGAAAATGAATATTTCGCGATTCCGATTTTTGCAGCACGTTCATCGGTGAATTCTAAGCGAGATTCTGGCGACAGAATTCCAGAACTCAAAACAGGTTTCTTGAATTAGAGAAAAACGATCCAAAAGCGGTGTAAGTTAATTTGCCCCGAAAAACTACTTTTTGCTGTGAAAGTCAGATGACAAAACTTCATTCTGAAGAAAGATTGGAAACGTCGAAAGAAATCTGGCAACGCGGATGGAAACTTCGTTAAAAGCTCCGAATAGAAAAAGTCTTCATTCAGTGATTGAACTTACGGTTTTTAAAGCAAAGAAATTAGCGTCGTCGGACTTCCGAGAAGTGAATCCTAACGTGCGTACAGTCCAGGGTTCCGAAATGAAACACTGGTCGAAGGAAAAATAAAGAGAACTTCTTATTTTTCAAGGATTTAGAATTTCGCTTAAACATTGCTTTAAGAGCGGAATTAGCCTATTCTGGACACTCTCGCCATAAGGCGGGTGTGCAGACGACTCGCACTAACTCCTAAAACGACTATGGTACTATCCTCAAGCAATTCCTGAACTTTCTTCTTCATTAAACTTTCCCAAACTATAAACTCTTGTCACGCTTACACCGGTCCTACGCGTGAGTCGGAAAATAAACATTAAATCCAGTTCTGCAAATCCGGGTCTTACACAAACTTATTAGCTATCTTTGACTTGTCAGAGTCAAGGTTATCATCAAATCTAACATGAATAGATTCCTCAATAGTTTTAGCATCAGTATTATAAATTCTAAAACCTTTAGAACGATCAGAGTAACCAAGTAATAGACATTTAGAAGATTTAGAGTCAAATTTATGCAATCTATCCTTAGTATTTAGAGCATAGCAAACACAACCAAAAGGATGGAAATAAGGAATGTTGGGTTTTATATTCTTCCACAATTCATAAGGAGTCTTATTCAGAATTAGTCTGATAGAGATTCTGTTCTGAATGTAACATGCTGTGTTTACTGCCTCGGCCCAGAAGTGCTTTGCCATGTCAGTTTCTTGATGCATGGTTCAAGCCATCTCTTGGAGAGTTCTATTCTTCCTCTCAACAACACCATTTTGTTGAGGAGTTCTAGGACAAGAGAAATCATGTGATATCCCGTAGGAATCAAACAGACTCTCAAACTTGTCATTCTCAAACTCTCCACCATGATCACTTTTGACACGCACAATCCTGCAACCCTTCTCATTTTGCACTTGGGCAACAAAGGTAGAGAACACAGAATGAGACTCATCCTTGCGGGATAAGAATTTTACCCATGTCCAAAGGTTATAGTCGTCAATAGTGACCATCCCATATCTCTTGCCACCTATAGACTCAGTTTTCACTGGTCCAAACAGGTCGATATGCAGAAGTTCCAACGGCTTTGTGGTGGAAACAACATTCTTAGCCTTAAACGAGACTTTTGTAAATTTGCCTTTCTGACATGCTTCACAAAAAGCATCTGAAGAGAACTTCAAAGTGGGTAAGCCCCTGACAAGGTCAAGCTTACTCAGCTGAGAAATCTGTCTCATATTGGCATGCCCTAACCGTCTATGTCATACCCATTTCTCCTCATTAACAGAAAGAAGGCACTTTACTTTCTGAGTTTCCAACTCAGATAATCTGATCTTATAAGTGTTGTTCCTCCTCGTGCTGTTAAACAGAACAGAGCCATCGATCTGACTTACAACCCTGCAAGACTTTTGATTGAAGATAATATCATAACCCTTGTCAGTTAATTGACTTATATACAATAAGTTATGATTTAAGCCATCTACCAACAGAACATTATCAATGCATGGACTATTATCAACACCAATAGTACCAGAACCAACAATTTTACCCTTCTCGTTGCCACCAAAGCCAACTTTGCCATTAGCAATTGCCACGCACGCTATCGCCACGGTTTAACAAGTGGCGAAAGGGCGTGCGGAACCGTGGCGAAAAGCCATTTCTGTAGTTTTTTTTTATAGGCAAATGTTAGTTGTTAGAAATGTTAGTGGTGACACCTACATTTAGTTGAGCTCTACGAACTTGCATCACATTCGATGGAGGAATATCATGAGCTTAAACTTATTGTGGTACAACTAGACATTTTTGGTCATTAGAGAGGAATTTCTCCACTCAAAAGCTATATGTTTGCCTCTTTCTCCTTTGGTCCTACTCTACTTATTTCGTTCAAATTCTTCAGGGTCAGGTGAATAAAGACCCCAAAAGCATATAAAATAAGTCCAATTCTGAGTTTCAGAGCAAAAGTTATGGCCTAAAGGCTAAACCCTTAACCCTAAACCCTAAATACCCACATTTAGTTGAGTTCTACGAACTTGCATCACATTCGATGAAGGAATATCATGAGCTTAAACTTATTGTTGTACAACAAGACACTTTTGGTCATTAGAGAGAAATATCTCCACTCAAAAGCTATATGTTGGCCTCTTTTTCCTTTGGTCATATTCTACTTATTTCGTTAAAATTCTCCAGGGTCAGGTGAATAATGAAGGTATGAAAAACGATAGAAATGGGGGTTTGAATAGCGTTTTCAAATAAAACTTTTCCCACTTGAGATTTTAACAAATCTCTCAAACAAAGAATGCAAAGTGCTGAAATAAGAGTTGAGGAAAGCACACAAAGATTTTATCCTGGTTCACTTGATAAATCCCTCAAGCTAATCCAGTACACCCGTTAAGGTGATTTCCTCCTTCTTAGAATGAAGGCAATCCACTATTCAGAGTTTGTTACAACTGCACTAGCAACCTGCTCAGTGACTAACAATACAATAAACTAGTAAACACTAAGATTCACTCTCCTAGTCTTCTCAAGGATCTGACCAACATTGGTCCCTTAAGGAAAAACAAACTACTTGTTTGAATGTTTGGGTTTACAATGAAATGCTTCTCAGAAAGCTAAGTTAAACACAATAAGATCGGTTTGAAGAAAGATTGCTAAGAGAATAAAAATATTGCTTGAGCTTGAACAAAGTTTCTTAGACGGCATCTTTCATCTTCAGCCTCTTTATATACTCCAAGGTTTAGGGTTGTATCCGTTGCATGGATTGCTACCGTTGGAGGGAAAATCTGTAACTTTCAGATTCTACTGTGGCTGAAATATCTTAGGTAAGGTCGTCAGGATAGTACAATTGCTTTTGTACTTGGACAGCGACGTGACCTTTATCCTAGTTGACTTCTGATCTGAGCGATGCTTCATGTTGGAACTTGTGAAGCTTGGTGATCAGAGTCAGAGGGAAGCTTGGATCCTCTGACCTTCGTAACTTCTGCTTCTGGACCTCAGAGTAGAAAGAACTTGGTCTTCAGAGCCAGCTTACTCTTGGACTTCAGAGTCTTCACTTCTCAGCTTCTGGACCTTCAGAACTTCTGGTCTTCAAAACTTCAAGTGATCTGAATTCATATCAGAGCTTGTAAAACTTCAGATCTTCTGAAGCATATACTACTGTTCAAAAGAACATAGTGAGTGCGAAAGCGTTGCATAGGTAACTCTTTGGGCATAGTACTTCTGATAAGTGTGAGTATTGACCAGAGTTAGAAAACAACGTTAGAGTACCATAATTGTTCATACACAATAGTTAACATGTAATCATCAAAACATAGAGTTGTACTACATGATCAAATCTTGATCTTACAAATAAAGACCCCAAAAGCATATAAAATACGTCCAATTCTGAGTTCCGGAGCAAAAGTTATGGCCTAAACCCTAAACCCTTAACCCTAAACCCTAAACACCTACATTTAGTTGATCTCTACGAACTTGCATTACATTCGATGAAGGAATATCATGAGCTTAAGCTTATTGTGGTACAACAAGACATTTTTGGTCATTAGAGAGGAATTTCTCCATTCAAAAGCTATATGTTGGCTTCTTTCTCCTTTGGTCCTACTCTACTTATTTCGTTACAATTCTTCAGGGTCAGGTGAATAAAGACCCCAAAAGCATATAAATACATCCAATTCTGAGTTCTGGAACAAGAGTAGCTTCTTCTACCCTAAAAACATATAAAATACGTCAAATTCTTAGTTCCGGAGCAAAAGTTATGACCTAAACCCTAAACCCTTAACCCTTAATCCTAAACCCTAAACACCCACATTTAGTTGAGCTCTACGAACTTGCATCTCTATATATCAAGTCATATTTGGGATATTATGATAAATAGTAGATTTTTACAATCACTTTCAAATAAAATATGAACAAATAAAAAGTATAAAAATATAATGGGAATTGTTATTCAGACCCCCCACAGCTATTCAGACCCCTCATTAATGTATGAAAAGTCCTAAATACCCTTAATGAAAAAAATATAAAAAAATCTTCACTCTCTTCACATTCTTTCTCTCTCCTCTCTCCTTGATAAAAAAATATCAAGTCATATTTGGAGATTCTAACTGTATATTTGAGCTTAGAATGATCCTATTACCTTAACTAATAAGTAACAGTCCAAAATTCCTTCCGGAAATTAAACAGGGAAAAAAAAAAGAAATATATGTGTTGCGCTCGCACTTTAAAAGTGTGTGACTATCGCACTTTGAATCGCACTTTCAAGGTGCAATAGTGACAGACTTTCAAAGTGCGAGCGAAAAAAATTTATAAAAGGTTTTTTTTTATTTTACAAATTTATCAGGTATCTGAATATTTTTGGGAAAGTCTGAATAACAATTCTCAAATATAAATATAAAAACCCGTGCACATTGGACGGGCTACTTACTAGTTGTAGTATACTCGAGGAACTAACAACAACAAAATAAGAAAGAAAAGATTGTATCTCGTTCGATGCCTCTGCACTGTTAGGCGTCGTCCTCGTCGTACAAAAGTAAGACTGGCTCTGTCAAACCAAGCATTTCCAACCACCAAGCTACCAGAATGGCATTTTCAAAAAAGTACTCTCCGCCAAACAAACCACTAAATTGGAACTGCGATTTTAGATCATCCCAACTCAAAACTACCAGTACGGAGAATTGCTTAAAGCATCAAATCAAAAAGGGAGAACAAATTTTAATAAACCACGATTGTGCATGGCCGGGAAAACATGTCAAATCATCACGCAATAAAAAATGGGTCTCATTAAAAATGAAAAACGCGCGTGGTCATGTTTTTCTCCAAACAAACAAAACATTGACAAATTTCATGGAACTAATATTTATTTCGAGCAACTCTGACACAACCCGGTTCAGGTGTCTGAACCAGAGAAGCAATGCGATCAAACACCATGACCATGGCATTGACCAGACTCACTCCTGTGAAACAAATAAAAAAATTGCCATCACGTGATGCCCAAGTAAGTCCCGAAACATCACGCACACTCAATCAATCAATCAAGATAATGCCGAAACTTGCTTATTTTCCTTGTTTCCCTCCTAATTTTTCTCTATCGAAAAAAAAAACACTCCCTGCGGAATTTTTTTTTCTTCAAATACTATCTATCATATTGCGATTCATTCATCTTAGAGTTCAATTTTCCGTATAACATATATTTATTTTTTATACTCCTACTTTTCGCTTGAGTCACTCAGTTCTCATGTGTTTGTTTAATTTTGCCGAAAACAGGTCCTCATTCTTTTTCACAGAGCCGTCGGTCTCTGCTTCATTCGATCGAAATTCCCCGAAATTAAATTCCGTATAATTTTCATTCATGTTTGATTAGGGTTTATGTTGTTTGCTCTGCCTCCGGAAGTGAAATTCACTAGCCGGAACATTTGATTTGATTAATGTTGTTGGGGAATGATAATTAAGAAGAACCTGAAATCCCAAATGCGGAGTCTGAAGCGGCACAGACTCGGCAACTCGGACTGTGCCGCCACGGTGACTTCGAATTCGAAGAAGAAGAAAAAGGAGAACAACTACGGACACTTCCCGTCGAATCTCCTCGCCGCAAGCCTTGATAAGGAATCCATGAGGGAGCGCGGCGGCGAGAAGAGGCCGCCGCTGGTCCGGACCTCGCGGGGCCGCATTCAGGTGCTGCCGTCGCGGTTCAATGACTCCGTTTTGGGCGATTGGAGGAAGGGAGGGAAGAGCGCCAGCGAATTGGAGGAAGAATTTGATTTCAGGGAGCCTTGCGGAAAAGGGAAGAATCTGCCACCACACGGGTATTCGGACTTGACTTTGAGCGACTTGTTTGAACAATCCAAGGGCAATGAGGGAGTTTTTCAAGTCTTCCATACCTGAGGCTACATGTGTAATGTTTCTTCGCCGCTTTGGGAATCAAAATCAAAGGGTATATTTTATTTAATGATAAGTTGATAACTAGTTTGTATAGATATTGGGTTGCTTCTTTTATGTTTACTAATCTGTATCTTTGTGACATAACATAATGAATGACCATTTATTGTTTGTTTTATGGTACTGAGCAGGACTATGCATGGGTCAAGTGTGGCATGATTTTTCCATTTTTGGATCATGTAGAGAGGTGGGGACTTGTTGGATCTCTATTTGTTTTTAGTTTTGATTTTTATTGTTTTTTAAGAGTTTGGATTTACTAGGCATAATAATGTTATTTGAATTAGGTTTCAGGGACAGTCTGAATTGAGTTACTGTAATCCCTCTGAATTTCAAACGGCAATAGAGGAGGCATATTTGGCAGATCAGGGCTTTATAGAGAACCTGATTGCAGATGTAAACTCAGCAGCTTGTAAGACTTCCGGTATTCCTATTCTCAAAGGCTTTCAGGAGGTCAATTATTTCAACCAGAACGCAGGATGTCACCTTCTAAAGCAGGTAAGTCTGCTACAGAGCATATTATTTAGAGGATAATTGAGGAAAGCTGATAATGTCAAACTTAAATTTGCAAATGTAAATTGACTATGCCACTACTTTGTCCTTGTCCGATTATAGTAACCTAAGACATACTTGTAGATTTAACACACTGATTTTTTTGCTTTGGTAATGCAATTAAGAAAGACACGCTGCCTTGTGTAGGATTTAAATAACAATTTATTGTTCGAATTCCGTGTGTAGGATTTATTTGATAAAAAGAAAGACACGCTGCCTTGTGAAGCATGTGGATTGAAACTTCATGTGAATCCTTTCAAAATGTCAAAGAAGCAAAAGGACTTGAGTGGTGGCCTGTTCCTATGTAAAACGTGTGCTACGGTTTGTATAACTTGCCTTATTCTTCTTACAGTTTTATATTTATTTCTGTAATGGAAACATTATAATTGAAGTATGATATTTGTTTTAAGAATTTTGTTTTTTAGTCTTTGAAAACGATTTCTCTTTGGACAGTTGACAAAATCAAAACACTTTTGCAGCATATGTAAGAAAACTTGGAATCATTCAGATAGCGGAAGTTGGGTGAGTTAGTGAGATCCAGTCGGCTATTTGAAGTTCAGTTGTTTTCAGCTCAAAACCTTTTCTTCTTGTAGTATTAATTACACTATACCTTGTCGTGATGTTCGCATTGAATTAGGTGCGCTGTGATGGATGCAAAGTGTGGGTGCATGCTGAATGCGACAAAATCTCCAGCAACCTTTTCAAGGTTTATTTGTTACTCTCGATGTCTAAATGTTGTCTTTCCTCAGAATTGGAAGCTCATAAAGAGACACTTTGTTTTATTCTGATTGATATGTTGTGTTTTTTGAAGAATCTTGAAGGCACTGATTATCTCTGCCATACTTGCAAAGTGAAGTTTGATTTTGAGTTATCTGATTCAGAAAGATCACGACCAAAAGTCAAGTAAGTTTATATGGTTCATCCTTTTTCTCTACTCCCCCTCCCACTATTTGTAGCTTAATAATTCCATATAACTTTCTCATTTCTTAGGATTCAACTTCATCTACCAATTTATCATATTTTGTTAAGCTTTTTTGAAAAATTTCGGATATTTTAGCTTCTTGTGATTTGTATTTCTGATCATAGTAGACGCTTTTTGTATAGATGGAAGAAAAACACTGGCCAGCTGGTGCTTCCAAACAGGTCACTGTTCTCAGCAATGGTGTAGAAGGCGTATATTTTCCAAGCCTTCACTTGTAAGCATAAAGTCCTTTAGAAGTGTTTTACATGATCTCATTTTTTGTCATTATTTTTTTTTTTCTGTAGTTAATTATTACTTATAATTTGTTTCGTTTATTCATAAAAGGTGTACCAAGTAGTAAAAGATTAACACCTTTTCTAGGTTAGTAATTAAATGCACATTTCTATCTCATATTTTGATTTTGCTTTCCCCCCCTAAAGAGGGGAAAGATGGCATTAGTTCATTAATGAGTTTTTGTTTTTTCTAAAAAAAGGTTATGGGAATGCTTAAGTTCTTTGTTGTAGTTCACTGTGATTATTAGTTTGAAAGAAAAGTTACATCCAAAGATTATTCTCTATTGTTTCGAGGGAAGGAGTCCTAATTTTCATCAATTTGAATGTTGATTAGATTTCCACCCAAAAACATGTCAGACATTGTTGTTTTAAACTGGTTGATGCAAATTTTTAATGGGATTTTATCATCTCTGAATGGTTCATTTCTTATATGGAGGATATTTTATTTTACATGTGTTTTTCCATTTTCTCTTATAGAGTTGAGTGCAAGTGTGGTTTTTGTGACACTGGAAAGCAAGAGCTTCCGGAATGGGAACGCCACACAAGTTCCAAATTCCGAAATTGGAGAAAAAGTATTCAGGTTAAAGGGTCCATGCAATCGTTGGAGCATTGGGTTCGTATATGAATAAATTTATTTTATTTCTCATTGCCATTAAAAGATACTACTTTTTTATTCAGATATTCCAGTATAATATGACAGTTCAAGTGTCCAATCATCTACATTCCTGACTTGTTGAAATTTGATACATTTGACTTACTTAAAAGCGGGCTATATATTAGTATTGTTAATGATTTTTCCAACTCATTGTTAATGTCTCATATTTAATATAACTGTTATTCATCAATACTGATATTTTGTTCAAACTATGAAGCCTTCCTTGTCAAAATACCAATAAAATTGACCTAGTGAGAATCCGTAGGAACTTACAGTATTAGTATTTTATGATTTAGCATATGGGACACAGAAAAAGAAAGATGAATGTTTTAGATTTCTGGGGGGGCAAGGTTTATTGTTAGACATAGTTCAATTGTAAGTTCAATTGTAACTGATACAATCCTTTTTAACTTCTCAGATGCTGCAATTGGCAGAGTTTCATGCTAATGCTGTAGTTTCGGGCAAACCTAAACAACCTTCGTTAAAAGATAGGAAACACAAGTTGCTTACCTTTCTGCAAGGTACCTTTCAAATCCTTCCTTTTTTACACGTATTACAATATGATATGATGAGTTCCCTAGATAAATTTCTCAATGTCATAATGGTAACGCCAACTATTTTCTGACAGAGCAATATGAACCAGTTTGTGCCAAGTGGACTACAGAACGATGTGCTGTATGCAGATGGATTGTAGATTGGGACTACAATAAAATTATTATCTGCAACAGGTATTTTAGCACCTTCAGTTTGATATCTGTTGATTTATTTTAAACATTTTAACTTGAAAACCTAGAGATGAGAAGATTCTGCGTAGATCTACAGATTTTTAGCTGATAAATGTAGAAACTTCGTGAATTTTTGGAAAATTAACATTGGATTTAATTTATATCTACTTCTTGAAATCTTATAAAGCTTAAGTACCTCCAGTATTATGATATGATGCATTCAAGAAGAATATGCACCATCTTATCCTTTTCATTTATATATATGGCATTCTTTTATTCTACTTTGCTTAATCATATTTACAGCCTTTCCATCCTCACTTTGTTTCGTTGGTTTTTTTTTTTCACATTGCTATTAATATATTGATTCATTATATATTTTATTATAGATGTCAAATAGCTGTTCACCAAGAATGCTATGGAGCAGGAAATGTTCAAGACTTTACATCATGGGTTTGCAAAGCTTGTGAAACACCCGACATCGAGCGGGAGTGTTGTCTTTGTCCAGTAAAAGGTGTCTTTGATTGATATCGCATAGGAAGTTAGTTAGCAGCTTTATTACTGTTAGCATTTCAGTTAGAGGACTATTACCTTAAGGAGTTTGCTAGTCTGGAGAGGATATTATAAATAAGAGTTATTGAGAGTGTTAGACATCTTTTTGATCATTTAGGAAATTGGGACTTGGGAGAGAGTAGAGCCTCTCGAATGCTTTACAACTTTGTACATTCTCTCTACTTCCCATTTGGGAATTAGGGTTCATATTCTATAATATCACAGTTTCCATCTTCTTTTTGGCTGGGTTCTATCAATTGGTATCAAAGCTCCATCCTTGGAGCTGTGGGTACCCATCATGAAGATGATTCCTGAATTTGATGGAAGAGAGGCTTACGGATGGCTCATTATGGTGGGTCCTCATGTTAGAGTATTATTAGCTTAAGGAGTTAGTTAGTATGGAGAGGACATTATAAATAAGAGGGTTATTGAGAGTGTTTGGCATATTTTGGATCATTTTGTAAAATAGGAGGCTTGCCAAAATCCAATGGCAAAGATACAATCTTAGTGGTGGTGGATAGGTTAACAACATATGCTCATTTTATTCCATTAAGACACCCTTTTACAGCTCCTGAGGTGGCAACTTTATTTCTTCATGAGGTAGTGAGACTTCATGGGTTTCCAATAACCATAGTCTCAGAGAGAGACTTCTTATTTCTCAGTAGTTTTTGGAAGGAACTGTTCCGAGTGTCAGGCACACAACTGAAGTTCAGTTCAGCTTACCATCCACAAACTGATGGCCAGACTGAAGTGGTCAATTGATGCCTTGAAGTATATCTGAGATGCCTCACTGGATCCAGGCCAAGGAAATGGGTTACTTGTCTTCCTTGGGCAGAATTTTGGTTCAATAGCAATTACAACTGATCTGCCAAAATGTCTCCTTTCCAAGCCCTTTATGGTAGGGAACCACCTATGCTTCTCCAGGGCACTACAATTCCTTCCAAGATAGCTGCAGTAAACGACTTGCAGGCAGGGAGAGATGAATTGATATCAGATCTGAGTGCTAATCTACTGAAATCTCAGGACATGATGAGGACATATGCTAATAAGAAGAGAAGGGATGTGGATTACCAAGTTGGTGATGAGGTTTTCCTCAAATTGCAGCCTTATAGAAGAAGGTCTTTGGCCAGGAAATTGAATGAAAAACTGAGTCCTAGGTATTATGGACCCTATCCTATTGTGGCTAATATTGGGGCAGTAGCCTACAGGCTTGAGCTACCAGCTCACAGCAGAGTGCACCCTGTCTTTCATGTCTCTCTCCTCAAGAAGGCTGTGGGGTCTAATTTTCAACCTCAACCTCTACCAGCAGCCTTGAATGAAGATCATGAGCTACTGGTGGAACCTGAATCAGTGTTGGCTGTCAGGGAAACCACAATGGGGCAGATTGAGGTGCTCATTCAGTGGCACTCTCTTCGTTCTTGTGAGAACAGCTGGGAATCTGCTGCCCAGCTCCATGAAGCTTTTCCTGCTTTTCCCCTTGGGGACAAGGTGAAGCTTTTAGGGGGGTGGGTATTGATGAGCATAGACCTCCAATTAAGAAGGTGTATGAAAGAAGAAACAAGAGAAAAGCCACAGCTTAGTGTGTCTGTTATTGTTAGTTGTTCTGTTAATAAACAGCTGACATAGTTAGTTGTTTCTGTTAGAGTACAGCTGGCTATTTCTGTTATAGTTGTAATTATGTTAGCATTACTGAAGTAGTATAAATAAGGGAAAAGGGGGAAGTTACTGGTAGTTATTCAGTTAGTTGGGATTTGGGAAGAGACTGGACTCTCGAATGTCTAGAGGGGAAAGCTTGGGTTAACTTCCACCATTGTTGTACTCTGAAGCTCTGGTTCTCAGTTGAGAATCTGAGTCTCTGTTTCAATACAAACTATCATCTAGTGTCTGTGTTCATCATTTCCCCAAAGGATTCTTGTAATGTTTTATATGCATATGAATCAGTTGTACTCTTCTTCTGCTCTTTTCACTATGGCATTTAGGATGCCATCATTGAGTTTTGATGAATTTGTTTTTCTATTTGCTCTGTTATTAATATATGTAATCTTATCTTGTGTGATATATTATTGGACACTCAGGTGGTGCTCTAAAGCCATCTGATGTTGACACATTATGGGTTCACGTAACATGTGCTTGGTTTCAACCGGAAGTCTGTTTTGCTAGTGATGAGAAGATGGAGCCTGCTTTGGGTATTCTACGTATTAAATCAAATTCATTTCTGAAGGTGGGGAGTTGGTAGCCATTTATTTTAATTTATTTTTGTCTATTTAGGAAATGTTTTTTTTTCAAAAGAAAAGGTATAGTTTAGTAGGATCACTCTTTGCTGTATTTTTAACGTTTGAGCTCAAATAAAAAATAAGGTGTCCCCTGCTAATCAATGTTAGTTACCAATTGATCGATTTTATTCTTTGCTTATTTTAAGCTATGTTACATAGTTCATTTATAACACATCATAAATATTAAGAGTAAGTTTGTTTTACATGTAATGATCTTGACTTCAACCCAAATTTCTTATTATGACTTTCATTTGGATGTCTTTTTGTCCTGTCAGTCATGCCATTTTTTAAATCTAAAGTCTGCATTAATTGAATTTCAGATTTGTGTTATTTGTAAGCAAATTCATGGCTCGTGCACTAAATGTTGCAAGTGCTCCACCTATTTCCATGCCATGTGTGCATCAAGGGCTGGTTACCGCATGGAGGTGAGGATACACTTATATTGATTTGGCTTCTATTTGTGCTATTGTTGCTGATATGTTCTGATTTGAGCTTTCTTTTAATTTTAAACAGGTTTAATGTTAGTTTTTTTTTTTATTATCTTGGTTTTATGGACATATATTTTAGCTTTAATCATAACACTTGATTGCGGTTATTCACCTATCACCTTTGCAGAACTTCATCTTCTATTTCTTGTTTGTGCTTTAATCAGATAAAAGATCACACTTTCATGCTAAGAAGATTAGCAAGGATTATAATCTTGATGGTTTTGCTGGAAAATATATTTTGACCTATGAACTAAACTTAATTACATATCTTCTATAACCATTGCATGCGTTTTAACATCCTTTTTTGGCCCTGCTGTTGTATTTGTGGTACAGTTAACACATTCCCTCATGTACTCCAATGTCATGGCATACAGTCCATGAAGCACGAACCGGTGTTGGACACTGACACAACACCGACACTCGTACGACATCGACATGACATGTGTAAGACACTTCACTGCGGTGTCCGAAAAAAAGTTTATTTTGCGGCTCAGACACTTGAGCCACACCTCTTCTTGGCTGGACACCTCTAAGACACTTATATCTTTAAGAAAATTAATTTTTTAAAAGTAAACCATGAAAGAAATTGCTAATTTGTCACTGTATGAACTGGAGCTAATGATTATACTTTTCAATGATGATTAACAAGGAGGAGGAGAAAACCATTATATAAATTTTTTTTTTTTGACAAAGTGGTTACTTTGTAAAATTGTAGTTCTGAGTATTTTTTCTGAAGCTCTTGTCATAGAGCTTAGGAAAGGTGTCCTACCTTTTGCTGTGTTGGTGTGTTAGTGTGCTGGTGTCGCAGTGTCGTGTCGTAATCTGTGCTTCATAGGTTAACATGCTCTTTTTAGTTAAAAGTTCCCAGTTATCACTGATAAAATTAGAACTTTTAAGCATTTCAAGAACGTTATTGCTTTATCTTAGAATTTGAATTACAATAGAACTATATTACTGTACTATAAAAACCATGTTGAAAATGTACATGTTGTTCTTTCAAGAGTAAAAGCTGAAATTGGTCTTTTAAACTTGGTCGTTGAAAAATGTTAGTCACCAAACAGGTCCATTTATGGTCTAAACATCACTAAACTAGTCTTTTGAAAAAAATTCCTCCAAATTAGACCCTTAAAAATCTAAAATGTCACCATATTCATCTGATGAATTATTATAATGGTAATACAGAAAAGACTAAGTTGGAGATGCAGAAGTATGAATTTGATGATGACTTGAATATTTAAGTGACTAATTCGGTGACAGTTTTTGCAAGACTGACATGAAGTTTTACATTTTTGAGGAACTAATTTGGAAACATTTTCTTTGGGGACTAATGTTGTGATGTATGTAACTTTGAAGAACTAACGCCAGGGTTTAGTCTTTTTTTAATAACATATATGAACCAAAGGTTATTTGCAATGAATTTGTACAAATGATTTGCCATGAAAGAAGCAGAATTATCTGCTTAAAGCTCTATTTATATATGAAATTTGATGTATACTTTCATTATGCAGTCTGAGTTTCAGTATTGTTCTCTGTCATTGCTGACTTCAAATTGATATAATGCTTTTTTTTTCTTATGGATAATTGATAATCTGTGAAATAGTTACAAAATTTTCTCCCCTTTAAACGCAGTTACATTGTTTGGAGAAAAATGGTAAACAAACAACAAAAATGGTCTCTTATTGTGCTTACCACAGGTATAGAATCCTCAATTAGTAACAATATGGTTGCCCCTTTATCCCGTTATACCGTCTCTTGTACAGTATTTTCTTTTTGCAAACACTTTTGCTCTGTTTGGAATTGCCCTGATTTCGGTTTATTTGAAATTCATCTTAATCTTATTTTAGCTGTTGATCTTAATTATATCTAAATTTCTTGCAGGGCTCCCAATCCGAACACTGTTTTGATTTTGCGAACCTCCCTTGGGGTCATTTCAACCGAAAGCCTTATCCAAAGTAAGAAAAAATCTAAGTCAATGTTGATTTCATCCAACGGAATAAAGGTAGAAGATGCTCGTGCAGATAACACTGCACACGAGTCATTCTCCGCTGCTAGGTGTCGTATCTATCAAAGAACAAACCTTACAAAAAAGGTAGCTTGAAGAATATTCTTGTTTTCTCTTCCTGAATGTTTATAAGATAATCGACATAACATTGCTGTTATTTATTTTATGTTTTATTGTCTCATTTATATATCTAGTGGAATTTCTTTTGGGGTTAACCATTAAAGATAGCAGTACTTGATTAATGTAATGAACACTGTATTTTGTAAGAGTCTAATGCTACTTTGCCGAGCATGCTTGCTGGCTCTTGCATAGATGCAGACATGTTTGTGATGTAATGGTGAAATGTCATGCTTATTGATTGATTCCTTCACTTCCATGTTTACTATAGAGACCTTGTTGTCCACGATTGCCTGTAATATGTTCTTTTGTATCTTTATCAGCTTTTTAAAATAACAACTATCTTTTTTCCAACTTGCTAGAGAGCAGCAGATGATGCGGTTTCTCGTCAAGTGAGGGGTCACTACCATCATCCTTTAGATGCAATAAAGAGTTTAAATACATGCAAAGTAAATCTTTTATCTTAACCAAAATAAACAGGATTTTTTTTTGTTTAAGATTGAACACAAGGTTTACACTGCACACAAAAAAATCCCCGCCTCACTTTTTGTGCATCCTTTTCCCTCAATCAGGTGTTAGAAGAGCCTCAGGCTTTTTGTTCTTTCAGGGAACGCCTTCGCCACTTACAGGTAAATCTTATTTTTCTCAGTGTAGGTTTATTGGCTTTGTTGATAAATTTTCTAATTTTCAATTGTCTTATGGGTATATGTACATGAATCCAGAGAACCCAAAATGAACGGGTTTGCTTTGGTAGATCAGGCATACATGGATGGGGTCTATTCGCACGCAGAAATATTCAAGAAGGAGAAATGGTATGAATGTCATACTCAAATATGGAAAGATTGCAAAGACCCTGGTGGTATCTTCACCTATTTGAAAATTCACTTTCTGACATGATCTATTCTACTGGTTGTACATAAAATTTGAGATGCACATAATTCCCACCTTTGGATCAGCTCCAGCATTGGAACACCCATCTCCAAAACATGTTTTCTGAAGGCCTTGCATCCTTTGTTGACATAGAGAATACTTATATAATGTTTCATAATTCATTTCATTCAGATTTGGTTTTCTGAATAGCTTCACTTTCTTAGTAATCAATTAGTTTTACATAATCTTTCTTGCATATGACCTGATGCAGTGGTTTCAAAATGATGCACAGCATGACAAGTTTACTTTTCACTTCCTTCCCTCCATATCTTTCCTCTTTTTGAGCTGCTTTGTCTTCAAAAGTACTTTTTTGGGTTGGTTTCTTGTTTAGATCTTTGATAAAATCTAATTCTCTTTTGCTTCCACTATGGAATGAAATGTTATTTTAATACTTATGCAGTAACAAAAATTCATTAATTCCAATGATCAATTGTGTGTCATCTTTCAATGTAAATAAGAATACAATCTTTACTGTAGCGATAATGAGCATGATTTGATCCAAAACAGGTTCTTGAATATCGTGGCGAACAAGTGAGGCCCAGAATTGCAGATCTAAGGGAGGCACGCTATAGATTAGAAGGGAAAGACTGCTATGTGAGTTAATTCTTCTACCGGGCTTTCCTCTTCTATATTATTTCTCGCTGTTGAATTTTTCTCTGCTCACATAAAGTTGTCCTGGTTTCTTATTTTTCCCAGTTGTTCAAGATAAGTGAAGAAGTGGTTGTTGATGCCACTAATAAAGGAAATATCGCTCGGCTAATCAACCATTCTGTAAGTCAAACTAACCCATTCTATAGCATGCGGCTAACTTACTGTGGTTGGAACTTAATGAGATTGTTCCCTTCCAAAAAAAGAGTGAACACTCAATTTGTTCCCGGAAATATTTTGGATTCTGGTCATCCTGTAGTTTATAGCATGTTTAATTGATGTTTTGTAACACAATTTTCAGTTAAAAAAGTAAAAAAAGAAAAAGAAAAACTTGTTTGATATGAACAGTTTTTAAAAATAGTTCTTATACTTAGGTTTTAAAATTGAAATCCCTGTTTTTTATTTCTGTTTTCAATTTTTAAGTCACACGTCTTTCAGTTTTGAAAAACATGTTGCTCAAACAGTTTTTTTCTTTTCTTCTTTGAAAAATATTTTAAAAATTTATTTTTGTAAACAGTTTTTAAATTAAGAAAAATGATAAGAGAATCAAATAAGCCATTGGCCCCTGGAAGATGAAAATCCTTCTTCTTTGTTTCTCAAATAGATGAAAAATGTGATCAATTTAGTCCTTGTGAGGGAAAACCATTTAATTAATGTTGCAAAATGTATTAAGTTGAACCCAACTGAAAGCTAACGAAGATCTTGGGTTGCTTTCACATTTGTGTATGGTAACGTGAGTTCTCAAATTTCAATGCACTGAATGTGGTTGTCAACTCAACCAAACATTTAAGTGATCGCTTTTTTCATGTTTGGGGGACAAAAGAAATAATTTTCATCTTTCACGCGATATCTTCCAGGAAAAAATGACAGTAAATCCTCCCAAAAAATTAAAAACACCAGATGGCAATCTTCAGAGAGGGGATATTTCCATATATTAGCAGACAAATATTGCTTGTATTTATTTGTCAAGTCATTTTACCAGTTCTTGGCTCATGTCAATACAGTGTATGCCAAACTGCTATGCAAGGATCATGAGTGTAGGTGATGACGAGAGTCGAATCACCCTCATTGCTAAGACTAACGTATCTTCCGGCGATGAGCTAACGTATATCCTCCTTCTATCTATACTTTCTGCTCTCATGTGCATGTCCATTGTTTTCATTTCAAGCATGCATTTTCTTCTATCAAATCATTTATTTTCAATTTATATTTGATTGTAACTTTTGTAGGTATGACTACTTGTTTGATCCTGATGAGTCTGAAGAATTTAAGGTCCCTTGTTTATGTAAAGCTCCAAATTGCCGGAAATTCATGAATTAGGAATATTCAAGATCATTTTTTTGAAACATATATTCAAGATCATTATTTTCACAAGTATTGTTTCTCCTGAAGGAACCTCACAGCTGTAATTCAATTTTAATCAAAGCATAAGAAAAAATATGGGAAAAAAATAGTTGTGTAACAGTTTTATTTATTTATTTTCCCACCCAAAGTGCTTACTTACAGGTTGACTCTATTGTATTCTTCAGAGCCTAATAAAAAGTATAGATTTAGCAGCTTTTGGATCTTTGTAAATTTGTCATAAAAGAAAATACTACTTTGTTTTCTAAGCGAAAAACATATTATTGAACGATAGATAGAGAAAATACTTCAACCAAGGAGAAAAACATCCAGACAAACCCGGTATAAAATAAAAACACTCAAAGAAAACATTAGGAAAATAAGTTTTAACTTATGCAAACCAATGGGAATCTAAGAGGTGATTTTATAATTCACTGGCCGATCAAGAAGAGAAGAGATGATGGTTTTCTTCAATGAAGAAGGAGATTCTCTGGGGCAGAAACCATGTTCACTGTTCCATCTAGGCACTAGGTGGAAATGCCATGGGGACTTTCGTGTGTTTGGATGAAGACATCGCCTCTCATAGACGTATGTTATAATTTAGCAAGAATGCTTATCATTTCCTCCTTACCTTCTACCTGTGAACGTCAAAGTACAAGGCAAATTATAGTTGTATGTGCAGATTCGGTTGAATTGGATTTATCCCAAGATTCCTCAGATCCGCTCAGGCATTTCTGCAAGTTCACCTCCTCCGATGGCCAGTCAACGTATGAATCGAGTGGTGCAGGTTTCTTGGGGAACGAGACCGTTTTGGGACCAAACAGGAATCATAATTTGGCGCTAAGGGGTGAGAGATGTGAAATAATTTCAAATTCCTCCTTGTTACAACAGAAGGAGCATCTATGCAGAGGGAACAAAGTGCTATCTCTATCTGCATGGGTAGAGCAAAACACATGATAATGGGAATATGAAACAACAAGCTCAGATTTATTTTTTTGTTTGCTTCAATTCAAGGTGAGATTTCTCGCAGAGTGGACATGCAGGTCAACTACTGGGTTGATACAAGCTTTCCAGTCTTTGGGTTTTTTAAATCAAATTAAAATTGGACGGGATATAACGAAGTTATAAGATGGTCTAATTATTGTGGGATTTGGTTTTCGGGCCCAACTAAATTGGGCCTTGACCCGCCTTCTTTGATGGGTGAACCTAACAACCTAGTTGGGGAAAATGAAGATTTGTGTCGGGTAATCACTTGCAAACTTTCCCATCCCCAAGTCAAGAGACGAGGGCGGCCTTTTGAAGACCTCAAGCTCAAAAGTCTATTCAACTTATGCAAGGATAAGATATTTGACTACATGTGCTACATCGTCAAATTAAGCACTTGCGAGGACAAAGATCAAACTACAGAATAGAGAAGCTCAACAGAATGAAAGAAGAAAGAACTTGCTGGAACTCAAGTTAATAATTCATCCAATTCAAGTATGCTTAAGCATACAAGACAAAACAACAAGTTTCTCAAGCTCTAATGTTAGTATACTACCTACATACGCCCCAACGTCTAAACTTAGCATACAAAAGAAACAGATAGAAGACAAAAGAGATCCTATATAAACTGCAGTCGTTACTTAGCATGCAAGTCAAGGCAATCGTCTATTAAGCTTCAATGTTTATTCTATTTAAGATCAACACAAGCTACATCGTCTACTCGATCAACTTGTACCAATAAGGACAGACGCTTGGAAAGACAATGAAAAAGTTCTATGGAAAAGCAAGAGGCAAGTACTCATGCATGCTCCTAATGACTAATCATCTACTAAAAGAGAATATGCACAACCTAGAAACATCCATCGTCTGAAGAGGTCATAAAGTACGATCAACACAAGCTACATCGTCTACTCGATCAACTTGTAACAATAAGGCCAAACGCTTGGAAAGACAATGAAAAAGTTCTACGGAAAAGCAAGAGGCAAGTACTCATGCATGCTCCTAATGACTAATCATCTACTAAAAGAGAATATGCACAACCTAGAAACATCCATCGTCTGAAGAGGTCATAAAGTACGACCCAATGAAGAATCAATACAAAGAAATGTCTAGAAGGTCCGGATGTATATTCTTTTTAAGACATAATCCACTAAAGGAATCGTACATTATTTAAGAAAAACGTTCAAAGTCAAAGGTAAATATTTCTTTAAGGAATTTTCATACACATGCTTTACCTTGACAATAAACAGAACCATAAAAACGGAAACAGTCAGTCAAGTCAGATGTCACTACAATAAAGTCACTTACGCTGCTTCAATCTTCAAGGCTACTGTTCAAATCGCAATCTTTAACATAACTTCTGTCATAAGCTTTTAAGCGTCAAATCAATGATACATAAGGGACATGATGGCACCAGCAAAGAAAATAGTCGTTGAAATTGAGCCGTTGAAGAAGCTCAAGTTCACTTAGACAAGGATTGATCATAGTATATATAAAAGGAGTGACTAAGACGAACTAGCTGAGTGTTTGAGACGGTCCAACCATTAAAAAACTTAATTCTTAACCACAAAAAAAGATCAAGAGCTTAAGAGTAAAATCTATATCCGAGTATCAAATAATATACTTGTTGAGCATGGAGAGGCATGAGAAAGAATACTTGGATAAAGAGAAGTCCTGATAATACTTTTGAAGTAGAAGTCCTAAAACTACTTGACTCAATTTGAGTGAAAAATCTTGGCGAGTGATACGATATCCGCAAGTATACGGATCAATCGATGTAATATAAAAGATTGTCAAACCACAGGTATTGTGTGCTAAACCAATTTGAAAGAGGAAGTAGTTGTTTAGAACACAAGAAAAGAAAAAGCAAAATATATTCAGTTTGATGTTGAACTTGATTAAGAAGAAAAGAAATGATTATGATAAAATACTAGCACTTGAGTTTTGTTTCACCAATTCAGGCTATATTCAAGACAACAAAGAGTGTATCTCTTGAGACAAGCAAAGCTTTTTGATAAAATACTAGCACTTGAGTTCAGTTTCACCAATTCATCTATGGTTGATTTAGCCTAAGTTATTATAGGTTAATTCCTGACAAGCAAAGTTTTCAATTCAATCTCATTAGTCTAATTCCTTAGTACCTATGAATGATTCAATTGAAGATTAGAGTTCTTTATCAGGCCACCAACTAATAGTCCTACCCTTATTTCTAAGGTGCAAGCAACAAGTCAATCTAATCTTAGGTCCCTTATTCTAAACCAAACTTCCATTTGTTGAAGATAAGAAGTAATAAACTTGTGTGACCTCAAGTTGAATAAAAAGAGAGAAAATATTCATAGAAGAAAGACTTTGTTCATACAAACTAAGAAACTTAAAAAATAAAAAAGAAAATACTCCAAAACTCTGAAATAAATCCCAAGTGCTAAAAGAAACTTAGCCAAACATGGCTAACAAAGACATAATTAAACCTGAAATAAAGCCCCTAGAAAGCTCTAAGAATAATACTCCAAAACTCTGTTTAGAAAAAATCAAGATATATAACTTTACAAAATGACCAATTTATAGGAGAAAAACTAATGAGCTATGCACCAAATGTCACCCCAATAACTAGCCACGCATGTGCGTGGTTTTTTTGCACGCACATGCGTGAGGCGCTGACATTTTTGACTTATTTTTGTAGAACGAGTCGTGTTGATTTTTTAATCATCGGTTCGAGCTGAAATTTTGATATGTTATTTACAGCACATAGATCTTCAATTTGACCTGTCAGATCGTCCAGAAAATATCTGTGTTATGAGAACCATCCCACGTAATATGCAGCTCTTCTTTAACTTTCATGAGCTCAAGCTGCCTTCAATGCAATTAAGAATCATCATTGGCCTTCATTGGTCTTCAATCCTTTCATTCCAATTTCTGAAACCACTCTTCAGCCTTTACCCCTTATCAACCTATCAACCTTTGCTCTTCATCATCAAAAGATTCAAAGACAGCATTAATAAGCTGCACACTTAATGACACTTCATCAAAGCAAACTTGTAACTTACAAACATCAAGTTATGCAACATAAAACCAAGAATTCAGAGCATCATATTCAACACATGTTAGATTTTCATATTTTCATTCTTGCTCTCACTTCCTCTAACATCCCAGACTAGGGGCTAACAACTAAGTAAGCAAAACTAAAGCCTCAAAATGCAATGAAGATACTAAGAAGGACTAAAATACAAATAACGATGCTAAAAACATAAAATGACACAACAGAGAATAAAAACACTAAATGAGACTCAAAATGAAAAAAATAAAGAAAAAAGAGGAAAGATATAACCTAGTAAAAATACCATATAAGGACGAGGTGTAGTCCGTAGTGCGAGAAGCAGGATAAATGTTTGTGTGTTCTTCTCTTCCCTGAAGGACTAGATTTGATGGAAATTTTTTGTAGGATCGAAACAAATGTAAAAAGTCAATGTGGAATCCTACATGGATCAATAATTAATAAATGAAAATGTAAAATAAGCATTATGAAATAATAATAGTTTTTTTCTATCAAACAATATTTGCCAGGGATTAAAAAAGAGGATTTAACTTTTCAAGAATTATTTTAGATTATGGTGTATACGTTAAGGACCGGAAATATTTTTAACCCATCATAATTGTCAAATTCACAATTCTAGATAAAATATTTATGTGAATGGGTCCTCATAAATTCTCATTTTATGTATACAAACTTTAGATGATATATAAGAAAATTCCATGCTTATTAGGCATATGAGACAGAAACGTAGGTAAACAGATAGATGATGAAATCAGGCGGGACATCCCCATGAACTTTTACTCCCACAAACAAGTGAAACTTAAAAAAAACTAACGCATAAATGCAACATTTACATAAATGAAGACAAACAACACAAAAACAACACATACACAAAAAAAAAACACAACAACATTTGTAAGTTTATAATTAATGAATACAAATTTATGCATGCTGATTTAAAATTAATTATATTCTTTCAATACATAAAAAGTCTTTAAGGAAAAAACACACATTTTATAAAAATACATACAATAAACATAAATTGGTAATCCCTCGTGCATTGTAGTCGTACGGGTCAAAAATACTAGTATATATTATAAAAGGAGGACCAGTGGTGCTATGAACCAACAATTACAAAAGAAAAAAAAGCAAGGTTATTAAAATCGGATCGATGATTAAACCGGTGAGGGCACTGGTTCAAGGTTCAACCGTAATTGAACCGTGGTCGAACCGATATTACCGCTATAAGTTAAATAATATTACTCTAAAATAAATATATAATATATAAGGTAATATTGAAGAAAAATATAATATCTATAACTTCATATTATAAAAAAAATTACAAAAAAATTACACAATAAAAACAGTAGGTCCAAAATAACAATAGACATGTATATGTTTATAATTCACATTATATCTTGCTTTCAAAAGAAGAAAAAATATTATATAAAATAATATTATATCTTCTATGAAATAAAACATGGGCTTGCATATAGCCCACCCGTAAAAATTAACAAGGCTAAGAAAAAAGGTTAAAAATAATTACATATATTATTTATCAAATGTTAATTTGTGTGCGATTGTAAGTATTTTTTTTAAACTATATTCTATTGTAAGTTGGATATGAAAATACAGAAATATGAATAAATTTATTTTAGTTGAAAATAATAAATACATAAGAAAAAAATTGAACAAATTAAAGTGCCATAGCCAATTTTGTGTCCTTGTATATGCTCATGCGGGAAGAAGAAAACAAAAAATTCACCTTGGTCAAACTTTCTCTTTTTAATGTTTTAATTTCAAATTCCATTTAAAAAAAATCAAATTTCAAGTTTTCTCATAAATGTGTCAGCTTAAGAGCATCTACATCCATTATACTCACTAAAATATGTAGACTTCATTTTTTACAATTACCCACAACATTATCTACACTACTTTACTAACTTTTTACTCCAACCCAACAACTCTTAAAAGTTTCTATAGTGGATCTTACCATCAACATCACATTTGTATATTTTATTATTTATCTCCATTTTATAATCTAATTATATTAATTGTGAATTCTTGTAATGAATACAAGCTCACTTTTCAAGTCTAGTGTAGAGTATCTATTCCCACATACTCATCTTTACCATATTGGAATTGAATATGTACTCCAATGGTAATAGATACTCATATGAATATGTATTTAACATTAGATACTACCATTGGAGTTGCTCTAAGATGCATAATTGGTCAATTTTGGAACTAGAGTCAATGGAGCATGTCAGCCTCGGGAATCAGAAAGGTGAAAATTGATTTTTTTTTAATATGATTTTGTGAACTGGTCCAAACCGAAAAACCACCAATTTTCACCGGTTTTAACTTGTTTTACCGGTTGTTGATCGGTTTTCTCGCAGTCTGGTTTTAGAGTTATTTCAGACCGGTGACTGGTCCGGTTCCCAATCCAAACAGTCGAACCGGCCGGTCCGGTCCGGTTTTAATAACCATGAGAAAAAGAGACAAAAAACTAAGCTGCCATAGATATGACAATGAGCAGCTAGAGGCACGAAAAGCCATGCTCGTGACAACCCCACGACATTTGAGGAACCAAGACTAAATTGCAAAGAGCAATCACTAGCAAACCAACACAACTAGATAAAAAGTTATCCCTGCATACAAGCAAAAAATCGGTCGCACCACTTTGTTGTACTACAGGTAGAAACAGATTGGGGCAAGCCCAAACATAAGGAGTAAGTATCCAAAACCATTTTCCCAGCCTTTCCGATTATTCTTCGAATGATGCAGGCAGAGAAATCAGGTTTGTAAACAGAGTTACCAGTTTGTTCCCACCCCCAAGCACATTCTCATATTTACTGACCATTCATATGAAGAGCAGCTAAAACCCTTTCTTTTGCATCTTAGAAACATTAGTATCTTATAATTTGTAAGTTTATAGAAATAGAAATAAAATCTATAAAATGATAAATTAGCATAAATATATTATACTGATAATTTATTTATTATCATAAATAGTTATAAATATCTGAATTTGAAAATAGAAAATAAAGCAATATTCCCTTCAGTTTCTTTTAAAAGTTTCTCCACTAGTGGAGGTTTTGGGAAGGAGGTGAAGGGGATGGCCTATTTTTTTATTTAAATACGATATTATCTTATTTTGATTAAAATATTGTATTTAAGATAATTTATCTTTTAATAGATTTATTGTAAAAATTATTAAATTAAAAATAGTTATCTCCTCACATTTCGTATAAAACCCCACCTAAAGGCTTTCTTTGGCATTTTAGGAGAGGGGAGTTGTAGACTTTGATTGAAGGGGAGGAGAGGAAAATAAGGTATGTCATTCCCTTGTTTAGAAGTCCAAAATCCGTCAATTTGGGGGAACTAAAAAATATAAATAAGAGAGAGCATTGGAAGGATCTTGAAGGGTTTTCAGAAATACCCCAAACCCTTCCCCCTCTTTTAATTCTCTCAAACAAAAGGAGGTCTTCTTATAACCTTTCATCTTCCATTCTCTCCCCTCCTAAACTCAACTCATAAACACACCCTAAACAATTTCTTATGGTGTACATATTTTTGAGTTGAGCTTTGGGGGGAAAGCGAAGGGAAGAGTGAGACTTATGAGAAACCTACTTTGTTTGGAAGACTTTATAAATGAAGGAAGAATTTGAGTTATATCTACAAACTATCAAAAACTCTCTTTTAGTAATATTTTTCAATTTCCTTGAATCAAAAATGTTGAGAATTTGCAACCCTAAAACAAGGGAAGAACTTACCCTCTTTCCCCCCTCCCGAACACTCTACTCCCTTCCCCACAAAGCATTTCCTTCTCCTCCAATTATATCTCCCACATGCTTTGTTTAAGAGGTTTTAGGGATGAGAGGGGAAGAGAGGGGAAAGAGGCTAAGCCTGTCCCTCGTCCCTTGAGGACTAAAAAATATAATTAAGAAAAGGGTTTTGGAGAGTTTTTCATAACCCCTCAAATAAGGGGATAACTTCTCATAAGCATCTCTTTCCTCCTCCCCCCCCCATTCCGTAAAAAACTCAACTATAAATGCACTGTTAGGAGGATGGTTGACTCTTTACTTTGTAAAAACCTTTCATTAGTACTACATCCGATCATATTTATAAGAGAAAAATTAGCCCACATAGTTTAAGAAGTTAAAAGTGGTTAACTGTAATAAATTTGTTCTAAATTAATATCAATCGTCTAAAATTATCCATGTCATATGATGTGTAACTAACCTAAGAAAGTGTAATTAATGTTGATGAGTAAGATGAGAGAAAATATAATCAATGAACTATACATTTTACTACTTCAAATTATTAATGGCAAGAGTCCAAAAATCTATAATCTATCTATCTATAATCTATCTATCTATAATCTATCTATAATCTATATAAAAGAGAAGTTTTTGCAACTTTGAGGGTAAAATAGTAACTCAATAAATCAATGCACATGAGTGAGTACTTTTTTATGGGCATATATGTAAAATTGTGAATAATTAGTTACAAAATCAATCTTTACCGTTGATTTCTTCTAATCCTAACCGTGCATTCTTTTACAAAACCCTTTAAACAACATTTTCACATTCTTGGTTGTTTTGTAACTCTTGATTGTGGTTACAAAAATCAGCAATATATAGTCTCTTCATATTTCTCCCATATATGAAACGTCTTTTCATTCCCCTTTCAAATTCTTTTAATATTTCTCATCTTGATTTCCAAAGCTTCTATTTGTATGCAAGAAATCTCACTCATCTATATTCTCCAATAACACGGTCCTTGCACAAGAAAATCTTCCATCAAGTTAGAAAAATTCCTTCTTAATCTCTTCTTCTTCATCAATCACTTCTTCTTCATCAATTTTCATTTCTAGGGGTTGATGTTCTTCAACATCATCATCCATCCGGTAAGATCCTCATTTTTCTTTTCCTTTTCTCTCTCTCTCTTTTGAATTATTTATTATGATTTCAACATCATTTCTTCTTCACATTTGTTCTGTCTCAACATGTCTTCTTTTTCCATTCATTCTTCTCATTCCTCATTTTTCACTACGGTAAGAGATTCAGTGTTTATTTGTAATATGTATGTTGTTATCGCTAATTTAGTCGGTGAAATTTACCAATTTTATGTCACTTTCGTCATTGATGAATGTTTTGATAATTTAATCTTTAGTTAGTGTAAGTTTCTTGCTTTTTTTTTTCTATTATTTTATTATCAACTTAATCAACCAAACGATTGTCCTTTCTTCTAATGTAGTTCAATGGAGTCTTTGTTATCCTCTTACATTTAACTGATTTCGTTTCCATTTTTTTCTTGTAGGTTTTACAGCTAATGTTTCCATTCTTCCAATGTATATACTATCTTGAAAACATGTAAGTTTCTTGCATTTTTTGTACTTTTTATTGTTTCATTGTCGAATTGGTCGACCAATGAGAGATATCTTTATTTTATTTAACAATTTTATGTGGTGTTGTCATCTTCACCGAGGTTCTTCTCTTCTAATACATTGAGTTTAATTCCACTTATGACATTTGTAGGTGCCACTTACACTATGAATGTGGTCACTAATTTTACATTATTTTTTCAATTTTTGATTTTGTTATGCCTTCTTATTCCTTTTATCTATCAACACTATTTGGTGAGTGTACTTAATTTTTGTTTATCTTCCTATTGAAATCAAATCCTTAATTTTTTTTTAAAGAAATTGAAGGAATAATGACATTCAAGTTAAATTATTTAAATTGCCCTTCAATTAACCATGACTCATGAATATATTTTTTACCGTGGATATTTTTGTAATTGTGTAGATTTATTTTATGGAAGACCAATCATGATCGTTCGTTAGTTTTCATCTTGAACGTTCTTTGTAACCTTAATTAAAAAACCAATTAGGAGTTAGATAGAAATTGTAAATTTCAAGAATGAATTTAAAATGTCAATTTAAAGTGTCAATACATCATTAAAAATAAAGAACTAAATCCATGAGGTAAAAAAATTTCCCTGCCCAACTCCATAAAACATGTGTAACATTTACATAAATTTAATTAATATCTAAAAAAACATTATAATCTGACAAGTGTAAAATAAAAAAAAATTAACAAATTAAAAAAATAATCTCATTTTAAAACTTAACAAAAGGAAAATTTCATAGAATTGTGCTTCATTTATGTTCGTGGATAAACAAACATAAAATACATATTTTTTTACATATCTGTTAATTTAAATTATAAAAAAAATAATAATTACAAATTATGAATTTGAAAAGTACAAAAATGAAAAATATATCAAAATGTTATTAAAATTAATGTTAAAATTTAATATTGTGAAGGCTTTAGAAATTTACATATCTATTGATTACAATATATAAAATTAATGGTTAATATTATGCATTAATATCATTTAGGAGTTATGTAGAAGCTCAAAAGGTAAAAATATTAAAGATTGAATTTAAATCAAATTTCAAGTGCTTAATCATGACACAATTCAACGTTTAAATTCATGAGGTAAAAACTTTTCTACTTCTACAAGTCCATTTACATGTGCTTACTATTATACATAATTCATAAAATTAAAATATATTCTTAACGTGGTACTTCCTTTTATTTGTGAATTAAAAAATAAAATTGAACAATAAATTAATCTCAAATTTTAATTTAAAATTTAAAATATAGATTGAAATGTTTCTGAAAAAATTCATCTAAACAATATATATTGGCTACACATCATTATCATAAACATAAATAAGTATTCTTTGCTTTACTAACAAAAAAAGGACGGTTACATATTATGAGTTAATGTCATTAAGTAGTTATATAGAAGTTGAGAAGTTTATAACTTTCAAGATTGTATTTAAATCTCACATGAAAGTATCAAATCATGACACCAAATTTAAGGATTAAGTCCAAGGGGCAAAAGTGATTTCACTTTTACATCTTCATTTTCATTTGCTTACTATATAAATGACTGAGATTGTTCATCCATCTCAATGTACGTATAAACTTCGTGCTCTCTGAAAAAATAATTCTCTCATATGAATTATTTATCAATTCAATATCTATAAAAAAACTTTTAGGATTTAAATAAAAATTAAGAAATTTGTAACCTTCAAAAATGAATTTAAACCTCACTTCAAAGTGTCTAATCATAAAAAAAAGGAATTAAATTCATGAGACAAAAAACTTTTCACATCCATAACTCCATATGACATGTGCAATATTTACATATATTTCAAAAAAAAAAAATGTTCCATATTATGCATTAATATCATTTAATAATCATAGACCAAAGACTTAATTGCACTATTGCTCCCTGATCTTTCACCTTTGTGCGATTTACCTCCCTCATCTTTAAAATGAGCGAATTCCCTCCCTCTTCTATTAATATGTGCGATTTAGGCCCTTCCGTTAGTTAGCCGTCCAATTACTAACGGCGGTTGCTATTTTCACCCTCACTTTTACTAACCACACCCCCATATCAGAAATAAAAATAAAAAAAAATAATAAAATGGAGGTAAATCGCACAAAGGTGAAAGATCAAGGGGCAAAACTGCAATTAAGCCAAAAAATAAAAAAATAAATGAAATAAATTAAATAAATTAAATACAATTAATAGAAAATAAAAAAAAACTGAAAAAAATATTTTTATAAAAATCAAAGAAAAAATAATAAAATAAATGAAATAAGTTAAATACAAATAATAGAAAATCAAAAAACATTTTTATAAAATAAAAAAAAAAACTGAAAAAAATATTTTTATAAGAATCAAAGAAAAAAATGTTTTTATAGAATCAAAGAAAATAAAATATTTTTTTTAATTGAAGATAGAAATTTAAAAATAAAATAAAATAATAATTATTTTTAATTTAGTGTAGGTGGTGCAAATAGAAACAAATTCTTCTTTTATTTTATTTTTAAATTTCTATCTTCAATTAAAAAAAATATGTTATTTTCTTTGATTTTATAAAAACATTTTTTTCTTTGATTTTTATAAAAAAAATTCAGTTTTTTCTTTGATTTTATAAAAATATTTTTTCATTTTCTATTAATTGTATTTAACTTATTTAATTTATTTTATTATTTTTTCTTTGATTTTTATAAAAATATTTTTTCAGTTTTTTTTAATGTATAATTTTTTTTATTTTCTATTAATTTTATTTAATTTATTTCGTTTATTTTTTATTTTTTTATTTTTATTTCTGATAAGGGGGTGTGGTTAGTAAAAGGGGGGTGAAAATAGCAACCACCGTTAGCAATTGGACGGCTAACTAACGGAAGGGCCTAAATCACACATATTAATAGAAGAGGGAGGGAATTCGCTCATTTTAAAGATGAGGGAGGTAAATCGCACAAAGATGAAAGATCAGGGAGCAAAAGTGCAATTAAGCCTAGACCAAATAAAAAAATTATATTTTTACGAGTTAAAAAAAAACGATCCAATAAAAAGTAAACAATGTCATTTTAAAATAAAATAAAAACAATTCTTATAATGATGTTTTATTTTACAAGATAGAAACTTACTATTTAACGTAGAAATGAGTGCATTTAAAACAAAGATTATATAAAAACAACACTATTTATAATGCAATAGTTTTCTTACACTATCATTTATAATGTTGTAGATTTAAAACTTACTTAGGAGCAAATAAAAGTTTCCGTATTTGCAAGAATAACCACTTTATTGCAGAGCAACAACATGTCATTAGACGACTTCCCCTGAATAACTCAAATTGAGAACAGAGAGAACTTTTATTTGGAGAACATTAACAACAGTTATAAGATCACAGGACGAAGAACCCATTACTCACAAGCATTATTTTGAAGTTGGAGACTGAATACTCAGAGATATTATAATATTTAATAATAAGCACAGTTTCAACCAACCTTTTGGAGGAGAAGTTGTTGTTGTGGAATGACAAAAACAACTGAAAGTTTCAACCTACATGAAAATATTGTATCACAAATTTCAAGAAAATATTAATTCAAAACAAAAATATGGACGCATATTGTATCAAAATTGACCTTCGCCACATCTGGAGGATGTCAAGCACATGCCGGGGAGGAAGCTCCCTGGAGGTTTTGACGCATATGAGGTATTTGTTGTCACCAAATATGGACACAATGCAGCAGCATGTCACAACAAAAAACTCAATGTGACGATACATATTATTTGGATCCTCCCTAACAGTGTAGAAAAAAGACATGAGGATACCTGCACTACCAACATCAGCCAAAGTAAAAAAAAAACATATAAAATCTTGCATATAGGTAATACAATCCAATATATATATTACCAAAGCAACACACAAACGACAAACGACAAGGGTTGTTTTTTTTTATAAGCAAAATTTGTATTGTAAAGAAGTACAAGAGGTACTTCAACCCAATACATGACAAGGGTTGTAAAATAAGACAAGTTAAAAGTATGTGTTATGTCGTCTTAGGGGAGACAAGACACCACAAACACGTTAAATCTATTATCATGCTACAACCAAACAAAAAAAAAACACATCTATCAAAAAATAATTATAATATAAAAATAATATATTAATACGAAAATATATTTTATAAAATAACGTAAATATCATAAAAACCCACAAAATAAATTAAAATGAATATCCTCCATATCCCCCATGCATCGCACGGGTAAAAGTACTAGTAATTAATATGCCACAAGTCCACAAGTTTCAATTTAGTTTTAGTTCTTATAAAAAGAACTAAAATAAACACTTCATTTGGTTCTTATAAATAGACCGGAGGTTTTTTTTTTTGGGTAAGCAAATGAAATATATTGAAATGAAGTATAAGGGGGTACTTCGACCCAATATAAGTAATAGAAGTTAAAAAGAAAGCCAAAAAAAAAATTTATGAAGAAAAAGTTCAATTCATAAAACTTCTAATTTTTTTTGAGTTTAATTTCTATGCATCGACGGTGTAAAGTTTTGTACACCATCAACTAATCAGATTTCAATAATGTGAGAAAATATCTTTTTTTATTTAATTTCATTAATTGACGTGACACATCCTAAAATCTAATTAGTTGACGGTGTAAAAAAACTTTACACTGTTAATGCATCATTTTTTTTCCCATTTATATCCAATTAATATATGTTACATCTACAGTACCAAAATCTGTCATGGATCTGGCATCTGGGGCTTGAAAACCGAACCCAGGCCCAAATAGCTTAAATAATTGTAGCCCTACCCAGTCGGTGCATTTCCCATAGCCACTGGAAAATGCAGAATTGTCAACCTGAACCTTCAATTTTTCATCCTTCATCATCGTCTTCATCTCTGACCAATCTTCATTCCTTTCTTCTGTTCCTTTCTTCTTCTTCTCATTGAAAATGATCCTAAAAAGAATCAGAAAACTATCGAAAACCAAAGTGTAATTCTTTTTTTTTTTCTTGTTCTGCTGCGAACGCCATCCCCATTCCCCGAGAAGGGTTCATGATTTTCCATGATTAGTAGTCATATTTCTTCTCATTTGTTCTGAGAATCTTTGGATATGCTGAAGCTGTGGAGATGGTACCAGAATTGCTTGGCTGTTCACCCTGTTAAGACACAGGTCATCAGTTCTGGCTTGATTTGGGGTGCTGGTGACATAGCTGCTCAGGCAGTTACCAACTACACAGCCAAGACCCGTTCTGCAACCGAGGTATTATAGTAAAGATTTCATTTTGAGAAAAATGGCTGTGTTTCTTTTGCATGTGTTTCATTAACAATGTTTTTGTGAATATCAGTTTAAATTGAAATGGTGAACCTGCATTTATCTCTTCAATGCTTTGGATTGATGTTGAATGCCGTTTTGTTGGTTTTGCTATATTTATCCGAATCATATTTTGTTGGCCATAGAATCTGATTAACTTACATATTTAGGGTTTGTCTGGGAGATTAAAGAGAACGGAAGCGAATGAATCAATCACTTATTAGAACTTGCCAACACACTTTTTATGTGTTCATTCTATTAATTTTCATCTGTCAAACATACCCTTAGTTTTGTTCTTGAACCATGGTATGATGGAAAGAGAGGCAGGGAACAAGAAACTAAGTTAATGCAATGGCTAAATGTTGTGGTGCACTGATTACCACAATTGTAGGCAACTGCACTTCATACAGCTGCAGACTCTCATGTGAAAACTCTCTCATGCACCATCATGTGGAGTTTATGTGTCTATCTCTCCTATCTTTGTATGTATTAAATATGTGGTGTGAGTGTGTGACCATTGAAATATTTATGAACAGAGAGATAGACTAAATGTTCTACATGACATGGGTTGCCATGTCTTGTGAAAGGATCAAAATCCAAATTAAGGGTATGTTATTTTGCCTTGAACCAGAGAAAGAGTGGTAGGGAGAAGGAGTCTAGATTAATGCAATATATTCAAATTTGGAAACTTTGGAAACCTCTAAAACTGCAATATTGTTGGCTCAATTGTTGTTTTGGACTGCAATTTGAAACACATGATGCTCCTTAAAATTGAGTCGTAAAATTTTATTCAAAACACATGGGTTATACAATGACTATGAATGCGAGATTGAACTTTTTCATTCCTCCAAAATAGTATGACAGGGATTATAATTGACCGGGTCCCTATTTTTTAGCTGCAATGGAGCTGAAATGACTTGCTTTAGAGGTTGATATTGGCAATATTGTGGAATGCATCTGATTACTATTTAGTTAATATCCTCACTTGTGTTGTGGATTAACTTATCAAGGTTATTAAACTCTAGTTTTAACTCTTACGAGTTTACGATCCTAGGTAACCAAAACAAGTTAAATCGCAGAAAACTCTCTTTTTTATAAACTTGGGTGAACTCGAGTAAACTCGATAAACTCAGCTCGTGAGTTTACTTACGAGTTCACGAGCTTAGCAAAAAAAAAGGAGAAAAATCATTTATTTATCAAAATGACAATATTTCATGACAAAGTCTTTGCAATACTACTTTTATTATTCACAAATCAATCCCGCTTTGTGTCTCTTTTCCTCTTTTTTCTAACATTTCTTTGTTTGTTTATTGTGTACAAGAGTGTGCTACTGCAATATTTCTAAAATTGTCAATTATTTTGTTATTTAAGCACATATTTTTAATTTTATTGGTTTTTTTAACATTATTGTGATTTTATAAATATTATTTTTGCATGAGGTAGAGGTAAACTCTTACGAGTTTACGGGCACTCCACGAGTTTACGTAAACTCTCGAGTTTATATCACGTAACTTTTCTCATTCTAGAACTTGGGTATTTCTAACACCTGTATTTTGGTACTTTTAAAAATCTAGTTTGCATTCTATTATTACGTTCTTTTTTTGCTACTTCGGAAAACATGCATACTATTATTATATGATGTCACATGTAATTCTTGGTAAGCACTTAATTCTTTCAAGCATAATGGCATGAATTGTGGTTGTTTTCATTTTCCCTTCACAATGTAATCGTGTTATCTAGTTAGGCAAATGAGTATCTCTCTTTAATGCTTTGCGAGTTTGCGTTAATGATCAATGTTTCCAAGTGAATTTTGTGTGTTTCTGATTTTTTCCGATGAGATTTTACAAGACATATAAAGTGATTATAATACATACTTCTGGTATGTTTGGGAGATTGAAGTGGATGGAAGGGGACTTATAATAGTGGAATTGAATGGAACAACATTGAATGGCATGGAAAGATATGCACCAGTCTCCTATCTCACTGAAATTGGTGTCATTCCCTTCTTGAACCCCCCCCCCCCCCCCCTCTCCAATTCGAATGATAAAAAATGGGTTTGTGAATGGCAAGGAGGTGCCATTACCATTTCATTCCTTTGAAAGAACTTGCCAAGACACATTTATATTGTCTTTCCTTCCATCCATATAATATAATACCCTTACTTTTGCACTCGAACCATTGATTGAAAGAGGGGCATAAGAAAGAAAACTAAGTTAATGCAATGGTCTTAAATTTAAATTGTTTTGTGATTACCAAATTGTGCAAATTGTAGGCAAATGCAACCAATGTAGCTGCAGTAGCGATTGTGGTTCAGTTTTAGAGTCCTCCAAAACTGCAATATTTTAGGCGCAATTGTGGTTGCACACCACAATTTAAAACACTCATAATGCTCGAAATTTATGCAACAGAAAAGTTGTATAGAAAGTAGAAACATTTACTTTATTCAGCGACCTCGCATAGCAAAATTTCACTCCTTCATTCCTCTAAAAAAGTGAGATGGAGAAAATACTTATCATGTTCAGTTTTAAGGGCTAGGGTGATTCTGCAAACGATTTTTAGAGTAGATATTGGCAAGTGGCAACATTGTAGAATGCAACTAAGGTTATTTTATCAACTCTTCAATTGTGAAATAAGATATTGTAGCTTTGCTCTTTCTGTGCATGGCTTAGATTACAGATACAAACACATTATCGTATTTTTAAACAATTTAGTTTGCTTAGTTGCTGTCTAATTAGCTTATTTCTCTTGTTTAATAACAATCTCTCGCAGGATGACAACAGAGAATTCAGGATCAACTGGAAACGGGTGTCTACGACCAGCTTGTTTGGGTTAGCATTTGTTGGACCTGTTGGCCACTATTGGTAAAAAGCATAGCCTTTTATAAATTCTATTGCGTGGTTGTTTGTTGACACTGTTATTGTGGAAGGTCTCTGATAGGTATTCACATATCACATCGTTTAGTTTAGTTAGTTAAGTGAGGGAGTTATCACATAATTAGGTAGTTAGTTAGAGGGTTAGTAAGGCTTGTTGCCTATAGATTAGAGGGGGTTAGAGATCATTAATCATTTTGGATATTCATTTGGTTTTGGGGTCTAGAGAGAGAGAGTTGGGTATCTCTCTTGTATCTTCCCAAATTGGGAATTAGGGGTTTCATCATTGAAATAATATCAGTTCTTGGTTGAGTGATAAGCACAGACCTTTAACTAGGAAGGTCTATGTTAGGAGAAAGAGAGGAGTAGCAGGGAATAATAACCTTGTAATTAACTCCAGTGAGGCTTAGGTAGTTTCAAGTCATCGTGGTCCTGAACCCCAGTGAGGCTTAGGGACCTGAAGGGAATAATAACTCTGTAACTAACTCCAGAGAGGCTTAATATTCTGTTAGCAAATTGTAACTGTTAACTACCTACTATAAAGGTTGGTTAGCAGGGTAGTTAGAGTTAGTTTTGGGTTGTTTAGAATTGTGGAGAGACTGGTCTCTCAAATAACCAGTGACTTGTTCTCTAAGCTTGTGAGTTTCTGTTACGGTTGAAATCAAGAATTAGGAACTGAATTGAACTGAAACTGAGATGATACAATGGTTCTGGCAATTCGAGAAGCCAGTGTCTCCTAACAAGATCAATCTAACTGAATACCTAACCCTGTAACTGCCTTTCCTTTATATAGGCAGTTAGCTACAGTTCCTTATGTCTTAGCTGGCAACTAACCACCAGAGTTAGTTATTCCTCATGTCTTAACTAGCAACTAACCACCAGAGTTAGTTATCATTCACTACCCTCCTATTTCTCCTTTGGTATACTTTGGTAACCAAAGGCTTACAAATTGATCTATCAGTTTCCTCTGTTTCTTCTTCAGATTCAGAGAGAATCAATAAAATTCTTCTCAGTTTTCTCTCTGGTTTATCATTGAGTTCTATCAGTCTCTTTGCTGATTCTCAGATACTGAATCAGCATTCCAGCCACAGGGCGGAAACAAACGCTGGTAGTCACTTTTATCCTTTTTATTATTAAAGGATTATTTTTATCAAAAAATTACTTTGATTATTCATTATAGCTCTCATGAGATAGCATTGCAATGCTGCAGTTGTGGCTTCCTTCCTTCCCTGTAATACGATGACGGCTAGTTATTATTTCTAAGAATAAAAGTAACTGCTAATGGAGAAACAGGTTACTGAGTATCAATTCCAAAGCTGCAAATCAATATAAAGGACTTCATCTCCACTGATCGGATTGCAATCATTTTCCTTTTACCATACAGATTTTAGCTACATATTTAAGATGAAACTTAATAATCATAGGTGGAAAGACTTCTGTATCAATTTACTGCCTGATGAAATGGGACTTAAGTTGTATTACCCTCCCATCTGTTCAAGGTGTCCCAGCTTTATTTTGGGCTCTGAACTAATGAGATCTCCTGCTGTCTAAAAAGGAAGGCTTCAAACTTTTATGTGTGCTTACTTATTGAGCATTTAACGCCTGATCATTAGCGTTATCTTGGTTGTATCTTTAATTTTTCACCTCTTTGTCTAGGATTTGTTCTTCCACTAGTTAATAAATTCACAGCTGCTGATACGCCCCAAGTTGATGCAAGGGCTGCAATGGATCGTCTAGGATCGATCTTGGATGATGAGAACTCTGAAATGTGAGAGAGAAGAAGAAGAATTTCGTGATGGAAGGGAAATGGACAGAAAAGAGGGGAAGTTTTAGTGAAATGGAAGATGAAGACTTCACACAAAGGTGGTGACAAACCCTTGATAAGCCTAATTCTTGAATCACTCAAGAACTATGAGAATCACTCTCACAAATCTGAATCACTCAGAAAAGAAAATACTAATTCATTCATAATCTGTCTATTACATTGAAGGAGTGGTCCTTATAAAGAAGAAGGAAATTCAGCCTAGTTACAAAAAAATGATGAGGTGTAATTTCTCTAGAAGAATCCTAGGCTAGGAGTTACAAATTAAAAGAGGAAGATAGTGATATGCTTCAGCCCTGAACGTGTTTTTAGTGGCTGATTGCTTCATGTAACTCCCTTTCTTGATTGTTATTCTGACCAGGGAATATAGCATTCAATGCTCTTTATGAACTTAATTTCCCTTTCTTTGTAACTCCATTCTTGGCTTTGAAAGCTCTTCAATCCTTTGACTTTGCTGATGTAACTCCTCCATTCAGAACTTATTGAAATTCAAACACATTCAAAGAGTTTTAAGAAAGGAATGGATCCCTCCTTTAAGCCCTTCATGCGCCACATGCAAACACACACCACTTGAAGTGGATTAAACACACTAAAATAAAATTCAGCAACATAATGCATTTGGATCCAACTTATTCAATTGGTCCTTTGCATTTTTATTGAAATAAAATAAAACAGAACATCACATGGCAGCCCCTATGCGTGGGCTGGCTCTTCTTCTTGGGCCTGAATGATCATCATGATTTTTGGTTCCATCTCTTCTACCACTTTGTCTTCAAGAATGGTTGCCACTACTTGCTGAAGAGTCTCTTTGGCCTTTTTAGCTCTAGCCCTTGTCATTGGTCCTCCAAGTCCTTTTAGTGCTCCATGACCCTTGTCCTTGTCCTTGTCCTCATCATTCCCTCCCTCTTGAAAAGGATTTGACCTCAAATCAAATTCTCCGCCATCTGCATCAAAGAGAGATAAATCAGAGACATTAAAGGTTGAGCTGATGTTATACTCACCTGGAAGCTCTATTTTGTAGGCATTGTTATTGATTCTCTCAAGCACTTGAAAAGGTCCATCCCCTCTAGGTTGGAGTTTGGATTTCCTTTGTTCTGGAAACCTTTCCTTCCTCATGTGCACCCAAACCCAATCTCCGGGTTGGAACACCACCTCCTTTCTTCCCTTGTTAGCTTGCCTAGCATAACTCTCATTCTTTCTCTCAATTTGAGCCTTCACACGCTCATGCATCTTCTTGACATATTCAGCTTTGCCCTGTCCTTCCTTGTGCTTGAAAACAGAAATGTTAGGCATAGGCAACAAATCAAGAGGAGTCAAAGGGTTAAACCCATACACTACTTCAAATGGAGAGCAATTGGTAGTGCTATGGACAGCCCTATTGTAAGCAAATTCAACATGAGGCAAACACGCCTCCCAAGCCTTTAAATTGGCCTTAAGGACAGTCCTAAGCAAGGTGCCTAGGGTCCTATTAACCACCTCAGTTTGCCCATCAGTTTGTGGGTGGCAAGTGGTAGAGAACAAAAGTTTGGTGCCTAACTTCCCCCATAAAGTCCTCCAGAAGTGACTTAGGAACTTGGTGTCCCTATCACTAACTATGCTTCTAGGCATCCCATGAAGTCTTACAACTTCTTTAAAGAACAAATCAGCAACGTGACAAGCATCATCAGCTTTCCTGCAAGGAATAAAGTGAGCCATTTTTGAAAACCTATCAACAACCACAAAAATGGAATCCTTACCATTCTTTGTTCTAGGGAGGCCTAAAACAAAGTCCATAGACAAGTCAACCCAAGGGTATTCAGGGATTGGCAAAGAAGTATACAAACCATGTGGCATCACCTTAGACTTAGCCTTCTTGCAAACAATGCAATGTTCACAAAACTTGATCACATCATGTTTCATTTTGGGCCAATAGAAATGTTCCTGTAAAGTTTCTAGAGTCTTTTGGACTCCAAAATGACCCATTAATCCCCCAGCATGGGATTCTTTAACAAGCAGTTCTCTAATGGAACTTTTAGGCACACACAACCTGTTTTCCTTAAATAAAAATCCATTGTGCCTATAAAATCCATTTTGAGAAACTTTCTCACAAGCCACAAAAATTTCAGCAAAGTTATCATCTTTTTCATACATTTCTTTCACATGTTCAAGTCCTAGCAATTTAGTCTCTAACATGGAAAGCAACACGTGTCTCCTGGATAAAGCATCAGCCACAATGTTACTTTTCCCTTTTTTGTGTTTTATGACATAGGGAAATTGTTCCAAAAATTCAACCCATTTGGCATGCCTTTTGTTCAACTTACCTTGCCCCTTCAAGTATTTCAGCGACTCATGATCACTATGAATCACGAATTCCTTGGGCAAAAGATAATGCTGCCAAGTCTTCAAAGCTCTCACCAAAGCATACAATTCCTTATCATAAGTAGAATAGTTAAGGGCAGCTCCGCTTAACTTTTCACTAAAATAAGCAATTGGGTGGCCTTCTTGAAGCAACACAGCACCAATACCTACATTTGAAGCATCACATTCAAGTTCAAAAGATTTAGCAAAGTTAGGTAAAGCAAGTATAGGTGCATGGGTAAGCTTATGCTTTAGGGCAGCAAAGGCCTCTTCTTGATTCTTTCCCCAATGAAAACCCACATTCTTTTTCACCACTTCATTTAGGGGTGCTGCCAAGGTACTAAAGTCCTTTACAAACCTCCTGTAGAAACTGGCCAAGCCATGAAAACTTCTTACATCACCCACGGATTTAGGAGTGGGCCACTCTTGAATGGCTTTGATCTTTTCCTCATCAACCTGCACTCCTTTCGAACTCACAACAAAACCAAGAAACACAACATGGTCAGTGCAAAAAGTGCATTTCTCAAGATTGGCAAACAATTGTTCCTTTCTAAGCATACTCAAGACGGATCTTAAGTGCTCAACATGCAGCTCAAGAGTAGTGCTATAGACCAAAATATCATCAAAGTACACAACCACAAATTTCCCAATGAATTCCCTCAAAACATGGTTCATTAGTCTCATAAAAGTACTAGGTGCATTAGTTAAACCAAAAGGCATAACCAACCATTCATACAAACCATATTTAGTTTTGAAAGCAGTTTTCCATTCATCCCCTTCTTTAATCCTTATCTGATTGTAACCACTTTTCAAATCAATTTTAGAAAAATAACATGCTCCATGCAATTCATCAAGCAAATCATCAAGTCTAGGAATAGGGTGCCTATACTTAATGGTGATGTTATTCAAGGCTCTACAATCAGAGCACATTCTCCAAGTCCCATCTTTCTTTGGTACCAAAATCACCGGTACAGCACAAGGACTCATGCTATTTCTTACCCACCCTTTGTTCAAGAGTTCTTCCACTTGTCTTTGAATTTCAGTGGTTTCTTGTGGGTTGCTTCTATATGCTGGCCTATTAGGCAAAGAAGCTCCCGGAATGAGATCAATTTGATGCTCAATTCCTCTCAGTGGTGGTAGACCACTTGGAACACTTGTTGGAAACACATCCTCATAATCCTGCAAAAGAGATTTAACACTAGAAGACAGCTCAAAATTTTCAAAAGTGTTAGTGTTCAAAATCTGATTTTTGCAAAACATCAAGTATAGGATCTGTTTTGAAGCTATCATCCTTTTCACCTCTCTCTTTTTGATCAAACAAATTTCTTTTCTCTCAAGTATTTCACTCTTTTCTTTTTGCTCTCTCTCAAGTGTTTCACTCTTTTCTTTTTGCTTTCTCTCAAGTGTCTCACTCTTTTCTTTTCTCTCTTGTTCAATCTTTTCTCTCATTTTCTTTTGATCCTCACGCACCTCCCTAGGGCTCAAAGGTTTGAGCGTAATTTTCTGGCCATGATGTTGGAATGAGATCTTGTTGGTGCTTCCATTATGATCAGAGTTGGTGTCATATTGCCATGGTCTTCCCAGCAGTATGTGACTAGCCTCCATGGGAACAACATCACAAAGAACCTTATCCCTGTATTTGCCAATGGAAAAGTCAACTTCAACTTGCTTACTTACTTGTATTTCTCCATAGTGGCTGAGCCATTGAAGTTTGTATGGCCAAGGATGTGGTTTTGTGACCAGGTTCAGCTTCTCCACCATTCTTTCACTAGCCACATTAGTACAGCTTCCGCCATCAACAATCATCAAGCAAATCTGCCCATTGACAGAACATCTTGTGTGAAAGATATTCTCTCTTTGGCTTTCTTTCTTTGGCTTTTGTTGGCTACCAAGCATTCTTCGGATCATCAACAGTTCACCATTCATGGCTGCCTCCTCTTCTTCTTCACTTTGTTCTCCTTCGGACTCACTGGTGTAGTCTCCATCATCCTTAAGAATCATGGTCTTTTTGGAGGCACATTCATAAGCATAATGTCCCATACCTTGGCATTTGAAGCACTTGACCTCTTTGCTCTTTTTGGATGGTTGTTCAAGAGGTTTTGAAGAAGCTGAAGCTTGTGGTTTGGTGGCTGGTTTGCTAAGGGTGCTCGGCCCTTCATTCTTCATTCTGTCTCTCCAAGATGAATTGGAATTGGTAGAACTCTTCCTTGCAAGCCCTTTCCTTTTGAGTTGTTGCTCAACTTTAGTGGCCTTGTGCAGCAATTCTTCCATGTCTACATATTCCTGAAGTTCTACAATATCTACATCATTAGATAAACCATTAATAAATCGAATCATGGTTACCTCTTCATCCTCCTCAAGATTGGCTTGCAACATAAGCACCTCAAGTTCTTTGTAATACTCCTCAACACTCTTGCTGCCTTGGGTAAGTTTTTGAAGTTTAAATTTTACATCCCTAGCATGGCTTGAAGGGACATATCTTTTCCTCATGATTCGTTTCATTTCAGCCCATGTTTCCACCGCTGGCTCCTCATTTCTCAATCTCTCTTTTGCAAACTTATTCCACCAAACAAGAGCATAGTCTGAAAAGTGAGCAGCTGCAAGTTTCACCTTTTGGTCCTCCTCATAGTTGTTGCAAGCAAAGACATGCTCTATTTTGAGTTCCCACTCCAAGTATGCCTCTGGATCACTCTTTCCCTTAAAAGGAGGAATTTGGAATTTGACTCCTTCAATCCGAGCAGGTCTAGGATTTTCATGAATTCGTCGTGGCCTCCCGCCTTCACTGTCACTATTGTTCCGGTTCTCCATTTGATCCAGCCTTTCGTGGATCTCTTCAGTTTGCCTCCTCATTAAGTTTTCCAGATGTTGTGTAAGAGCCCGCATTTCGATGGTCGAGAGCCGCACTGCTGGTTGCTCCTCCTCTTCTCCTGACATCTTTGACAAATGAAAAGATTCAAGTAGAACAAACAAATGTTAGTGTTTACCTCACTTCTCTCGTGTTTCCCTCAAATTGGCTTTTCTATGATGTGCACTCTTGCCTTTTTCCACTCAAAAATTCTCACAATCTCTTGAGTAAATCAAAGTTAAGACACACAAAGAATTATGCCACCAAATTTGTGTAGAGTCACACAGATTAGAATAGACTTTAGAATATGAAACAAAAGAAGACAAGACAAATCACCACAGAAATGGAAAGGACTCCAAATATTTAGAGACTAAAGAAGAATTCAAGAACAAACAGAAAGAAGAAAATAAATTGGAATGCTAGCAACAAAATTACCTTGAACAATTGAATTTGGCTAATTAAACAAGAACCATTCAGCCATTTTTTTTTTGAATTTTCATTTTTTTTTTTTTTTGAATTTTCGTTTTGTAATTTGTTTTTGATTCTGAACAATTAACAAGGCTTAACTTTTGCAATGGTTCAGCCAAAAGAAACAAAAACTAAAATCAAGGTAACAAGAAATGACAAAGAGTTGCTAACCAGAATTCCAGATAAGAAAAGAAACCAAAATCCTAGAACCGGAGCTCTGATACCAAATGATACGCCCCAAGTTGATGCAAGGGCTGCAATGGATCGTCTAGGATCGATCTTGGATGATGAGAACTCTGAAATGTGAGAGAGAAGAAGAAGAATTTCGTGATGGAAGGGAAATGGACAGAAAAGAGGGGAAGTTTTAGTGAAATGGAAGATGAAGACTTCACACAAAGGTGGTGACAAACCCTTGATAAGCCTAATTCTTGAATCACTCAAGAACTATGAGAATCACTCTCACAAATCTGAATCACTCAGAAAAGAAAATACTAATTCATTCATAATCTGTCTATTACATTGAAGGAGTGGTCCTTATAAAGAAGAAGGAAATTCAGCCTAGTTACAAAAAAATGATGAGGTGTAATTTCTCTAGAAGAATCCTAGGCTAGGAGTTACAAATTAAAAGAGGAAGATAGTGATATGCTTCAGCCCTGAACGTGTTTTTAGTGGCTGATTGCTTCATGTAACTCCCTTTCTTGATTGTTATTCTGACCAGGGAATATAGCATTCAATGCTCTTTATGAACTTAATTTCCCTTTCTTTGTAACTCCATTCTTGGCTTTGAAAGCTCTTCAATCCTTTGACTTTGCTGATGTAACTCCTCCATTCAGAACTTATTGAAATTCAAACACATTCAAAGAGTTTTAAGAAAGGAATGGATCCCTCCTTTAAGCCCTTCATGCGCCACATGCAAACACACACCACTTGAAGTGGATTAAACACACTAAAATAAAATTCAGCAACATAATGCATTTGGATCCAACTTATTCAATTGGTCCTTTGCATTTTTATTGAAATAAAATAAAACAGAACATCACATGGCAGCCCCTATGCGTGGGCTGGCTCTTCTTCTTGGGCCTGAATGATCATCATGATTTTTGGTTCCATCTCTTCTACCACTTTGTCTTCAAGAATGGTTGCCACTACTTGCTGAAGAGTCTCTTTGGCCTTTTTAGCTCTAGCCCTTGTCATTGGTCCTCCAAGTCCTTTTAGTGCTCCATGACCCTTGTCCTTGTCCTTGTCCTCATCAGCTGCTGTCTGTATAATGGTGAATCAGAAAAAGAAAGATGTGTACATATGTGCTTTTGTATCTGCTAGTTTCTCTTTCCTTCTTCTGGGGGTAGTGCTATGTATGTTGTGATCTACTTTTCAATTCTTTCTTTTCTTCTATGTTATTTATTGTAGGTATGAAGGTTTGGATCGGTTTATAAGATTGAGACTGATGCTTAAACCCAATTCCTTCCGCTTCGTTGCTGCTAAAGTTGGGGCTGATGGGTTTCTCTTTGGGCCATTGGATCTACTTGTGTTCTTTACTTACATGGGTTTTTCTACTGGAAAGAGTGTTCCTCAAATAAAAGAGGATGTGAAGAGGGATTTTCTCCCAGCCTTGATCTTAGAAGGAGGTATATGGCCAGTTGTTCAGGTTGCGAATTTTCGGTATATACCTGTAAGGTATCAGCTCCTTTATGTCAACTTCTTCTGCTTGTTGGATAGCTGTTTCTTGTCTTGGGTTGAGCAGCAACAGGATGCTCCATGGAAAGCATGGGTGAAATCGATTCTACCTTTGAAGTAACTGAGTTTCCAAGTTTGATAAGTGCTTTCAAATCTCTCTTAATTGATTCCCAGCCTTTCCAATTATGGTGGAAGTTCATGTCAGAAAACAAGTGACTAGTTTAGATTTGATTGCATATAGACTCCATCTAGACTTTCAGAATAGAAATTCTGATAGTGATGAGTTTTTCTTTTTTTTTTGAAGCTGGATAGTGATGAGATTGCTTTCACATGATATGATTAATGATTTTCATCTTAAATACAAGTTTTGACCTTTGCCATTAAATAAATGAAAGCTACATGTGCTCATTGCTTTGTTGTCTTTGTCTAGTTGCCCAGAAAAATACCCCTCTTCATCTTCACCACCATGCCCAGAAAACACAAAGAAAAAATCTTTCTCTCCTATACAATTCATCTTCTCCAATTTTTTCCTAGAAAATCAATATTTTTCAAGCTCAAAAAATCAATCAAAGAAGAAAACCCACCACCTCTCCCTCTTCTCTTCCCTATCACCTCAGACTCTCATCAATCAACGGTTCGTCCTCAACTTCAATGATGTTTGATCCAGCTAGAAGCAATCAAAGCGAATCTTTCCGTGATTGGGAATGTCTTCCAAGGTCAAGCTGACAAGGAAGAACTCGCATTGCATTAGTTTTTGATGTAAAATGCTCCTGGGAATAGTAACCCAACTCCACTTCCTACAAAAAGTTACGGAGAAAAAAAATTAGAAGTTTTTTTAAAGAATCATATCCAAATCAAATCCAATTCATTATTCCTGTAAGACCCAAGTTTTTAGATATAGATTAAATAAATTAATTTTCTATTAACGCTTAGGTTTCAGTGTATCGTGAAAGAAACCTGAACAATTGTTTCCTGTTTTGAATAACTTTTTTTTATAGGCAAATGTTAGTGGTTAGTTATTTTTTTTTATAGGCATTCATGAGGTGCTTTGAGATCTTCTGCGACACCATTCAATGCCATCGCCCACCCACTTTTTCTACTTTGATGACGTGGACACAAAGTCCTTCCAGTCACGCGGCTGGGTATCTCTGAAAGGCAGGCCTGACCACAAACGCCTCAACCCCTTCAAGTCCAAAGCCAAACCCAACTTCGCCCGGAGGTATTTTAAAATTGGGGTGACTCATGATTACCCTGAGGTCTTCACACTGAGGGATGGGACTTCCCGCTTTCCCTTTTACTGGACGGAGGAGCCCAATAGCATCCTCGACCCGCTGGAGGACTCCCTAACTGATACCGCCAAGATTATCATCAGTTTCTTCGCAAAACTCCCAATCCTCAACTGTGCCAAGGGCATCGAGGCCGCCGAGGTGTCACTGAACCCCAAGTACCTAGGTTGTTATGCCCGCGCCGTTTGCTTTCCCCACCTTAATTGTTTTATGACATTGTTATTTTCGTCGCCTCTTTTCTTGTGCACGTTGTTTATTTTAACCTTTTCGATATAATTTTTTACAGACGACATGAAGTTCACCAATGTTGAGCTTTTGAGAGTACTTTCCCGAAAGAGGGTTGCCCAATTCCCCCAACTGTTCAACACCGTGGGTGGAAAGAAGAAACCAAGCTCGCTAGAGAAAAAGAAGCGCCCTTCACAAGATCATTACGGTGAGGGGAGCTATATTAAGATCTAAGATTCACAAGTATGAGGAACTAACTCATAGTTCTAAGGTTTAGTTAGTCAATTCTCGTGCACATGCATACAGAAGCTTTGGAAATCCATTCAGTCGAACCCTAATAGAAGGCAGGACGAACACGACTCCACAATTGGGGTAGGACCTGTCCATCGAACCGCTAATCCTCAGCTCCACGATCGAGGTTGGCCTTCACCAACACACTGTCGTTGTAACACCCCGATTTCGGTGGCGTCACTTTAGTAACCAAAAAGAAAATTAAGCGGAAAAACTTGAATATTTTTTTTTCGATATTTGTTTTAAGTAAATAAAAGACTCGTCGATATAAAAACTTTACAACGAAAGATAGACATAACTAATGTACAATATATTTACAGCCCCCGCCGTAAGTAGTGAACCACGTCACGAGTATCCTCCAGTGATGGGAAGTAGTCGAAAGTAGTGCCCGTAGGCAATATGGACAATACTAAGTGAAAGGTCAAGTGTTTGCAATACAGTCCTCCAAAATGAAAGTAGGTCAGCCCAAAACGGCCTGAATAAGACCTCCTACTCCAACCAACTCTTTGTGATTTCCATAAGAAAATCACACAAAAGCTAACGGTCGGGAACCTACCCTGCCCCAAAATACGAACATGAAGACCAGAGCTATAACTCTACTCCTACCCTAATCCTGTCCAGAGGAGTACACCCCAGCACTCACAACTACATGCTAGCGTGATCATCGTCCGAATCAGAATCCAGGACGACTAGGTCAATGACTGTGACCATCCCTCCTCTCGCTGTTGCTACAAGCTCCTGTGCTGGTCTCTCGGGTCTAGAACTCGAACCAAGGTCAGCAGCGACGGCAACAGTAGGTGAGCTAGAGCCCAAAGAAGTCCCTCCCACAGGCTCCTCCTCCGAGGGGTCCTCATCGTCAGAAGACGACGGTGGTGGTGGTGCTCCTACTCCGGGTCTGCAGTGTACGCCGGGTGGCAGGTTGAAGCTGACGGTATAATGCCTCAGAACTCCCTCCGTCAAGTGTCCCAGACTGTCGACACGATCTTCCATTATTCTCCCCGAGTAGGTCGCTCTGTGGCCAGCAGGGTCGACCACCCAAGAGCCGGGGATCTCCTGATCTAACATCTCAAACCTAGTCCCCCCCGAAGGGTGGACCATCGTGAACCAATCCGGCATGAACATCTGACAAAAGGCGTAGTCCGCCCAAACACACACAGAAGGCGCGAGGGTCAACTCCAAAGTATTACATAAGTAATACATCCAGTAGGTAAAGATTAAGGAATAGCTACTTAGGCTTAGAAGTTTGTGATAGCATTATAAATTGTATAATTTCCAATGAATATAAATGACAAATAATGACAATTAGCATGTATCAAATAAGATTAACAAGTAACAATCACACTCGGCAACTAAGTCAGTATGCATGGTGCATGAATGAGATGCCGAGGAACAAGATGCAATCCGGAAGGATGGGCACCATCGAGTCAGCCCTAACACCGGCCAAGGTGGGACCATTTCTGCTCGGGCGTCTCTTATACCAAACAAAATGTAGTCAGATCAGCAGTGAACCCGTAGGTCTGCCATTTCCGTCTGCTACTAAGAATCACTGTAGTGTTCTTATATTGAAATCCGGGTCTTAGGACCATTTTGGAATCCATCGAGGTCCGACTTCCTGCCGTGTATACCTCAAAATGTGTGAATGAATGCAACGTGATTAGCCAAACAACGTCTCCGACCTCACTCGTCACGTCGTCACGTGTTCTAGCTAACTTATTGTCTCTAAAAAAGAATACCCTGAGGTAAAAGTCGATTCTGCGACAAAAGACAATTAAATATAAAAAGAGTGCAATCACTCATGATAACTTCTCGAGTCATCCGACTCATCTAATTTGATGGTCAAAACTGCTCAGCGAGCGAAGAGTAACAATGTACTTGGAAACTTATAGTTCCCTGACTTATCCTTTAGATAGTCAAATAAATAAACTGCTCATCGAGCAAAGAGTATAAAATACTCAGAAACTTATTAGTTTTCCTAAATCTTGGATTCGGCGACACTTCTCATTTTCCAAAACTAATATTCAAGTCCTAAGCTCTCATTTGAGATTGTGATCATTATTTAAAGGTTCAGAGGTTGTTTAGTGTCTTATGAATTTTCCTTGTAAAATAGTTTCCATTTAGTTTTTATCTCTAATCTTATGAGTTCAAAAGATCCCATAATCCTAAATAATTCCCAAAGAAGGTCTCGATCCATTAAAACAATAACAAGGGCCCGAACCTCTGTTCGTCCTGTCAAACTTTCCCAAAATCTCATGATAAGTTCTGGCATAATTGCCCGTTTATCCTCTCTGACGTACAACAGATATATGTGTAATCTCATAATCAAAGTAACACAATCCAACAGTCATGGCACATATATCAACACATCCTAGATTAACCATTTAGCACATAGCATGTAAATCATTATCAACACATCTTAGATTAACCATTTAGCACATAGCATGTGAATCAATATCAAAGACAATTCCAGCAATAAATGATTATCATTTGTCAGCCGTAGCCTCAGAAAACATTTTTCCCAGTCAAACACAATCAAGTGCATAAACATGAAATCAAGTCGAATTCGTCGACACCTAAAGCATTATCTAGTATTCAGTGAGTAGCCCTCACCTGTAGCTCTTCCAGCGTGTTCCTCAAGCTTTCCCTTCACAACCTTCTTCTTCGGCTCCACAGAATTCCTCAAACGAACCTTAGAGTAAAATCACATAATTCAATCACAATGAGTCAGAAACTCAGCAAACAATAAGTACTAGGGTTACACGAAGCATTATAAACTCCGAAGTACGATAATCTAACGCGTTAAGACAAGTTTTCAAAAAACAAAATTTTCCTCCCCCTATGGAGGTGCTCTCGGCCACACACACTATTGTGTGCGCCGATTTTTCTTCGATCAAACTTGGTTCCTAGGTTATCATTAGTCGTAACTAAGGCGAATCAAAGCTCGGAAAAATTATCGGATCGAAAACTGTCGCAGGGGTATTTTGGTCAGTATTTTTAGCTCGGAATTTCAAAATTAGAATTTCGAAAAACAAATTTGATGGGGACGTCACCAACGACGTTTATGACAACTAATCTTACTGACACTAAGCTAAGTCGAGAGTTTTAAACCGAAAGAACGAAACTTTGGCTAAAAATGGGTTTTTCAAGCAGAATTGGAATTCGGCGGCATTTCGGCGACATTCGGCAAAATGTAATCCGCTAAAAATGCTCTTGGGCATGCAGGGAATAAGTTTAGACAGAGAAATCGAGTTATTTGGACAGTTTTACAAAAAGCTCAAAACTTTGAGCACAGAAATACATAGAGAAAAACGACAGAATTGACGATCAGAAGTGAGAGATAGCATCTATACCTCGATGTCTTCGAGTAGCAACGAACGGTGCAGCGATCGGGCAAGAAACGGCGAAAAACTTTTTCTTCCTCCTCCTCCTTTGGTGCTCGCGGGTTTGGGTTTTGAAATGGGGAAGGTTTTTTGAAAATTTTTCATTTTCTTGCTATTTATAGGTTTTGGAAAATGCGAAAAAATGAAAATTTCGCGATTCCGATTTTTCCTGCGCATTCCTATGTGAATTCTAAGATAGGTTCTGGCGACAGAATTCCAGAACTCAAAACAGGTTTCTTGGAATTAAGGCAAACGATCCAAAGTCGGTGTAAATCGATTTTACCCGAAAAACTACTTTTTGCAGTTGATGTCAGATGAGAAAACTTCGTTCCGAAGAAAGATTAGAAACATCGAGAGAAATAGGTGTATGCGTGTGGAATCTTCGTTTAAAGCTCCGAATAGAAAAAGTTTTCATTGTCGGTTGATTTTAGGTTTCTTGAACTATTAGGGATTTAGTTTCGGCAAACCTCCGAGAATTAGAATCGGATGTTCGTACGTTTTAGGGTTTCGTATCGAAACGCTTGTCATGGAAGAATTAAGAGAAGTTCTAACATTTCTCTGAAGATTTTTGGAATTAGTTTCCATTGTGTCTTTAAGTGTAAATTAATCGTTTACTATCGCTCTCGTCCTAGGTATAAGCGAATACTACTTGCGCTATAACTTATATCGACTTTAATACTTTCCTTAGCCTTTTCCTGAACTTTCTCCTTCATAAATTAATTCCATTCGATAAACTTGTTCAGGTTTTCCTTCACGTTACATCAAACCAATCGTGAATAGGAATTTTATTCGATTTATTCTAAACTTAAAAACTTGGGTTTCACAGTCGTATCATGTTCGTCCTTGTTCAGGTTCATACCCTGAACGTCACCACCGACTAGCCCAATCTAGGTCACTAGTTGTGGCCATTAAGCCCAATCTAGGTAACTTGGCCAAAGATGCGTGCAAGTCAGTTATCATCTCTAGGCCCTAATGTTGTCATGTTAACCACTTGAACATAATCTCGTAACAGAAATATTGTAACGCCCCGATTTCTCGAGTGTCACACAGTAAACCAAACATCACCATTTTCGTAAAGAATTTTCGTCGTTCGATTATTAATCTTTATTTAATGACAAAAGTTCAATTAATGCGAAACTCTTGAAAACTTTACGATATAAATTTGCGGAATAAATAAGACATGCATTTCTGAATAAAATGACTTTATAATAAAAAGAAGGGTTAAAATCTATAATCGTTCCTGTACTTTGAGCGAGTTTTGAAAACCGTCCCTCGCCGGAAAATTATCTGAAAACCATCCTCAGACTATTAAAAATAATTTCAACCCATCCCTCCGGCCGCCTCAGGTCCGGCCAGCTCCTTACGTGGTTGTCCACGTCGAGTCTCATTAATTGACGTGGACGGCCAAGTCAGCGATTGCCGGACCTGAGGCTGCCGGAGGGACGAGTCAAATTTGTTTTTAAAAGTCTGGGGATGGTTTTCCGGCGAGGGACGGTTTTCAAAACTCGCTCAAAGTTCAGGGACAATTATAGTTTTTAACCCTAAAAAGAAACCACCATAAATCAAGTACATAAATGGAAACCTTGGGCTAAAGCCCTACATCAACAGTACATCAAAACCCCAAAAACAAAACTGATAAATAATAGTCCAGCACTACGAGTCACTCGACCCCCCAACAAGACAACATTAATCACTCATCGAGCCAACCACACTGTCTTTGACGCTTCTTCACTGGAGCCTTGGCTTCTGGTGCAGCAACCTCCGCATGCTCAGAAAGAACTGGAAGTGACTCCAAAGGCGGGACTGGAATGTCGCCAATACGTGCCCACCAGTCCGGTACCTCGAGCGCCCGTGAAGCATCCTCCTCTACTGCAACTGTAAGACCCAGAATTTTAGAATTAAATAAATAATTAATTTCCAACTCACGCATAGGATTTTGTGTGAGCGTGAGAGGAACTTGACTCGTGTTTAATGTTTGGATTAGCGTTATGAAGACGAAAGTTCGCAGTATGTTTAAGGATGACACTTTAGTCATTTTGATTGATAGCACGAGCCATATTCGCACCCGACTAAGGTCGAGAGTGTCCGAAAAAGGCTATATCCGCTCCTAGAGCATTGTTTAAGAGAATTTTAGAATTAAAGAGAGAATAAGAACCTCTGAGTATTTTTCCCATGACTAGCTTTCCGATACGAAACCCTGGACTGTACGCTTGTTAGGTTTCGCTTACCGGAAGTCCCCCGAAGCCAGACTTTAACGTCTCGGGAACTTTAACTAAGACCTTGAATGAAGGGTTTTTCTATTCGGAGCTTCTAACAAAGTTTCCATCCGCGTTGCCTCTTTTCTTTCGACGTTTGTGATCTTTTTCCTGAAGGAAGTTTTCTCATCCGACGTCGACTGCAAAAAGTAGTTTTTCGGCATAAATCGATTCACACCGTCTTTGAGACGTTTTCCTCAATTAAATGAACCTTGATTTGAGTTTCGACATTCTGTCGCCGAATACTCAATTTTTATCAGCAGACGAAAGTACCAAAACGACCGGAACCGCAAAATATCGATTTTTCGGATTTTCTCCTCTACTATAAAAAGGGAAAAAATGAGAAAATATCTCATTTTCTCCCAAAGTGGCCGAGAGTTAGAGAGAGAAAGAGAGGGGTGCAGAGCTTTTTCCGATTCTTGCCTGATCGTCCTGATTTCAGAAGCTACGCGTAGGCACAGAGGTAAGGATGCTTAATCTTACTTCTATTTCTGCTTTCTGTCGGCTTATTCTAGCTATTTCTGTGCTCAAAGTTTAGAGCTCACTGTTGGATCGTTCGGATTTTCACCGAGTCGCCGTAGATCTGAAAAACTGACTAAAAACCCATTTTATGCTGAGGTTCCGCTTTTTGAGTCAAAAACTCTCGACTGAGCTTAGCGTCAGTAGGATTAGTCGTCATAATCGTCGTTGGTATCGACCCCATCTAATTTGTTTTTCAAAATTCTGATTTTGAGTTTCCGAGCTAAAAATATTGACCAAAATACCCCTGCGACAGTTTTCGACCCGATAATTTTTCTGAGAGTTTCCCTGGCCTAGATATCGCCTTAGAATACCTAGGAATTGATTTAGATCGAAGAAAAAGTTCGGAAACCCTATTTTCTAAAGTGGCCGAAACCTGTTTGTTAGGGTACCGTGTCCAAAAATAATTTTTGGGTCTCTATGACCTGAGCCATTGCGTAGCTCTTTCAATTGTCGAAATTTTGGCGTTGGTTTCGTGTAATTCCGAGTTCTGTAGCTCGAGTTATGCGCATTTTAGCGAAAACCTGTCTTATTGTCCATTCGTGCCTAAATGTCGAACTCTAGAGCTTCGAAAGCTTCTTTTCGGGTTTTGATAGTGTTATTAGTTGTTTTGTTTCTTAGCGACTAAGCAATGATACTTTGCTTAAGGTTTGGAACGAGTTGAGCTGAGGTAAGAGATTTTGGAGCAATTGGTGAGGTTTCACAACTGAGGAGGACGCCCGGGGAACTTGCTGGGTTCGGGAGCTTTATTTTGGATTGGACTGGGATGTTGAGCTTGGATGGAGAAATTGGCTAAGGTAAGGGTAACTCAGTTTTAGCGCGTCTTTGAGTCTTGCATGCTTTTATCGCACTGCATGCGTTTGAGATGAAGGTGTTTAATTCGATTGGCAATTGATTGAAATATTTGCATGTTTTGCAATGTTGTATGTTTGCTTATGTTGAATGTTTTCTGAGGCTTGTTCTAAATGTTTTCTGAAGGCTTCGGCCGAGTGAACTTATTGAGACGTGTGTCTCCGTTTTCTGAGAGGCTTCGGCCGTTTACTGGTTTCTGTCATTACTGCTTTCTAGTGGATAAGACATGGTTATTGTTGATATCTTGATTGTTGTTATGTTGAATTAGTGAGCTGAGTTAGTATGCATTTTGATGAGACGTATGTTTGTTGATAATATGAATAACATGTGATTTTGTTGATTTGGTTATTGAATTTGAGATTGTTGTTTGAGTGACCACTGAGTTGGATGAGATGTTTTGGTTTGCTTGAAGTGGCGATGAGGTGGGTTTGTCCCACGAGATTGTCCCATCTTTCGAGGCGTTATAAAGTGACATTCAGGGGAGTCCGTTCTCCGTCTGTCCCGTCTTTCATGGGCGTTATTAAGTGGCAGTGGAGTGGATATTTTCACATGACTGTCCCGTATTTCATGGGCGTTATTAAGTGGCATTCAAGGTAGTCCATTCTCCGTCTGTCCCGTATTTCATGGGCACTATTTGGTGATAGTTTAGGGGAGTCCGTTCCTCGCTCTGTCCCGTCTTGCGAGACATTATTGATCGATCCATTTTGGTTGCAGCATATAGTTGCATTATAGGGCAATAATATTTGCTTCTGATGTTTTGGTTGATAGCTGATTTGATGTTATATTGTTGAGGTTATTGATATCTGATTTGATGTATATTGTTGAAGTTGTTGATATCCGATTTGATGTTATATTTTTAAGGTTGTTGATATCTGATTTGAGGTTATTGTCATATGAGTTGATTCTATGTTGTTGAGGTTGTTTATATCTGGTTTAATTCTATGTTGCTGCTTCTATTGATATCTATCTTTGATTATATTGTTAGCGTATCTGTTTGTGGTATCTATGTTGCTAAGTTGTTGATATCTGAGTTAAATTCATATCGTTGATTTTGCTGATATATGATTTGATTTCATGTTGTTGGATATATGTTGTCATTTATCTTGAAATAAGTTGCTAGTTTATGAGCCATGATATGCACTTAAATTTGAATAACATGTTTTTCTCTTTTCTACGTGGTAATTGCATGGAGTTAACCTTTTCTGTTTGTTATTTGTTGTTTGGGCGCTTAACGCTATTAGGCGATGGAGAATCTTCGAAGGAGCTTAACCTTTGTGCAAGTAGAGATGAGGACTTGAAGGATAGTGGAGTACTCGACGAGTAGAGTCTGGTTTAAGGCTAGAGCCTTGGGTTAGAGAGCTTACCGTTATTGGTTTAAGCTTGCATAAAGATTTTAGGAATTTATATTTGAGGTTTCGGGTAGGTTCCGATGCATTGCTTTCTTGCGGTTCCCCGATGTGAAGATCGTAGGGAGTAGTATGTCGGATTCATGGTGTCATTGCATAATAGTTTTGTTGAGTTGTTTCTATTGGTTAGGCTTGGAAATACACTTCGAAAAGAAAAAAAAATAATACTCGTGTTTATACATTCGTTTGGAAAATATTGCATATTTACTTTGATAGGTTACTAAAGTGACACCCGAAATTCGGGGCGTTACAGCAACCAACTAGGGAGAGTTCGAGCAGGAACCCTCATCTCCTGGGTGCAAAAAGCGACATGGTGCAAAGGGCATCTTGACCTTGCCCCATTCCATCCGCTGAGTTTCAATGATGTTCTTGTGCCGGTCGCGTCCCGTGATCGTAGCACTGCCGAAATAGAGGCGACGTACCTGGGCAAAGTCGGACTGCCATGCATTGTCCTTGTGCTGGTCATGTAAGTCGATCGTCCAAGAGGTCACAACACTCTTGACCTTCACCATCTGCCCCCCCCCCAGAATAAACACATAAACACATAACAGGGTCAGATCTCATGTTCTCATATAAACTTTCACATAATCATGTAATTCTCATAAATAACAACATTTAATAAGGAAAATCTTTAAGGTATATCACAGTTAGTCACCTAAGTTCAGTTAGACTAACGACCTCACCATTCACACAACCACCTCAACACGAATGGCCAAATCACGATCATCCGCAGATGAACAATTCTCGGAGGGGACACACAGTACAACCCTCATTCACGTGGAGCCTCAATGATCCACAAAATCACAAGGTGACCGCAGTCAACCAAAACACGTGGAGCCGCAATGATCCACAAAAATCTCCCTCGCGTGCAAGTAACCGTTTGTCTCTAACGGTACCATCGTTCTCATGGTCCATAGTCATCACTAGACCTATGTTCCAATTACATCACATTTTACTTGCAAGCGATTAAGTCTCATTTCTCTTTGTTAGGGCTCTATTAGGTCAATCCTAGAGTCTTAACATTTTCACTAAAATTATGCAACTTAACCATAGTAGTAATCACAGCTCCAAAAGGAATTACAGCTAGGTGAGCAACCTTTTGGCAATATCTAAGTTAATCAACATATAAGCTATACCAAGGCACTTAGACATGTTTTCATGCATATCAATACTTAAATCATGGCAACCTCATCAGTCAAGCTATCACATTAACTTGTGCATGAAACGGAAGAAAGAAAACTCGCCAACAACCACAAAGTGGCTTGGCCGAACCCTAAAGGGCTCATGGGTTTTCAAAAGCTCTTTCTTTCTTCCATCACAACTTCACAAGCCAATATACAACCAACAACAATAAGCATATTATCACAAAAATCCAGAACTGATCAAGTTACAATTTGCATGTTAAAATCATGTGATAATCTAGTCAAATTTGGCATAAAATCATAGTTTCCATACATGAAACCTAGGGTCATTTTCCAAATATTAACCTACTGATCATGGCATCACACAAGCTTCACAAATATGGTAAAAATTCCAGTAGCAATTAGAAACAACTAATACATCAAAAGCTAAAGAAAATTCCAACAAAACCCACAAATTGGGCATGGCCGAGAGCACCTTTGCTCTAGGGTTTTGATCCCTTTTTGTGAAAAACATTTTGGCCATTCTCTGGGCCATTGCACAGCAGTAAGACATCATGCTAAACATCATCATACTCAGCCCTAAGCATACAAATCAACACAGAATTCGTCCTAGTAAAAAACATGGCAAAGTAGACAAGTTTGGCAACTATGGCATGCAAGCATGGCATCAACTTCGATCATGTTTGTGGCTGCATATATCAAACTCCTAAAGCATGTGTTCTACCCTCAACCTTCATACATCATCAATCTAACCAGATTCAGATCATGGACATGCTAATCAAGAAAACCTTCAACATAAAGATTCCTAGACACTACCCACTAGATCCACCCCTTTACCTTAGTTGTTGGATTTGGAAAGATGAAGGATTGGTGCTGGAAAAGATGAATGGGAGAGCCTTCTCCTTGCTGCACTTACAGCCTTGTCTTGTTCTCCTCATTTCTCTCTTGATCCCTCTTGCTCACTCTCCTTCTTCTTCTCTTTTCTTTCTCTCTAGCCGCCACCCCCTTCTCACTCTTTCTCTCTTGTTTTCTTTCTTTTCTCTTCTGAATGTGTGTGGGAAATGAGGATGTGAGGTTGTGCTTCTATTCAGCCTCCTTAGGTCTCCCAAAAGCTGCTGGTTTTCCCCTTTTTACCCCTATACCCACGGCCAAAGCAAGCCCAACAAGTGTTTTGCACACTTCACAAATTTTGAATGGAGACAAAGCATTTATGGCTCTTCATTTCCCTTTAATCCCTTGTCTAAAATCTGATCAGCCAAGGCTTGGAGCCTTAAACCCTAACTATTTTCCCATAACTCATGCAAACTAGTCAACAATCACTCTCCTCTCCACCTCCCTTCACCCACTCGGCCAAAACCCTAATTCTTGGCCTCCAAGCAACCAAACTCACTCATCCTTGAGTCCTTGACTTTATAAATAATTATACCCTAGCCCTCAAGTATTATCACTTCCATGTTAATAATACTTCACACTTCAAAACATCAAGAAAATTCACAAATCATAAGCATGTCACACTTTATTATTTATTCAAAAATAAATAATTTTATTCATCAAAGTAGGGTCTTACAATACCACCCCCCTTAAAATAGTTTCGCCCTCGAAACTTAAGAGTTTACAAACAAATCGGGATGTGACTCCCGCATCTTATCCTCTAGTTCCCACGTAGCATCGCATGTCGCTTGTTCCCAAACGACCTTCACCAAGGACATCTCCTTGTTCCTTAAGCGTTTGGTGCTTTTATCAACGATCTTGATGGGTGGCATCACTATCGTAAGATCATCCTTTAGCTGAATGTCATCAGGTTCAATCACATGAGAGTCATCAGCCATGTACTTTCGCAGTTGCGACACATGAAGCACATCATGAATGTTGGATAGGAATGGTGGTAATGCAATCCTATATGCCATTGGTCCAACTCGCTCCGTAATTTGGTACGGTCCAATAAACTTTGGAGTCAGCTTCTTCGACTTGATCGCTCTTCCGACACCTGTTATCGGAGTAACTCGCATGAAGACATGATCTCCAGCTTGAAATTCTAGCTCTTGTCTTCGATTGTCGGCGTAGCTTTTCTGACGACTCTGCAAAATCCTCATCTTTTCCTGGATTAGCTTCACCTCTTCTGTAGTTTGCTGAACCAGCTCCGGTCCAATGACCAGATTCTCACCGTCTTGATGCCAGCTTAAGGGCGTACGACACCTCCGACCATACAAAGCTTCGTAAGGTGCCATCCCTATGCTCGCATGAAAACTGTTGTTGTAGGTGAACTCAATCAGCGGCAACAACTCATCCCAGCTCCCCTGATGATCTAGCACACAAGCCCGTAGGAAATCCTCCAAGGATTGGATAGTCCTCTCGGTTTGCCCATCTGTCTGTGGATGATAAGCGGAACTCAATCTCAACTTGGTTCCTAAAGCTTGCTGCAAAGCTCCCCAGAAACGTGAGGTAAACCTCGGGTCTCTGTCCGACACAATGCTAGACGGCACACCATGCAGACGTACAATCTCAGCGATGTAGATCTCTGCTAGCTTCTCCACTTTGTAGTTTAGATTGATCGCCACGAAGTGAGCAGTCTTCGTCAATCGATCAACCACTACCCATATTGCATCAAATCTCCTTCGTGTTAGGGGCAACGCCGTCACGAAGTCCATAGAGATGCTGTCCCACTTCCACTCAGGGACATCCAACGATTGTAGTTTCCCTGCTAGCTTCTGATGTTCCACCTTAGCCTTCTGACATGTCAGACATGTCGACACATACTCAGTTACTTGCTTCTTCATTCCAGGCCACCAGAAATGAAGTTTCAAGTCTTGATACATCTTGTTCATTCCCGGATGAATACTCAACCTGCTCTTGTGGCCATCATCCAAGATCAACCTCCTCATAGTTGCGTCATTGGGAACACAAACTCGTCCCTTGCAACGCAAAAGACAATCGTTTCCGATAGTGAATTCCGGTGCTTTTCCTTGAGTAACAAGTTTGCGCCACTCAATCTATCCTTCGTCGGTCTCTTGCTTCGACTTTATCTCATCCAAGAGTCCACTCGACCCCGTCACCATTCCGAAGCACAACTTTCCTGGCGCGAGCTTAACATCCAAGCTCAGATCTCGGAATGCCTCCAACAGTTCTAACTCTTTGACCATCAACGAGGATACATGTATAGCCTTTCGACTAAGAGCGTCAGCTACAACATTGGTTTTCCCCGGATGATACTGTAGAGAGCGAACTCATAGTCTTGTAGAAATTCCATCCACCTGCGCTGCCTCATATTCAGATCCTTCTGATCAAACAAGTACTTCAGACTCTTGTGATCACTGTAGATCGTGAACGTACTACCATATAGGTAATGCCTCCAAATCTTGAGAGCATACACTATAGCAGCCAACTCCAAATCATGCGTAGGATAGTTCTTCTCATGAATCTTCAGCTGTCGCGAAGCATAAGCAATCACTTTCTTCTCTTGCATCATTACACAGCCCAACCCATTATGTGAAACATCACTGTAAACGTCGTATGGTTCACCCTCTTTAGGTAAGGCTAGTATTGGTGCAGTAGTTAGTCGCTTCTTCATCTCCTGAAAACTCTCTTCACATTTCTCCGTCCATGCAAATGGTTGATTCTTCTTTGCCAACTGAGTCAACGGCGAAGTCAACTTTGCATAGTCCTTCACAAAGCGTCTGTAGTAGCCAGCAAGCTCAACAAAACTTATGATGTCGCTTGCTGTCTTAGGTTGTTCCCATGACATGATCGATTCAATCTTGCTGGGGTCAACAACCACACCCTGACTTGATCTGACATGACCTAGGAACTTCACCTCTTCCATCCAGAATTCGCACTTCGAGCCATTAGCATATAGCTCCTTCATCCAGTATTCATGACGTAAATGCTCTTCGTGTTCCTCTTTACTCTTCGAGTAAATCAGAATGTCGTCAATGAACACCACCATGAACTTGTCCAAGAATGGTTTGAACACACGGTTCATATAATCCATGAATACTGCGGGTGCATTGGTAACTCCAAACGGCATTACGACATACTGATAATGCCCGTATCGAGTTCTGAATGCGGTCTTCTGAATATCGGCCTCCTTGACACGGATCTGGTGATATCCTGACTTCAGATCTATCTTCGAGAAAATAACAGCACCCCGAAACTGATCCATCAAATCATCTATCCGAGGCATCGGATAACGATTTTTCACTGTCACCTTGTTGAGTTGTCGGTAGTCTACACATAGTCTGAACCTCCCATCCTTCTTCTTCACCAGCAACACTGGTGCACCCCAAGGTGACACACTTCGTCGGATAAATCCCTTGGAAGAGAGATCCTCCAACTGCTTTGCTAATTCCGCCAACTCTGCCGGTGCCATCCGATAGGGCGCCATTGATATTGGTCCCGTACTGGGCATGATATCAATACAGAACTTCGTCGCGGTATTCCAGGCACATCCTCTGGAAACACATCCACAAATTCTTGCACTACCAAAATGTTGCGCACGTCGCCGTCGTTCTTCGCCTCAGCTACGATAGAGTTCACGAATGCTGGTGAACCCTTTCCCAAGTGAAGGTATGAAAAACGATAGAAAAGGGGGTTTGAATAGCGTTTTACAACTAAAAACTCGACCCACTTGAGTTTTAAATAAATCTCTTCAATCACCAATGATAAACGTGCAGAGATAAGAGATAAGGAAAGCACACAAATGATTTTATCCTGGTTCACTTGATAAATCCCTCAAGCTAATCCAGTCCACCCGTTAAGGTGATTTCTTTCTTCTTAGAATGAAGGTAATCCACTAATCAGGGTTTTGTTACAACTGCACTTGCTACCTGCAAAGTGAATAACAATACACTGACTTAGCAAACACTAAGATTCACTCTCTTAGTCTTCTCTAGGATCCGATCAACCTTGATCTCCTAAAGGTAAATCAAACAACTGTTTGAAGGTTTTGGGTTTACAAATAAGTGCTTCTTCAAAAGCTAATAGTAAACACACTTAGTTCTATTTGAAGAAAGATTGCTAAGAAGATTTGGAATATTTCTTGCGCGTGAACAAGTTTCTTCGACGACATCTTTCAATCTTTAGCCTCTTTATATACTCCAAGGATTAGGGTTTGAACGTTGCATGGAGATGCTACCGTTGGAGGACATATCTGGAATTTCCAAGTTCTACTGTGGCTGAATCAGTTAGGTAAGGTCGTCAGGAATGGTACAATTGCTTTTGTACTTTGGATAGCGACATGACCTTCAACCTTGTTGACTTCTGATCAAAGTGATGCTTCGTCTTGGAACTTGTGAAAGCTTGATGATCAGAGTCAGAGGGAAGCTTGGATCCTCTGACCTTTGTACCTTCTGCTTCTGGACTCAGAGGAGAAGTACTTGGTCTTCAGAGCCAGCTTACTCTTGGACTTCAGAGTCTTCACTACTCAGCTTCTGATGCTTTAGAGCTTCTGATCCTTCATAGCGTCTGATCCTTCAGAGCGTTTGATCCTTCAGAGCTTCTGATCCTTCAGAGCGTCTGATCCTTCAGAGCTTCTAGTGAGCTGAATCCATATCAGAGCTTTATAATCTTCAGATCTTCTGAAGCTTGATCTACTGTTCTGATTGAACATAATACGTGCGAAAGCGTTGCAGAGGTTACTCTTTGAGCATTGTGCTTCTGAATCATGTGAAATAGAACCAGAGTCTTGGCCTGTCATTTGAACACTCAGAAAACAACGTTAGAGTACCATAATTTTTCATACTTAATAGTTAACTTGTAATCATCAAAACATAGAGTTGTACTACGAGATCAAAACTTGATCTTACAATCTCCCCCTTTTTGATGATGACAAAACCAAGTATTTTGATGAACAATTCTTAAACAATAAACTGAATTCACTCAGAGTTTAGAGAATAGAGATAAACTTATCCTGAGGTGAATGGTTTATGTTGCTCATTTTGAATCCAAGTCACAGCTTCATTCTGAGCTTAGCTCCCCCTGAATCTAGGACTTAATGAAAATATTAGTAATATCTAGATTCTGAGCTAAATAATAAAAGAGTTCAGAGTAAGAATGTATGACATAGATAAGATGAAATAATCAGAGCGCATAAGTATTCAGAGTCATGAGCAGAGTAAAGGTATCAGAGTCAACTAGTATCACTTCAGAGGAAGTGAAAATGTATTCCTTGTATTTGCCTAGTGACACATCTATGGTCATAAAAGTGGAACTCTTAAATTCTCTAAAAGAAAAAGAAATCACACTAGCACAACTTACACATCAAAAACTGGGTTATACTCCCCCTTTTTGTCATAAGCAAAAAGCACAGGGTGTGAAAAACTTAGCTTGAAGTACAAGGTACTCCCCCTTAGGAAAGGTCTAAGTGTAAAAAGATGGAGAAAAGAAAAAGAAATTAAAGAAATTTTTTAAAGAAAAACGTTTTTAATTAATGCATATGCAGAAGATTAAATAAAAAAGGATGAACGTTTACCACCAGCCAAGGAGTTAAGGTAAACTTCTGTTACCAATAAATAATCCTCGAGAAACTGCTTCAGCATTAACTTCTGTAGACTGAACTTAGCTTATAAATAGCGGTTAAACCATATCAGTCTTCACATCTCATTTTCTCTTGATCTTAAAATTGCAATGGCATCCTTCATAGCATGCATCGAGCAGTTGAGGAAGAAAGCCTTTGATGAAGATCTCTTCATCAACGTACGCCATCCAGAGGAACCGAGCGTCTATACCCTGACAAACCGGCTATTAGGCATGAGCCTGAGTCCAGAAATGGACAACATCCTCAGACGCTTCCTCAGATTCATGGAAGAAATGCAATTTTTCTTCCAGAAGGAGCTGGAACTATATGAGGAAATCAGAGCAATAGAGGCGGCTCTGGCGACGTTGGCGGAGGGTCCTGAGAGGCAGGAGCTGCGCCAGAGCTTAGTCCTCTTAGAGCATAGGCAGCATCGTCTGGAGCTTGAGAAGGCAGCGATGCGTAGGCAATGTAGAGAATTGAGGAAAAATCCTCCCTTTTAAGTGTATCAACCATTGTATGAAGTTTTTTTTATTAATGAATAAATAAATAAAAATTGTTTGTTGGTTAATGTGTAGAGTGAAAATTAACTGTATGATGAACAAGTATTATGCAACACAAAACGATAATTAAATAAACAGAAGATAGATAAAGAAACATAGTTCAAAAGGAAAACAGATAAACATAGTAAAGAAAAACATAGTTCAAGAAGAAAATAAATAAGCATAGATAAGGACAGTAGAGAAGAGAGTTCCTAAAACTAGGGTTTGGGTGTCCTTCTTAGAAGCTCGGTGCACATTTCTTTCAAACTCTGAAGAAGAACTTCATGAGAATCAAGCCTTTGTTCAATGATATCAATCCTTGAATCTGATTGAGGTTGAGCAGACGTTGTAGCTTGATCAGAGTGAGGAACTTGAGCAGATGTGGAGACAACATTAGTAACTGGAACAATTCTAAGTGCTTGATTTCTGAGTGCCTCAGCTTCAGCTTGTAATTTAGCTGCTTGTTCCAGAGCTTGCAACCTTGCAGCTTCACGTTGTTCTGCTTAAATCTGTGCAGCTTCTTCTTCTTGTTCTTTCTTCTTTTTGGTTTCTTCAATAACAGTATAGAGTTGTTCTCTCATCAACTGTTCATTTAAGGCTTTTCTTCTTCTGAGGCGTTGATTGGCAGCTTCAACACACTTGTTCTTTTCAGCATTTAGAAACCCTACTATCACTGGAACTTGGTCAACCATCCAAGAACACAGATGATCCCAGTCCTCAACAACCATGTCTGGATGCTCACTTAGGTCAGTGCGACCATGCACATTGCGAACCCTTAAAGATGCTTCATGATTAAATGAGTTCATGCAATCAAGGGGGGTGTTTGGTCCAGAGTAGGTGTAGGGAATAAGGGAGAGGTTTGGTTCAGGTGATGAAGAGTGATTGCTACTTGCAACCTCAGAGGGAGAACCAATCTATAGAGTCTGATGTGCAGATATGTTGGTCTCAGGGTTTTGATGAGAGGTTTCAGTCTCAGGGTTTGGTGATTTGTCTGGGGAATGGTTTGAGACTGATTCATCATTCTCTAGAAGAGGAGAATGAGGAGGAGGAGGTGGAGGAGGCATTGAAGCCAGAGGGACCGCTTGGATTGGGAAATCTGGAGCAGCCAGAGGTTCTGGCCTGGGTCCAGAGGAGCGGTTTGGACTTGGAACATTTAGAAAATGTTCAGGATTTTCTGAAACTCTTTCTCTGACAAGTTGAAAGAATCGGCGAGAAGCTTCAGATTTGTTGGAAGGAGAAGAAAAAAGTACATTGGTACGATTGGAAATAGTGGGACAAGGAGAGAGATCTTCTCTTTCAAAGTGTTCCTCATCTGAGTGATCAGAGGGTTGAGGCTCAGAGTTGGATTTCTCAGGGTTTGGCATCTCTTGAGCTTGTGTCTCAGAAATTATTGGTTCAGAGGGTTGTGGATTGTATGGAAGAATAATGGGTGAGGTGGAAGCAGAGGGTTTGTTAGCTTGAACCATTTTCCAGAGGGGTTCTTCCTCAATGGAAGGTTGGAAGAATGAGGCCCTAGGGGGTGAAGGATGAGAAGTTGGTTGATTGATTGGTGTAGGTTCAGGATTGGTTTCATCATTAATTGCATCAAGCAAATTTAAATCATCATCTGAAAGAACAACAAACTTACTTGAAGCTCTAGCTGCAGATCTTGTGATTCTGGTAGAAGGTGCAGTTCTAGCAGGTTCCTGAGTTGGTTGCAGATGAGTGACTTGAGTCACAATCCTGACCTTCTTGGCCTTCTTCTGAGGCGGTGGTTCATCATCATCATTGTCATCACCATCAGAGGGATCATTCTCCTTAGAGGCTTCAACTTGCTTTCTCTTACTCTTCCTCTTCCTGAGAGACTCAAAGTCAGGGGGGATCTGGAAGATTCCTAAAGAATTCATCCACATCAATCTCATAGCCTTGTTGCCTCAGATCATCAAGATAGATTCTGATTGCCTCCGGGTCATCAGCCTTGGACCAGAGGGGGTAGTCCTTCAGATGGGTTCTTCTTCTTGGTCTTGCATCAGCAATTTTGACTTCAACCTTTGTTTCTATCAGGCCCATTCTCTTCATGGAAGTAGGAGTGACGACATCCCCAGTAATTGTTGTCAAGTCTTCATTGCATCCTAATTTTTGCAGAGCCTTTATCAGTTTACTTTCTATGAAGAAGTCAGAAAGTAGTCTGCCAAATGGTATGTATTTGATTGCAGACTTGGGTGAAGCAGTGGTTCTTGACTTCTTGATGCACTCCTTCAGATAGGAGAAGAGAAAGTAGGGCAGGCAGACTTTGCGGTGCTCCTTGATGAAGAAGTGTAACACCTTCTGGGTGAAGTTGATGTAATCTGGAGAGCTTCCCTTTGGCCTTTGATTTATGCAGTTTAGCAGAATCTTGTGCCAGATTCTCAATTCAGGATGAAGATCCTTGGTCTTGCAGTCATTTTTCCTTGGCTTCCATGTAGAATAAAGAGCCATATTGACTGCCTCTTTGGTTTTTGGTTTGACTCTTGATTCCTACAACTGGAATCTATAGACATTGCTTGTCTCTGCACCCAGAAGCCTCACAAACGACTTCTCAGAAATGATGATCCTCTTTCCCAGAACAAATGACACCACTTGATGCTCATTGCAGTCAGCGTGCTTCCAGAATTCCTTCACAAGTTTATCATAAACTGGACCATGGAGTCTTTGGAAATACCCTTCCCAGCCTTGAGCTTGAGCTTCAGGACGAAGATCAACTCCATTGTCAGCAATGTTGTCGAGGTCAAATCTCTATTCAGCAAGAACTTGGAGATCTTCTGGAGGGAAAACGCAGGTAACTGCACATCTTCTCTGAGATAAGGGAACAACATCTTCCGCATCTTGGACTTGAGCTTGAGCACCCTCAGTCGATCTAGGACGCAGAACAGGACCCACTTGCCCTGTTGGAAGACCCACAACCATTCTAGGAAATACTCTTCCATCGGCGGAATCGGACCTTTCACCGGAGTCAGCTCTTTCAGAATTCGCCATTGTTGAAGGTAGGAGGTTTGGGTAGAAGAGAGATGAGTGAAATCGAGAGAGAATCGAAGAGAATAAGGGTTTTGCAAACAGGAGAGAGAAGCAAAAGACGTGAATGATGGAGAACGTGTGTGCGTAGTGGCTTTAGAAAGTAACCGTTGTTTATTGTAAAAGCAAAAGTAAAATCAACGGTTGAAAATTAAGAACATCATTATGAATAGTTAATACACAAATCACACGGTGGAGAAAAAGCACATCAACACTCATTACAACAGATTGTCAGCACGGGCACAAGGAACGATGTATCAAAGTAACTGACACACGCTTACTGTCTCGTCTTAGAGTAAGCACCAATGGGTACTTATCTTCTAACTGAGTTACCTTCTGAACTAGACATCTTTTGATGAGGAAACATCATAGTCAGAGGTTCTGATTCATCTTCATATTGGACAAAAGTCCATATTCAGATTTTTCAGTATAAATTTAAATCTATCCTCTACTAAGGGCTTTGTAAAGATATCTTCCCATTGATGGTCAGTATCAATAAACTTCAGAAGAAGTACGCCCTTCTGAACATAATTTCTAATAAAATGATACTTTACCTCAATATGTTTTGCCCTTGAGTGTAAGATTGGATTCTTACTGAGTGAGATTGCAGCAGTGTTATCACAATAAATTGGAATGTTGCTCTCAAGGATTTGATAATGAGCTGATGTTTCATCCAGAGCATCTGAGTGCTGTAAATAGCTGCTGAGATATATTCTGCCTCTGCAGTGGATAGTGCAATAGTAGACTGCCTCTTGCTTGCCCATGAGACTAAGTTACTTCCCAGAAATTGACAATTTCCAAAAGTACTCTTTCTTTCAGTTCTATCTCCGGCATAATCAGTATCACAATAACCTGAAAGCTTATACTCTGATGTTTTCTTATACATCAAGCCAAGGTTAGTGGTACCTTTCAGATATCTGAGAATTCTCTTAGCAGCAGTTAAGTGAATTTCTTTAGGATCTGATTGGAATCGAGCACATAAGTGTACACTAAACAGAATATCTGGCCTAGATGCAGTTAAGTATAGAAGTGAACCTATCATTCCACGATAGAGCTTCTGACATACTTTCCCACTGACATCTTCTTTCTCCAGAATGCATGTAGGATGCATAGGAGTCTTAGCAATTATTTATTCTGTCATATTGAACTTCTTCAGAAGTTCCTTTGTATACTTGCTCTGATGGATGTAAGTAGCTTCTGGTTTTTGATCAACTTGTATTCCCAGAAAGTACTTGAGGTCTCCCATCATACTCATTTCAAATTCAGCCTGCATCATCTCAGAAAATTCTTTGCAAAGAGATGGATTAGTAGATCCAAATATAATATCATCAACATAAATTTGCACAATTAAGATATCATCTTTCTAAGTTTTGCAGAAGAGAGTTATATCTACTTTACCCCTTACAAACTCATTTTCCCGAAGGAATGAGCGGAGTCTCTCATACCATGCTCTAGGAGCTTGCTTCAGACCATAGAGAGATTTCTTCAATTTGAAAACATGGTCAGGGTTCTTCTCATCTTCAAAACCAGAAGGTTGGTGTAACATCCCGATCTGACGACTGGCCTCACGGTAACAACACGAGTCTTTTCAGTGCGCTTTGTCCTCACTCGCGCACTTCCCGGGAAAACTTCCCAGGAGGTCACCCATCACGATATTGCTCCAAGGCAAGCACACTTAACCATGGAGTTCTTATCAATTGGGCTCCCGAAAAGAAGTTGCAACTTGTTGTTATGGGTAGTACAATCAAATCATATATGCCTTCCTCAACTGTATAGTCCATCCCTACACAGTCTCGGAATACCTCTTGTTCGGGTGTGGTGCGTCCCTCCACATAGAAGGCGATCAATCCTCGTCCTTCTCAGCTCAGGGCGTCACAGGCCCACCAACTTCCGCTTGGTTCGTCCTCGAACCACACCGTACTGGGAGAGGTCGGCTCTGATACCACTTGTAACATCCCGATCTGACGACTGGCCTCACGGTAACAACACGAGTCTTTTCAGTGCGCTTTGTCCTCACTCGCGCACTTCCCGGGAAAACTTCCCAGGAGGTCACCCATCACGATATTGCTCCAAGGCAAGCACACTTAACCATGGAGTTCTTATCAATTGGGCTCCCGAAAAGAAGTTGCAACTTGTTGTTATGGGTAGTACAATCAAATCATATATGCCTTCCTCAACTGTATAGTCCATCCCTACACAGTCTCGGAATACCTATTGTTCGGGTGTGGTGCGTCCCTCCACATAGAAGGCGATCAATCCTCCTCCTTCTCAGCTCAGGGCGTCACAGGCTAATGTAAGACCCAAGATTTTAAGCTTAGGATCAGTGGAAGAGATTTCCATTTACGATTAGGGTTGATGTATTGTGAAGGGAAACCTGAACAAGAGTTTAGTAAATGAAATAAATTTATGAAGGAGAAAGTTCAGGAAAAGTCAAAGGATTACATCATGATCGATAAAAGTTATAGTACGATCGTTATACGCTTAACCTAGGTCAGAAACCCTAGTATATAGCTAATTTTCACTTTTAGGCACGACGGAAGTTAATTCCAAAAATCTTCAGAGAAATGTTAGAACTTCTCTTTTTCCATATATCACAATCGTTTCGAGGCGAAACTCTAGGATCTACGAACGTCCGATTCCAATCATCAGAAGTTTGCCGAAACCGAATCCCTGGTATTTCAAAACCCCAGAATTTCTCGACGATGTAAACTTTTTCTATTCAGAGCTTCAAATGGATATTCTACACGCGTACACCCATTTCTCTTGATGATTTCAATCTTTCTTCAGAAGGAAGTTTTCTATTCCGACATTCGATGCAAAAAGCAACTTATCGGGTAAAATAGTTTTATACCGACTATGCTTTAGTTGCCAAGAATACAAGGAGACCTCTTTATAGTTTTGGAATTCTTTTGCCAAAACATATCTATTAATTCATGGAGAATGAAGCCGGAAAAATCAGATTCGCGAAACTTTCATTTTCCCGCGAATTTCCAACCTTTATATATAGCAAAGGAAGGAAGAAAAACTCAAATTTTCCTCCATTTTCTCTCCTCAAAGCCGCGAGTTCACCAAGGAAGAAGGAGAAGAAGATTTTGTTCAATCCTTGCTTGATCTTTGATCAATCAGTTGCTGCTTCAAGGCTTCGAGGTATAGTCGCTAATCCTTACCTCTGATCGCTTTTTCCATAGCTTTTCTGTAGAGTTTTTTGAGCGGATAGTTTATGGGTTTTTGCAAAACTATCCCGAATCTTTCATTTCTGATTCTAAACCTCTTCTATATGTGCCCAAGATCACTTCTGCCGGGTTAGATTTTCCGTTATGTCGCCGGAATTCCGCCGGAATCAATTTGAACCTAAAATACCCATTTTTGGAGTTTTTGAGGTAAAGCTTCAACCTTTAGGCTGAAAACTATCGCCTTAGCTTAGTGTTAGTAGGATTAGTTGTCATAAACGTCGTTAGTTACGAGTTTTTGATCCGATAATTTTTCCGAGTTCAGAATACCCTTAGTTACGGCTAATGAAAGCATAGGAACCAAGTTTGATCGAAGAAAAATCGAGCCCCACAATTGTGAAAAGTGGCCGAGCCCTATAGGGGAGGAAGGGGAAAATTTCCTTTTCCGAAAACTTGTCTTTTCGCGCTAGATTATCGTACCTTAGAGTATAGATTACTTCGAGTAACCTTAGTAAGTATCGATAGCTTAGTTTTCGATAGATTCTGATAGTATTTCTGTGGTTTTGCTCTAAAGGTGATTTTGAGGAATTCCCAGAGGAGCAAGCCTTTGATTGTGAACAAGTGTTAGGAGATCGTCCTGGAGAATCTACAGGTGAGGGCTTCTCACTGAATCTCTAGTTAATGCTTAGGGTCGATGTTTCGACATTGTTTACTGTTTATGCACTGGAATTGTGTGTGATTGAAAAATGTTTTCTGAGGCTTCGGCTGACAATGTAGATGATTCATCTACTGAATGTTTTTGAGATTGACTTACATGCTATGTGTTATGTGGGTAATCTAGGATGTGTGGTGCATGCTTTATATGCTAAGTGCTAAGTGTTTATGATGCGATTTATCGATATATGACATGTTGTTGATTGTGATGAATTGAATATGCTCTGTACTGGAATCTGAGTTTCTGAACGATGAGAAAAGCGGGCAGGTCATGCCGATTTTATTTTGAGAGTTTTGAGGAAGCTTGAAAGGACGAATGAGATTCGGGCCTTGTTGTGGTGTTGTATGGATCGAGACATTCTCTGGAGTCATTTGGGGATTAGGAGATCCCGAGAACTTATAGGATTCGCGATAAGACAAAAAGGATAATTATTTTGTAAAGAAAACTCATAAGACATTAAACAACCTCTAAATCTTTAAGTAATGGTAATAATCTCGGAAGGAAGCTTTGGATGCAAATCATAGTTTTGGAAAACGAGAAGTGTCGTCGGATCCCAGCATTGAGAAAGTTGAGGGGCTTCGAGTATGTAGATGTTGTGGTGCTGTTGGAGCAGCGTTTGTTGTTGTGCTGTTGGAGCAGCTATTGTGGTTGTGCTGTTGGAGCAGCTATGTTGTTGGGTGTATCTTCGACTTTGCGGCGCGAATCCGTATGTCCAAACCCGACGGGTTGGGCCGATTCGGCAATAATTGTTGACACGCGCGAATCCGTATATTCAATCCGATGGATTGGATCGATTCGGCGGTAGTCACTCAGGCACGCGTGAGTCCGTATGTTCAATCAGAGGGATTGGATCGATTCAGCGATTGCCATTTTACCTCGCGTGAATCCGTATGTTCAATCCGAGGGATTGGATCGATTCAGCGACAACTTTTCGACACGCGCGAATCCGTATATTCAATCCGATGGATTGGATCGATTCGGCGGTAGTCACTCAGGCACGCGTGAGTCCGTATGTTCAATCAGAGGGATTGGATCGATTCAGCGATTGCCATTTTACCTCGCGTGAATCCGTATGTTCAATCCGAGGGATTGGATCGATTCAGCGATAACCTTTCGACTCGCGCGGATCCGTATGTTCAATCCGATGGATTGGATCGATTCGGCGATAGTCATTGGACACGCGCAATGTCCGTATGTTCGACTCTTTTGAGTGAACCGACTTGGCGTTGTCATTTGTTGCGTGTGCGAGTCCGTATGTTCAACCCAAGGGGTTGGATCGACTCGACATGCCTAATTGTGGGAGTTGCGTGTGCGAGTCCGTATGTTCAACCCAAGGGGTTGGATCGACTTGACATGCCTAATTGTTGGGCTATCCTGGGGATAAGTCCGGGAAACCGGTAGTTTCCGAGTATGTGATACTCTTTGCTTGTTGAGCAGTTGTGACCATCGGATTGAGATGAGTCGGATGATTTGGAGATCATCATGAGTTACATGTGTTTTGTTGTGAAGAAGTGTCTTTTGTCGCAGAATCGACTTTACCTTAGGGTAAGCTTTTAGAGACATTAATTTAGCTAGAACACGTGGCGACGTGTCGAGTGAGATTCGGAGACGTTGTTTGACTAATCATCCTGCATTCATGCAACATTAATGAGGTATTAACACAGGACGTACTCTGGACCTCGTCGGTTTCCAAAATGGTCATAAGACCCGGAATGCCGTGTAAGAGCGTTTGTAGACGACTCTTGTAGCAGACCGAAATGGCAGACCTACGGGTTTACTGCTGATCTGGCTACCTTGGTTTGGTGTAAGAGACACGCGGGCAGAAATGGTCCCACCGTTGCTGGTGCTAGGATTGACCCGTTGATGTCCATCCCAGAGGCACGCGAGCGGAAATGGTCCCACCGTTGCTGGTGCTAGGATTGACTCGTTGTTGTCCATACCTTTGTTTGGTGTAAGAGGCACGCGGGCAGAAATGGTCCCACCGTTGCTGGTGCTAGGATTGATCCGTTTGATGTCCATCCGTTTCCGGAATGCATTTGGTTAACTGGGTTAACCGTCATTTGCATATCATGCAACATGCATACTAATTTAGTTGGCGAATGTGATTGTTATTTGTTAATCCTATTTGGAACATGCTAAATGTTATTATTGTTGTTTATGTTATTGTGGAATGTGCAACCCTAGGATGTTATCCCTAGCTATAAGCCTAAGTGGCTATTTCCTTATCTATATCTATCGGTGGTATTATTTATATAATTCTTTGGAGTTGACCCTCGCGTCTTCTGTGTGTGCTTTGGCGAACAAACGCCCTTTGTCAGATGTCTTTGGCGGGCTGATTCATGATGGTTCATCCTTCGGGAGGAACTAGGGTTGAGATGCAGGAACTGGAGCGTATCGCGGTTGCGAGAGGAGGACGGATGGTGTATGTAGACTAGGTCGTACTGGATTTCGAATTCGGACGACGATCATGCTAGCATGTAGGATTGAGTGTTAGTGTGAGCTCCTCGAGATGGGATTAGTGTAGGAGTAGAGTCCTAGCTCTGAACATCATTTGTTCCTTTGGGAACAGGGTAGTTTCCCACCTATAGCTTTTTGTGTGGTTTCTTTACGGGAATCACAGGGAGTTGGTTGGACTTAGGAGGTCTTGTTTTAGGCCATCTGGGCTGACTTATTCTCAGTTTTGAGGGATGGTGTTGCGGACACTTCACCTTTTTATTTGGTTTGTACATATTGCCTACGGGCGTTACAGTTTTCTTTCCGTCACTGGAGGTTACTCGTGACGAGGTTGTTACTTACAGCGGGGGCTGTTCATATATTGTATATTAGTTGTATTACCTTTTAGCATTTGGGTTTTATTTAATTTAGTCTTGTCTTAGTTAGTATCGAAAAAAAAAAAATATTTACGTTTTTCCGCATTAAGTTTATTTTGGTTACTAAAGTGACGCCACCGAAATCGGGGTGTTACAGTTGGTGCACATACACTTCCTCTGAGATGTATCCATTCAGGAAGGCACTCTTAACATCCATCTGATGAAGAATTACGTTGTGATTCACTGAGAATGATATCAGCAGTCTGATTGCTTCCAATCTTGCTACTAGAGCAAATGTTTCAGTATAATCTATTCCTTCTTGCTGACTGTAGCCTTGAGCAACTAGCCTTGCTTTGTTTCTGACTACATCTCCTTTTTCATTCAGCTTGTTTCTGAACACCCATTTGGTTCCAATGATGTGAGCACCTTGAGGTTTCTTGACAAGGTTCCAAACATTATTCTTGGAGAATTGATTCAGTTCTTCTTCCATTGCCAGAATCCAGTCTTTGTCTTGAAGAGCTTCATCAATTGATTTTGGTTCAATTAAGGATACCAATCCCTTCAGACTAAGTAAAGTCTCTTCAGAGGGTCTGAATGCTGATCTGGTTCTGACTGGTTCATCTTTGTTTCCCAGAATCAACTCCTTAAGGTGAGAGGCAACAATTCTGCTCTTCTTCTGAGGCTGTGGATCAGAGGGACCAACTTCCTCTGGAGAGTCTTCCTCTGGCTCAGCTTCCTCTGGAGCTTTGCCTTTGTCAGAAACATTAATACTCATATCTGCAAACTTTTGACTGATCAGAGTCAAGCTTATCGTCAAATCTAACATGAATAAATTCTTCAATAGTTTTAGCATCAGTATTATAAATTCTAAAACCTTTAGATCGTTCAGAGTAACCAAGTAATAGACATTTAGAAGATTTAGAATCAAACTTATGTAATCTATCCTTAGTATTCAGAGCATAGCAAACACAACCAAAAGGATGAAAGTAAGAAATGTTGGGTTTTACTTTCTTCCACAATTCATAAGGAGTCTTATTCAGAATTAGTCTGATAGAGATCCTATTCTGAATGTAACATGCTGTGTTTACTGCCTCAGCCCAGAAGTGCTTTGCCATGTCAGTTTCTTGAAGAATGGATCTAGCCATCTCTTGAAGAGTTCTATTCTTCCTCTCAACAACTCCATTTTGTTGAGGAGTTCTAGGACAAGAGAAATCATGTGCAATTCCATAGGAATCAAACAGACTCTCAAACTTGTCATTCTCAAACTCTCCTCCATGATCACTTCTGACACGCATAATTCTGCAAGCCTTCTCATTTTGCACTTGGGCAATAAAGGTAGAGAACACAGAATGAGACTCATCCTTGCGGGATAGAAATTTTACCCATGTCCAGCGGCTATAGTCATCAACAATGACCATCTCATATCTTTTGCCACCTATAGACTCAGCTTTCACTAGTCCAAAAAGGTCGATATGCAGAAGTTCCAACAGCCTTGAGGTGGAAACAACATTCTTTCCCTTGAATGAGACTTTTGTAAATTTGCCTTTCTGAAGTGCCCTTCACAAAGAGCATCTGAAGAGAACTTCAGAGTAGGTAAGCCCCTGACAAGGTGATATGCCCCAAGTTGATGCAAGGGCTTGATGGATCGTCTAGGATGATTTTAGGACTTGAGAAATCAGAGTTGGAAGGGAAAAACAAAGAAGAATTTCGTGCAAGGAAAAGATGGACAGAATTGGAATGGAACTTTATGGATATGGAAGTGCAGACGTCACACAAAGGTGGTGGCAAACCTTTGATAAGTCAAGGTCTTGAATCACTCAAGGGATATGAGAATCACTCTCAACAAACTGAACTAACTCAGAAAAAAAAAAATCTTATTCATTCATGTTCTCCATGCTTGGCCGTCCCTCCCTTTTAAAAGAGTTTGGCTTTGTTTTTGAATTACAAAGGTGAGACATGGTCTTAACTCCAATTAATGACTAATTATGGAGTTTTAACATCCAATTCTGAGCTGAAAATTCAAATAAAAACTCCTAATGAGCTGGTCAAGCTCAGCTTGTAACAGCCCCTAAACTTTCTCTCATAACATTAAACAAAAACAGGAAATTAACTTCAATTGAAGGAGATTCTTGGAGTTTTTACTTCAGCCATCAAGAGCTGATGCAAACTTGGAATATTCCTCCCTTAAAGCCTTCTTATTCACGCCCCACATGCCTCCACTTCAGGTCCATTAATTGCTAATGCATCCTTGGTGTATTAGGGACTTATTGGATTGAAAAAAAAACTAGAAATAAAATTCGAACTCAGCTCCAATTAATTGGGCTGATCTTGGACGACTTCCTCTTCATAGTTCATGAGGAAATTCACCAATTTGGGCTCAAGTTCGTGCACATTGGTTCCTTCCTCAAGAGCTAATGCTATCATCTGTTGAAGTGCTTCCTTGGCCCTTTTAGCCCTTGCCCTAGTCATTGGTCCTCCAAGTCCTTTTAGTGCTCCATGACCCTTGTCCTTGTCCTTGTCCTCATCATTCCCTCCCTCTTGAAAAGGATTTGACCTCAAATCAAATTCTCCTCCATCTGCATCGAAGAGAGATAAATCAGAGACATTAAAGGTTGAGCTGATGTTATACTCACCTGGAAGCTCTATTTTGTAGGCATTGTTATTGATTCTCTCAAGCACTTGAAAAGGTCCATCCCCTCTAGGTTGGAGTTTGGATTTCCTTTGTTCTGGAAACCTTTCCTTCCTCATGTGCACCCAAACCCAATCTCCGGGTTGGAACACCACCTCCTTTCTTCCCTTGTTAGCTTGCCTAGCATAACTCTCATTCTTTCTCTCAATTTGAGCCTTCACACGCTCATGCATCTTCTTGACATATTCAGCTTTGCCCTGTCCTTCCTTGTGCTTGAAAACAGAAATGTTAGGCATAGGCAACAAATCAAGAGGAGTCAAAGGGTTAAATCCATACACTACTTCAAATGGAGAGCAATTGGTAGTGCTATGGACAGCCCTATTGTAAGCAAATTCAACATGAGGCAAACACGCCTCCCAAGCCTTTAAATTGGCCTTAAGGACAGTCCTAAGCAAGGTGCCTAGGGTCCTATTAACCACCTCAGTTTGCCCATCAGTTTGTGGGTGGCAAGTGGTAGAGAACAAAAGTTTAGTGCCTAACTTCCCCCATAATGTCCTCCAGAAGTGACTTAGGAACTTGGTGTCTCTATCACTAACTATGCTTCTAGGCATCCCATGAAGTCTTACAACTTCTTTAAAGAACAAATCAGCAACGTGACAAGCATCATCAGCTTTCCTGCAAGGAATAAAGTGAGCCATTTTTGAAAACCTATCAACAACCACAAAAATGGAATCCTTACCATTCTTTGTTCTAGGGAGGCCTAAAACAAAGTCCATAGACAAGTCAACCCAAGGGTATTCAGGGATTGGCAAAGAAGTATACAAACCATGTGGCATCACCTTAGACTTAGCCTTCTTGCAAACAATGCAATGTTCACAAAACTTGATCACATCATGTTTCATTTTGGGCCAATAGAAATGTTCCTGTAAAGTTTCTAGAGTCTTTTGGACTCCAAAATGACCCATTAATCCCCCAGCATGGGATTCTTTAACAAGCAGTTCTCTAATGGAACTTTTAGGCACACACAACCTGTTTTCCTTAAATAAAAATCCATTGTGCCTATAAAATCCATTTTGAGAAACTTTCTCACAAGCCACAAAAATTTCAGCAAAGTTATCATCTTTTTCATACATTTCTTTCACATGTTCAAGTCCTAGCAATTTAGTCTCTAACATGGAAAGCAACACGTGTCTCCTGGATAAAGCATCAGCCACAATGTTACTTTTCCCTTTTTTGTGTTTTATGACATAGGGAAATTGTTCCAAAAATTCAACCCATTTGGCATGCCTTTTGTTCAACTTACCTTGCCCCTTCAAGTATTTCAGCGACTCATGTGATATGAATCACGAATTCCTTGGGCAAAAGATAATGCTGCCAGGTCTTCAAAGCTCTCACCAAAGCATACAATTCCTTATCATAAGTAGAATAGTTAAGGGCAGCTCCGCTTAACTTTTCACTAAAATAAGCAATTGGGTGGCCTTCTTGAAGCAACACAGCTCCAATACCTACATTTGAAGCATCACATTCAAGTTCAAAAGATTTAGCAAAGTTAGGTAAAGCAGGTATAGGTGCATGGGTAAGCTTATGCTTTAGGGCAGCAAAGGCCTCTTCTTGATTCTTTCCCCAATGAAAACCCACATTCTTTTTCACCACTTCATTTAGGGGTGCTGCCAAGGTACTAAAGTCCTTTACAAACCTCCTGTAGAAACTGGCCAAGCCATGAAAACTTCTTACATCACCCACGGATTTAGGAGTGGGCCACTCTTGAATGGCTTTGATCTTTTCCTCATCAACCTGCACTCCTTTCGAACTCACAACAAAACCAAGAAACACAACATGGTCAGTGCAAAAAGTGCATTTCTCAAGATTGGCAAACAATTGTTCCTTTCTAAGCATACTCAAGACGGATCTTAAGTGCTCAACATGCAGCTCAAGAGTAGTGCTATAGACCAAAATATCATCAAAGTACACAACCACAAATTTCCCAATGAATTCCCTCAAAACATGGTTCATTAGTCTCATAAAAGTACTAGGTGCATTAGTTAAACCAAAAGGCATAACCAACCATTCATACAAACCATATTTAGTTTTGAAAGCAGTTTTCCATTCATCCCCTTCTTTTATCCTTATCTGATTGTAACCACTTTTCAAATCAATTTTAGAAAAATAACATGCTCCATGCAATTCATCAAGCAAATCATCAAGTCTAGGAATAGGGTGCCTATACTTAATGGTGATGTTATTCAAGGCTCTACAATCAGAGCACATTCTCCAAGTCCCATCTTTCTTTGGTACCAAAATCACCGGTACAGCACAAGGACTCATGCTATTTCTTACCCACCCTTTGTTCAAGAGTTCTTCCACTTGTCTTTGAATTTCAGTGGTTTCTTGTGGGTTGCTTCTATATGCTGGCCTATTAGGCAAAGAAGCTCCCGGAATGAGATCAATTTGATGCTCAATTCCTCTCAGTGGTGGTAGACCACTTGGAACACTTGTTGGAAACACATCCTCATAATCCTGCAAAAGAGATTTAACACTAGAAGGCAGCTCAAAATTTTCAAAAGTGTTAGTGTTCAAAATCTGATTTTTGCAAAACATCAAGTATAGGATCTGTTTTGAAGCTATCATCCTTTTCACCTCTCTCTTTTTGATCAAACAAATTTCTTTTCGCTCAAGTATTTCACTCTTTTCTTTTTGCTCTCTCTCAAGTGTTTCACTCTTTTCTTTTTGCTTTCTCTCAAGTGTCTCACTCTTTTCTTTTCTCTCTTGTTCAATCTTTTCTCTCATTTTCTTTTGATCCTCACGCACCTCCCTAGGGCTCAAAGGTTTGAGCGTAATTTTCTGGCCATGATGTTGGAATGAGATCTTGTTGGTGCTGCCATTATGATCAGAGTTGGTGTCATATTGCCATGGTCTTCCCAACAGTATGTGACTAGCCTCCATGGGAACAACATCACAAAGAACCTTATCCCTGTATTTGCCAATGGAAAAGTCAACTTCAACTTGCTTACTTACTTGTATTTCTCCATAGTGGCTGAGCCATTGAAGTTTGTATGGCCAAGGATGTGGTTTTGTGACCAGGTTCAGCTTCTCCACCATTCTTTCACTAGCCACATTAGTACAGCTCCCGCCATCAACAATCATCAAGCAAATCTGCCCATTGACAGAACATCTTGTGTGAAAGATATTCTCTCTTTGGCTTTCTTTCTTTGGCTTTTGTTGGCTACCAAGCATTCTCCGGATCATCAACAGTTCACCATTCATGGCTGCCTCCTCTTCTTCTTCACTTTGTTCTCCTTTGGACTCACTGGTGTAGTCTCCATCATCCTTAATAATCATGGTCTTTTTTTAGGCACATTCATAAGCATAATGTCCCATACCTTGGCATTTGAAGCACTTGACCTCTTTGCTCTTTTTGGATGGTTGTTCAAGAGGTTTTGAAGAAGCTGAAGCTTGTGGTTTGGTGGCTGGTTTGCTAAGGGTGCTCGGCCCTTCATTCTTCATTCTGTCTCTCCAAGACGAATTGGAATTGGTAGAACTCTTCCTTGCAAGCCCTTTCCTTTTGAGTTGTTGCTCAACTTTAGTGGCCTTGTGCAGCAATTCTTCCATGTCTACATATTCCTGAAGTTCTACAATATCTCTAACATCATTAGATAGACCATTAATAAATCGAATCATGGTTACCTCTTCATCCTCCTCAAGATTGGCTTGCAACATAAGCACCTCAAGTTCTTTGTAATACTCCTCAACACTCTTGCTGCCTTGGGTAAGTTTTTGAAGTTTAAATTTTACATCCCTAGCATGGCTTGAAGGGACATATCTTTTCCTCATGATTCGTTTCATTTCAGCCCATGTTTCCACCGCTGGCTCCTCATTTCTCAATCTCTCTTTTGCAAACTTATTCCACCAAACAAGAGCATAGTCTGAAAAGTGAGCAGCTGCAAGTTTCACCTTTTGGTCCTCCTCATAGTTGTTGCAAGCAAAGACATGCTCTATTTTGAGTTCCCACTCCAAGTATGCCTCTGGATCACTCTTTCCCTTAAAAGGAGGAATTTGGAATTTGACTCCTTCAATCCGAGCAGGTCTAGGATTTTCATGAATTCGTCGTGGCCTCCCGCCTTCACTGTCACTATTGTTCCGGTTCTCCATTTGATCCAGCCTTTCGTGGATCTCTTCAGTTTGCCTCCTCATTAAGTTTTCCAGATGTTGTGTAAGAGCCCGCATTTCGATGGTCGAGAGTCGCACTGCTGGTTGCTCCTCCTCTTCTCCTGACATCTTTGACAAATGAAAAGATTCAAGTAGAACAAACAAATGTTAGTGTTTACCTCACTTCTCTCGTGTTTCCCTCAAATTGGCTTTTCTATGATGTGCACTCTTGCCTTTTTCCACTAAAAAATTCTCACAATCTCTTGAGTAAATCAAAGTTAAGACACACAAAGAATTATGCCACCAAATTTGTGTAGAGTCACACAGATTAGAATAGACTTTAGAATATGAAACAAAAGAAGACAAGACAAATCACCACAGAAATGGAAAGGACTCCAAATATTTAGAGACTAAAGAAGAATTCAAGAACAAACAGAAAGAAGAAAATAAATTGGAATGCTAGCAACAAAATTACCTTGAACAATTGAATTTGGCTAATTAAACAAGAACCATTCAGCCATTTTTTTTTTTGAATTTTCGTTTTTTTTTTTTGAGTTTTCGTTTTGTAATTTGTTTTTGATTCTGAACAATTAACAAGGCTTAACTTTTGCAATGGTTCAGCCAAAAGAAACAAAAACTAAAATCAAGGTAACAAGAAATGACAAAGAGTTGCTAACCAGAATTCCAGATAAGAAAAGAAACCAAAATCCTAGAACCGGAGCTCTGATACCAAATGATATGCCCCAAGTTGATGCAAGGGCTTGATGGATCGTCTAGGATGATTTTAGGACTTGAGAAATCAGAGTTGGAAGGGAAAAACAAAGAAGAATTTCGTGCAAGGAAAAGATGGACAGAATTGGAATGGAACTTTATGGATATGGAAGTGCAGACGTCACACAAAGGTGGTGGCAAACCTTTGATAAGTCAAGGTCTTGAATCACTCAAGGGATATGAGAATCACTCTCAACAAACTGAACTAACTCAGAAAAAAAAAAAATCTTATTCATTCATGTTCTCCATGCTTGGCCGTCCCTCCCTTTTAAAAGAGTTTGGCTTTGTTTTTGAATTACAAAGGTGAGACATGGTCTTAACTCCAATTAATGACTAATTATGGAGTTTTAACATCCAATTCTGAGCTGAAAATTCAAATAAAAACTCCTAATGAGCTGGTCAAGCTCAGCTTGTAACAGCCCCTAAACTTTCTCTCATAACATTAAACAAAAACAGGAAATTAACTTCAATTGAAGGAGATTCTTGGAGTTTTTACTTCAGCCATCAAGAGCTGATGCAAACTTGGAATATTCCTCCCTTAAAGCCTTCTTATTCACGCCCCACATGCCTCCACTTCAGGTCCATTAATTGCTAATGCATCCTTGGTGTATTAGGGACTTATTGGATTGAAAAAAAAACTAGAAATAAAATTCGAACTCAGCTCCAATTAATTGGGCTGATCTTGGACGACTTCCTCTTCATAGTTCATGAGGAAATTCACCAATTTGGGCTCAAGTTCGTGCACATTGGTTCCTTCCTCAAGAGCTAATGCTATCATCTGTTGAAGTGCTTCCTTGGCCCTTTTAGCCCTTGCCCTAGTCATTGGTCCTCCAAGTCCTTTTAGTGCTCCATGACCCTTGTCCTTGTCCTTGTCCTCATCACAAGGTCAAGCTTACTCAGCTTAGAAATCTTTCTCATACTGGCATGCCCTAACCGTCTATGCCATACCCATTGCTCTTCATTAACAGACAGAAGACACTTTACTTTCTGAGTTTCCAACTCAGATAGTCTGATCTTATAAGTGTTGTTCCTCCTCTTGCTGTTAAACAGAACAGAGCCATCGATCTCACTTACAACCCTACAAGACTTTTGATTGAAGATTATATCATAACCCTTGTCAGCTAATTGACTTATAGACAATAAGTTATGATTTAAGCCATCTACCAACAGAACATTATCAATGCATGGACTATTATCAACACCAATAGTACCAGAACCAACAATTTTACCCTTCTCATTTCCTCCAAAGCCAACTTCGCCTCCAGGCTTAAGTTTTAGCTCTTGGAACATACGCCTTTCTCCCGTCATGTGACGCGAGCATCCACTGTCCAGATACCATGATTGGTGTTTCAGTGGAGCGATCAAGGATATCTGCAACATAGATAATCTTATCCTTAGGTACCCATTTTCTGGGTCCTTTCTTGTTAGTTACCCTAGAGGTTCTGATGACCTTGGGTTTCTCAACATGATAACATAAGGGAATTTGAGCATGATATTTAAGAACAGAAGGAGTTCCCTTTTTACGAGAAGGTTTAGCAATTTTAGCAAGCAATGATTCAGGCAAAATGGTACTAGAGGGTACAAAATGTTCATGTAGAGGTTTGGCCTTAGGCATAGGAGGCTCATTTCTACTTGGTTCAGAATAGCCAATGCCACTCATCCCATTTCTGCTAATGCCATAGATCATTGAAGCCATCAAGCTTCTATCTACGCTTTTAGCTAGGAATCTTTGAAAGGATTTTTCATATTTAGATTCATTCTTTATATCAGAGGCATCACATGCAACAACTTCTTCTAACTTGATAATCTGGTTTTTAAGCACAGAGTTAGAGTTAACTAAAGCATGATTATTTTCTTTTAGTTCAGAAATAGTTTTCTCATGTTCAGTAGAACTTTTAGAAACAGCAGTAAATTCCTTTTTCAACCTTTTATGCTTAGTCAAGAGAGAGTTATATTTATCCATGATATCAGACAAAGCACATTAAAGTTCAGAGGTTGAGAAAGAAGCGAATACCTCATTTTCATCGTCAAAGTCTGGATCTACCTCTGATGTTGATTCAGAGTTAGTTGCTTCTTTTGACTCTGCTTCTTTGTTCTTGACAATAGCCATGAGTCCTTCAAAAACTTCTCCATTAGAGTCAACATCCTCTGACTCTGATTCATCAAAAGTCACAATGAGGCCTTTCTTAGCTTTGAAATGCTTCTTTGGCTTCTTGGTCTTTTTCAGCTTAGGACAATCACTCTTGTAGTGCCCTGATTCTTTGCATTCAAAGCATGTGAGTTCCTTTGATGAAGACTTCTTCTGACCAGAAGAGGATTCATTCTTTCCAGAGCCTTTGTACTTGCTCTGCCTGTGCTTCCAGATGCGGTTAAGCCTTCTGGAGATCAGAGTCAGCTCATCCTCATCAGAATCTTCAGAGGCTTCTTCAGATTCTTCGTCTTCTGCTTGGAGAGCTTTAGCCTTTTCAGATTTGGATTTCAAGGCTATAGACTTCTTCTTCTGATCCTGATGTTCAGAACGCTTCAGTATGCTTATGAGTTCTTCCAGACTCATCTGATCAACATCTCTTGTGAGCTCCAAGGAAGTTATCAGAGGCATCCAGCTTTCAGGAAGGCCTCTCAGAATTCTCATGACATGATCAGCAGTTGTGTAGCTCTTGTTGAGAGGTCTAATTCCAGCAATGAGTAGCTGAAATCGGGAGAACATGTCCTCAATGGACTCACTGGATTCCATCTGGAAGGACTCATACTTTCTAATCAAGGCCAACGCCTTTGACTCCTTCACCTTCTTGTTTCCTTCATGGGTCATCTTCAATGAATCAAAGATACCTTTAGCATACTCACGATCTGTGATCTTTTGATATTCTTCATAAGAAATAGCACTTAGAAGAATAGTTCTAGCTTTATGATGCAGTGAGTAAAGCTTCTTTTGTTCTGCAGACAACTCTGATCTGGAGCTCTTCTTGCCATCAACATCAACTGGACGCTCGTAGCCATCCACTATAATATCCCAGAGATCTGCATCAAAGCCCAGAAAAAAGCTTTCAATCCTGTCTTTCCAGTACTCAAATCTTTGCCCATCAAACATAGGAGGCTTTGCACTGTAGACATCTTTTTGCGTTTCAATGGTGGCAGCCATTTTAGTTTTTCACACTAGCCCGGATCACTGAACACTGTTAGGTGTGGTAATCAGAACTTGCGCTCTGATACCAATTGAAGGTATGAAAAACGATAGAAAGGGGGGTTTGAATAGCGTTTTACAACTAAAAACTCGATCCACTTGAGTTTTAAATAAATCTCTTCAATCACCAATGATAAACGTGTAGAGATAAGAGATAAGGAAAGCACACAAATGATTTTATCCTGGTTCACTTGATAAATCCCTCAAGCTAATCCAGTCCACCCGTTAAGGTGATTTCTTCCTTCTTAGAATGAAGGCAATCCACTAATCAGGGTTTTGTTACAACTGCACTTGCTACCTGCAAAGTGACTAACAATACACTGACTTAGCTAACACTAAGATTCACTCTCTTAGTCTTCCCTAGGATCCGATCAACCTTGATCTCCTAAAGGTAAATCAAACAACTGTTTGAAGGTTTTGGGTTTACAAATAAGTGCTTCTTCAAAAGCTAATAGTAAACACACTTAGTTCTATTTGAAGAAAGATTGCTAAGAAGATTTGAAATATTTCTGGCGCGTGAACAAGTTTCTTCGACGGCATCTTTCAATCTTCAGCCTCTTTATATACTCCAAGGATTAGGGCTTGAACGTTGCATGGAGATGCTACCGTTGGAGGGCAGATCTGGAATTTCCAAGTTCTGCTGTGGCTGAATCAGTTAGGTAAGGTCGTCAGGAATGGTACAATTGCTTTTGTACTTTGGATAGCGACATGACCTTCAACCTTGTTGACTTCTGATCAGAGTGATGCTTCGTCTTGGAACTTGTGAAGCTTGATGATTAGAGTCAAAGGGAAGCTTGGATCCTCTGACCTTTGTACCTTCTGCTTCTGGACTCAGAGGAGAAGTACTTGGTCTTCAGAGTCACCTTACTCTTGGACTTCAGAGTCTTCACTACTCAGCTTCTGATGCTTCAGAGCTTCTGATCCTTCAGAGCGTCTGATCCTTCAGAGCGCCTAGTGAGCTGAATCCATATCAGAGCTTTATAATCTTCAGATCTTCTGAAGCTTGATCTACTGTTCATATTGAACATAGTACGTGCGAAAGCGTTGCAGAGGTTACTCTTTGAGCATTGTGCTTCTGAATCATGTGAAATAGAACCAGAGTCTTGGCCTGTCATTTGAACACTCAGAAAACAACGTTAGAGTACCATAATTGTTCATACTTAATAGTTAACTTGTAATCATCAAAACATAGAGTTGTACTACTAGATCAAAACTTGTTCACACCAAGGTGTACGAATTCAAGTAATCCGTAACGCCTGAATCCGGGAAGACTACGACCTTGTTAGCACAGTCCAAAAGAACACGATACTGCGCCAACCAATCCATTCCCAGAATCACATCGAGCTCTTTAAGCCCTAAGCAAATGAGGTTCGCAAGGAACTTCCGATCCTCGTAAATCAACGGACACTGCAAGCATGTCGTGCGCGTAACTAATCGATTGGCAGCAGCGGTTGCCACCACCAAATCGAATTGTAAATCAGCAGTTAGCAATCCTAACTTCTTCACACACTCCTCAGCAATGAATGAGTGTGTAGCACCAGAATCAAATAACACCATTAAAGAAGTTCCAGCGATAACACGCGTACCCTGGATAAGATCATCAGTCACAACAGCCTGTTTCCCAGACATTGCAAACACACGACCTGGAGCAGAAGGTCGCTTTCCCCTAGCGGTATTCAGTACTTGCTCGGCCTTAGCAGTATTAGGACAGTTTCTCTCAACATGCCCTGGTTTCTGGCACTTCCAACACACAATCTCCTTCCCGCACTCATTTGCATAGTGCCCTTTCTGGTTGCACTTGAAACAGACAACATCATCCTTAGGAGCAGGTGTTACACCCCTTCTAGTAAAAGGCACCCTGTCAGCAGGGCGTTGGTAAGGCTTCCTCATCGGAGCCTTGCCCGTGTCAAACCTACCAGCTTGCCTCTGTCCCTCAAACCTTCCGGTCGGTCTCTGCCCAGAGCGGATCGGACCTCCATTGTCAGACTTGCCCCTCTGGCGATTCTTCATGGTTTCAACTTCTCGAGCTTTTTCCACCAATTGTTGGAAAACTCTGATTCCCAATGGCCTCACAGATTCCTCTATGTCATTCCTCAAACCCCTCATGAACCGGTTGCATTTGTAAGGCCCTAAGTTCAATTTGGAACAATTTTATGGAAGTTCGAATAAAATTGAAGTTTTAGTTAATGTTTGATAGCTGGCAGATTAGAACTGTCAACTTGGGTGAATTTTTAGAGGGTCTTAAAGACTTCATTTGGGAAAACTTCCTTCATGAGAGTTGTAGCCCTTTAAGTCTATAAAATTCTCGAAGTGGAATCAGGTCATTCCGACCTCTGTAGCGCGAGATATCATCGGTTTAGTGACGATGGTCCTGGCTGTACAGTACCAGCGAATTTAATTGTTTTGTTTCCTTTCAATTCCGAGTGTGATCGTGATATTACTAAAAAGGGCTGAGGGTTTTGATTAGTTTCAGGCCTGAGTAAGTTCTTAAGTGATGGGGTCAAGGGTTTTGACTTGGGTTGGGCTTGAAAGAAAACAAACCCTAGCCCAAGAGAGGGAGAGAGGGGACGCGGGCTATGTAGGGTCTTGGGAGGGAAAGGGTTTCTTTTCACACTATTCTGAAGAAAGAAACCTTGAGCACTTCTGAAACACGTAAAACAGAGGAGAAAGAGTGAGAGAAACTTTCCCCTTGCACCCTATGAAGGTATGAAAAACGGTAGAAAGGGGGGGTTTGAATAACGTTTTCAGTATAAAACTTCCACCTTAAAGATTTTGACAAATCTTTCGAGAACTTAAGTGCTAAAGATAAGAGATAGAAAAGCACACAAGGATTTTATCCTGGTTCACTTGATAAATCACTCAAGCTACTCCAGTCCACCCGTTAAGGTGATTTCTTCCTTCTTAGAATGAAGGCAATCCACTAATCAGGTAAGAGTTACAACTGCACTTGAAACCTACAAGTGACTAACAATTACACTGACTTAGCTCACACTAAGATTCACTCTCTTAGTCTTCTCTAGGATCCGATCAACCTTGATCTCCTAAAGGAACTAAACAAACTGTTTATCAAAGAATTGTTTACAAGAGATTTGCTTCTAAAAAGCTAATAGTAAACTCAATGAATTTCAGATGAAAGAAAACTTAGAAGATTTTGAATATGTCTTGCGTATGTGAATGCTTCTAGCCGTTTCTTTCAGTCTTCAGCCTCTTTATATACTCCAAGGATTAGGGTTGAGCGTTGCATGGGAAATGCTACCGTTGGAGGGCAGTTCTGGAAAATCCAGCTTCTGCTGTGTCTGAGACTGTTAGGTAGGTCGTCAGGAAGGTACAGTTGCTTTTGTACTTGGATAGCGACGCGACCTTTAAACCTAGGAGACTTCTGATCCGGGGAATGCTTCATATTGGAACTTGTGAAGCCGGTTGATCAGAGTCAGAGGGAAAGCCCAGATCCTCTGACCATTGTTTCTTCTGATTCTGAACTCAGAGGGAAGAACATGGTCTTCAGAGTATCTTGCTTCTGGACATCAGAACTTCACTAATCAGCTTCTGGATCTTCAGAGTCTTCTACACCATCAGAATATCTGAGCCTTCAGTGTTTCTTGGTTATCAGACTTTCTGGATCTTCAGAGCTTCTAGTGACTGAGTCCTCATCAGAGTTTGTATAGCTTCAGAACTTCTGAAGCTTTTCCACTGTTCATACTGAACATGGTGAATGCGAAAGCGTTGCTTGGGTTGCTCTTTATACACAGTGCTTCTGATTTGTGTGAAATTGAGTTGAGGTCAAAGCCTGTAAATAGCACACTCAGAAAAACACGTTAGAGTACCACAATTGTTCATATCAAAAGGTTAACTTGTAATCATCAAAACATAGAGTTGTACTACTAGATCAAAACTTGATCTTACAATCTCCCCCTTTTTGATGATGACAAAACTAAGATTTTTGATGAACAATTCTTAAACATTAAATTAAATTCACTCAGAGTTTAGAGATATAGAATAAGACTTATCCTGATGTGAATAGTTTATCTTGCTCATTCTGAATTCAAGTCACTGCTTGATTCTGAGCTTAGCTCCCCCTGAATCTAATACTTGATGAAAACGTTAGTAAAGTCTAGATTCTGAGCTAAATGATATAAGAGTTCAGAGTGAAAAACTTATGACATAGATGAAAATCGAATAATCAGAGCGCATAAGTAATCAGAGTCACGGACAAGGTATCAGAGTCTTGGGTATCAGAGTCAACTTAGAATCACTTCAGAAGAAGTGAAATGTATTCCTTGTATTTGCCCAGTGACACATCTATGGTCATGAAGGTGGAACTCTTAAATTCTCCAAAAGAAAAATAAATCACACTAACACATCTTACACATCAAAAACTGGGTGTACTCCCCCTTTTTGTCATAAGCAAAAAGCTTGGGGTGTGAAAAACTTAGCTTGAAGTACAAGGTACTCCCCCTTAGAGAAGGTCTAAGTTTAAAGAAAATGAAAACGATGCAAGAAACAGAGTTAGGCGAAATAAATAGAAGAGTTAATGCAAGAGAAGAACGTTTACCACCGGTCAAGTGAGTAAAGAGAAGGGTCAGTTACCAAGAACTTAACCTCGAGAAACCGTAGGAGCATTAACTTTCAGAGAGAAAGTGAAGCCTATATAAAGTGTTGGAGAGAAAGGTAAGCTTCACACTTCGAACAATTTTCAGTAGAAAAAATGGCATCATACATCGTAGCACTAGAAGAGCTGAGGAAGAAGGCCTTTGAGGAGGACTTGTTCCTTAACATCAGGCATCCAGAGGGTACAACGACCATCTCGGAGCTAACACGGACACTGCTGGAAGAGGACCTGCGTCCAGAGTTGGAGAGAGACCTGAAGGAATTTCTTGCCTTCGTTGAGGAGGTGCAAGAACTCAGCCAGCTTGAACTCAAGCTGCTGGAAGAAAAAGAGATCTTGGAAGAGAAGCTCAAGACTTCAGAAGAGATTCTGGAGAGGGATGAGCTAAAGGACAGGCTCAGCAACATCCAGCATGCACTGGAGCGTCTGGAGAAGGATAGGTCAGAGCAGCGCCAGGAGTGCAGAAGAATGAGGAGAGATCCTCCATTCTAGACTTTAGGGAAAGAATGTATGATGTAAACATAAAGATATTATGAATAAAAAGATTTTGGCAAACATATGTGACACAAGTATATATAGATATGCATAGATAATCACAAACGAACAAAGTAGAATAAATAAATAAAAAGAAACAGAGTTTAACAAAAAATAAACCAACGTTAAAGGAAAAGAAAAACGAAGAGATCCTAAAAACTAAGGTTTATCAGTTCGACGCAGAAGTTCCATCATCATGTGCTTCATTTCAATTAGCATGGATTCATGAATGTCAAGACGCTGTTCCATGATGTCGAGTCTGGATGAGCTTGACTGAGTAGAACCGGAAGGAACATTCTGAGCAGCTTGAGGATCTGGAATGGAAGCAGAAGCAGCAGAAGTGAACACTACTGGTGCCAGAGCTTGGCATCTAAGGGCTTCAGCCTCAGCTTCAAGTCGTTCTGCCTCTAGTCTGGCTTGTTCAGCTTGAGCTGCTGCTTGACGTGCAGCTTCTTCTGCTTGAGCTTTCTTTCTCTTGGCTTCTTCAATAGCTTCAAGAAGCTTATTTCTCTGTTCTTGTTCATGAAGAGCCACCCTTCGAGCAAACCTTTGCTTTGCAGCCTCAATGCTCTGACTTCCCTCTGCATGCAGGAGCTGCATCATAATTGGAACTTGAGCCACTAGCCAAGTGCCCAGAGTGTTCCACTCATCAGCCACACGTTCAGCATTCTCACTGAGGTCAGTCTGACCGTGCACATTGCGTAGCCTCAAAGAGGCTTCATGATAGAAAATATTGATGCACTCAGAGAGAGATGTGGGTCGGAGGTGAGTATAGGGAATTATGGAGAGGTTGGTTTCAGGAGAGGCTGGGTGATTGCTGCTGTGGGCTTCAGAGGCACCTTGTGGAGAGCCAATGTTAAACATTTGAGCATTGGGTTCAGAGGTTCCAAGGTGAGGTTCTGAAGTTTCAACCAGAGGATGGGGTGATCTAACCGAGGATTGGTTAGACACTGATTGTTCGGGTTCAGGTTCTGGTTGAATAGGCTCTTGTTGGTCTGGGGCAGGGTGAACTTGTTGAGCCAAAGGGTCTGCCTCTTGTAAAGGATTGGCCAAGATAGGTTCATCTGGGTCAACTAGACGTTCAGGTCTAGGGCCAGGATATCTCCTAGGGCTTGGACAAGTGAGATAAAACTCTTCTAAGGTAGACACCTTTTCTTTTCTGACCTCCATGAATTTTCTAATGGATTCAGAGTTATTGGAGGGAGAAGAATCAGCAACATGGGTTGGGAAGGATACAGGTGTATAGGCTGTGGAAGAGTCTGTATCAGTAGTTCTGGGAGCCAGACGTTCTGATGCTCTTGGGACTGAGTGATCAGAGGTTCTGGGTCCAGGTTGTGTGTGGGTAGGCTCTGGTTGTTCAAGTGGGTTGTATGGAATGGTAATGGGAGAGGTAGGTTCTTCTGACCTAGAGGGTTGGTTCTGAAGCAAATTCCAGAGAGGTGCTTCAGTAGGGGAAGGTTGAAAGAATGAAGATCTTGGGGAATGTGGTGGAGAGGTGGTTTGTGCAGCTGGTTGGGATTCAGGAATAGGAGTGAGGGGATTTGAAGAGTGTTTGAGCATGGCAGAAATGGGGAGTGCATCAAATAAATTCAAATCATCATCAGAAGCAAGTGCAGACTTACTTGAATGTGCTGATGATCTAGTCACTCTGGCAGGAGGTTCAGTCCTTCTGACCACTTCAGCAGCTGGTTCCACCCGAGTAGGCTTCACCACGATTCTGACCTGCTTCTTCTTCTTCTTGGGAGGACCATCCTCATTATCACTATCATCACCATCATCAGGCTTTCTCTTCTTCTTTTTGATCAGAGGGACATCTGATTCCTCAGAAGATTCTTCTAGGAGCATCTTCCTCTGAACTTTCTTCTTGGGAGGAGAAGGAAACTCTGGAGCTGGCGGTAGTCTGCTGAAGAAGTCATCGAGATCAATTTCGAATCCTTGAGCCCTTAGGTCTTCAACATAGCACCTAATGGCGTCAGGATTGTCTGCCTGAGTCCACAGAGGGTAGTCATTCAGAGGCATCCTTCTGCTTCTGATCTCAGAAGATGTGTCTTCATGGGCAGGAGCAATCTTCTTCTTGATTAGGCCCATCTTCTTTAGAGAGTTTGCCGTGAAGACATCACTGACAATGGTGGTCAGATCCTCTGTGCATCCAGCATTTATCAGATCTTGAACGAGGCCACTCTCAATGAAGAGATCAGACAAGAGTCTCCCGAAGGGAATATACTTGATCGCTGACTTGATGGAGGCAGTGGTACGAGACTTCCGGATACATTCCTTCAAGTAGGAGAACAGGAAGTAGGGAAGGCATATCTTCTTCTGGTCTTGGATGAAGAACAGCATCACCTTCTGGTTGAAGTTGATGTAGTCTGGAGAACTGCCCTTTGGTCTCTGGTTAATGCAGTGGAGCAAAATTTTTGTGCCAGATCCTGAGCTTGGGATGAAGGTCCATCACCTTGTAATTCGTCTTGCCCGGTTTGTAATTTGTGTACAGGGCCTGGTTGATTGTATCTTTGGTGCTGGGTTTCAGCTTCGATTCCGTGAGTTGGAAACGATACCCAAAAGCAGTATCTGCACCCAGCAAATTCACGAAAGACTTCTCAGTGATGATGATCTTTCTTCCAAGAATGTGAGATACAACCTGAGTATCATCGCAGTCGGCGTGCTTCCAGAATTCCTTTACCAGTTTCTCATACACCGGTCCTCGAAGTCTGTTGAAGTAATTTCCCCAACCTTGAACTTGGACTTCAGGACGAAGATCATACCCATTTGTAGCCAGGTTGTCGAGGTCGAATCTCCATTCTGCCAGGACTTGAAGTTCCTCAGGATCAAATACGCAGTGAACGGCACAGCCCCGTTCTGCAATTGGAAGAATCTGCTCTTGAGCTTGACCTTGATCTTGTGTCGGATTCTCAGGACCCCTTTGACCCGTTGCTAGACCAACTACCATGTGAGGGAACTGGGTTGCATCTGCAGTAGTTCTTCTGGTTTGACTCACCATTTTTGAAGCGGTTGAAGGTTTAAGGTAGAAGATGAAGGTTGAAGGATGAAGAGAGATCGAGAGAGAAAACGAGGATAAGCGGTTTTGAAAAGCAGAGAGAGCGAGAGTAAAAACCGGAAGTGAACGAGATCGTGTGTGTATAGTGGGTTTTAACAAATAACCGTTGTTGATTCAAAAAGCACTTTAAGATCAACGGTTGAAAATTAAAGATAGATAGTAACAGTAAATACACAAATCACACACAGGAGAGAAGCACATCTACACGCAATCATAACAGACTGTCACACGGGCACAAGGAACTATGCATCAGAAATACTGACACACGTGTTGCTGTCTCAGCTTCAGAGTCAGTACCAGTGGGTACACACACTCTGATTGAGTTACCTTCTGGACTAGACATCTTCTGATCAAGAAGTATCATAGTCAGAGGTTCTGATCCATCTTCACTCTGGACAAAAGTCCATGTTTAGATTTTTCAGAATAAAATTAAATCTATCCTCTGCTAAGGGCTTTGTAAAGATATCTGCCCATTGATGGTCAGTATCAACAAACTTCAGAAGAAGTACGCCCTTCTGTACATAATCTCTAATAAAGTGATACTTTACCTCAATGTGCTTTGCCCTTGAATGCAAGATGGGATTCTTACTCAATGAGATTGCAGCAGTGTTATCACAATAGATTGAGATATTGCTCTCAAGGATCTGATAATCCTCCAGCTGATGTTTCATCCAGAGCATCTGAGTGCTGCATATTGCTGCTGAGATATATTCTGCCTCTGCAGTTGATAGTGCAATGGTTGATTGCCTCTTGCTTGCCCATGAGACTAGATTGCTTCCCAGAAATTGACAATTTCCAGAAGTACTTTTTCTCTCTGTTCTATCTCCAGCATAATCAGCATCACAGTAACCTGAAAGCTTATACTCTGATGTTTTCTTATACATCAAGCCAAGGTTAGTGGTGCCTTTCAGATACCTTAGGATCCTCTTAACAGCAGTTAAGTGGGTTTCCCTTGGATCTGATTGGAAACGAGCACATAAATGAACACTAAATAGTATGTCTGGCCTAGATGCAGTTAAGTATAGAAGTGAACCTATCATTCCTCGATAGAGCTTCTGACATACTTTACCACTTTTATCTTCTTTCTCCAGAATGCATGTAGGATGCATTGGAGTCTTGGCCACTGTAGATTCCAGCATATTGAACTTCTTCAGAAGTTCTTTAGTGTACTTGCTCTGATGGATATATGTTCCTTCTGGTGTTTGATCAACTTGTATTCCCAGAAAGTACTTTAGTTCTCCCATCATACTCATCTCAAATTCAGCCTGCATCATCTCAGAAAATTCTTTGCATAGGGATTGATTAGCAGAACCAAATATAATATCATCAACATAAATTTGCACAATTAAGATATCATCTTTATAAGTCTTGCAAAAAAGAGTTGTATCTACTTTACCCCTTACAAACTCATTCTCCAGAAGGAATGAGCTAAGTCTCTCATACCATGCTCTGGGAGCTTGCTTCAGACCGTAGAGTGATTTCTTCAATTTGAACACATGGTCTGGTTTCTTCTCATCTTCAAAACCTGGGGGTTGATGAACATAGACTTCCTCTGAGATATAACCATTTAGGAAGGCACTCTTCACGTCCATCTGATGTAGAACTATGTTGTGATTTACTGAGAAAGAGATCAACAGTCTGATTGCCTCCAGTCTTGCTACTGGAGCAAATGTTTCAGTGTAGTCTATTCCTTCCTGCTGGCTGTAGCCTTGAGCAACTAGCCTTGCCTTGTTTCTGACTACATCTCCTTTCTCATTCAGCTTGTTTCTGAATACCCATTTCGTTCCAATAACATGGACACTCTCAAGCTTCTTCACTAAGCTCCAAACATCGTTCTTGGAGAATTGATTCAATTCTTCTTCCATAGCCAGAATCCAATCCTTATCCTGAAGAGCTTCATCTATGGACTTGGGTTCAATTAAGGGCACCAATCCTTTCAGACTGAGCAAGGTCTCTTCAGAGGGTCTGAAGGCAGATCTGGTTCTGACTGGTTCGTCTTTGTTGCCCAGAATCAATTCCTTAGGGTGAGCTGCAGTGATTCTGCTCTTCTTCAGAGTTTGTGAGTTAGAGGGACCAGCTTCTTCCTCTGGTTCATCTTCCTCTGGCTCAACTTCCTCTGGAGCTTTGCCTTTGTCAGAAACATTAATGCTTAAATCTGCAAACTTTTCAACTAGCTTTGACTGGTCAGAGTCAAGCTTATCGTCAAATCTAACATGAATAGATTCTTCAATAGTCTTAGCATCAGTATTATAAAATCTAAAACCTTTAGATCTCTCAGAGTAACCGAGTAATAGACACTTAGAAGACTTAGCATCAAATTTATGCAATCTATCCTTAGTATTGAGAACATAACAAACACAGCCAAAAGGATGAAAATAAGAAATGTTGGGCTTTATGTTCTTCCACAATTCATAAGGAATCTTATTCAGAATTGATCTCACAGAGATTCTGTTCTGAATGTAACATGCTGTATTTACTGCCTCTGCCCAAAAGTGCTTAGCCATGCCAGTTTCTTGGAGCATGGTTCTAGCCATCTCCTGAAGAGTTCTGTTCTTCCTCTCAACAACACCATTTTGTTGAGGAGTTCTGGGACAAGAGAAATCATGTGCAATTCCATAGGAATCAAACAGACTCTCAAACTTGTCATTCTCAAACTCTCCACCATGGTCACTTCTGACACGCACAATCCTACAAGCCTTCTCGTTTTGCACTTGAGCAATGAAGGTAGAGAACACAGCATGAGACTCATCCTTGCGGGTTAGAAACTTTACCCATGTCCAGCGGCTATAGTCATCAACGATAACCATCCCATATCTCTTGCCACCTATAGACTCAGTTTTCACTGGTCCAAAAAGGTCGATATGCAGAAGTTCCAACGGCCTTGAGGTTGAGACAACATTCTTTGCCTTGAAAGGGACTTTTGTGAATTTGCCTTTCTGACATGCTTCACAAAGAGCGTCTGAAGCGAACTTCAGATTGGGTAAGCCCCTGACAAGGTTTAGCTTGCTCAGCTGAGAAATCTTTCTCATACTGGCATGCCCTAACCGTCTATGCCATACCCACTGCTCTTCATTAACAGACAGAAGGCACTTCACATTCTGAGCCTCCAACTCAGATAATCTGATCTTATAGATGTTGTTCTTCCTCTTGCTGTTAAACAGAACAGAGCCATCGATCTGACTTACAGCCCGGCAGGACTTTTGATTGAATATAACATCATAACCCTTGTCAGCTAATTGACTTATAGACAATAAGTTATGTGTTAAGCCGTCTACCAATAACACATTATCAATGCATGGACTACTATCTACACAAATAGTACCAGTACCAACAATTTTACCCTTTTCATTTCCTCCAAAGCCAACTTCGCCTCCAGGCTTAAGTTTCAGCTCTCGGAACATACGCCTTTCTCCCGTCATGTGACGCGAGCATCCACTGTCCAGATACCATGATTGGTGTTTCAGTGGAGCTATCAAGGATATCTGCAACATAGATAATCTTGTCCTTAGGTACCCACTTTCTGGGTCCTCTCTTGTTAGTTACCCCAGAGGTTCTGATCACCTTGGGTGTCTCAACATGATATTTTAAAGGAATATTTGCATGATATTTAGTCATAGAGAAGGATCCCCTTTTTAAGAGGGTTTTTAGCAACTTTAGCAGGTACAGGATCAGGCAATATGGTACCAGAGGGAACAAAACATTCATACAAGGATTTAGCTTTAGACACAGAGGGCTCATTTCTAATTGGTTTAGAATAGCCAATGCCATGCATTCCATTTCTGCTTACGCCATAGATCATTGAAACCATTAAGCTTCTATCCACGCTTTTAGCTAGGAATCTTTGAAAAGACTTTTCATACTTAGATTCATTTCTACAATCAGAGGCATCACAGGCAACAATTTCTTCTAACTTAGCAATCTGGTTCTTAAGCACAGAGTTAGAATTGATCAAGGCATGATTATCATTTTTCAAATCAGAGATAATTTTCTCATGTTCAGAAGGAGTCTTGGAAACAGCAGATAAGTTCTTTTTCAGCTTCTTATGCTTAGACAATAAGGAGTTATACTTATCCATAATATCAGACAATGCATGTTTCAGTTCAGAGGTAGAGAAAAAAGCGAATACCTCATTTTCATCGTCTGAGTTAGGATTTCCTTCTGATTCTGTGTCAGAGTCAACAGCTCCCTTTGACTCTGCTTCCTTGTCTTTGACAATAGCCATGAGTCCTTGGACTTCACCATCAGAGTCAACATCCTCTGACTCTGATTCATCAAATATCACCATCAGACTCTTCTTTGTCTTGAAGTGCTTCTTTGGCTTCTTGTCCTTCTTCAGTTTTGGACAGTCACTTTTGTAGTGCCCTGATTCTTTGCACTCAAAGCATGTGACTTCCTTAAGTGAGGACTTCTTCTGACCTGAGGATTCAGACTTTCCTCTTGCCTTTCCAGAGCCTTTGTATTTGCTCTGCCTGTGCTTCCAGATGCGATTGAGTCTCTTGGAGATCAGAGTCAGCTCATCTTCATCAGAATCTTCTGATGCTTCTTCAGATTCCTCTTCTTCAGCTTGAAGAGCTTTTGACTTCTCAACCTTAGCCTTTTCAGATTTAGATTTCAAGGCTATGGACTTTTTCCTTAGATCTTGCATCTCTGAGCGCTTCAGCTCATGGCATTTCAAAATGCTGATGAGTCTTCTAAACTCATATTCTCAACGTCTCTCGTGAGCTCTATTGAAGTCACCAAAGGCATCCAACTTTCAGGAAGACACCTGATGACCCTTATGACATGATCTTTTGTTGTGTAGCTCTTGTTGAGAGGTCGTATGCCAGCTACAAGCAACTGAAATCTAGAGAACATTTCTTCAATGGACTCATTTGGCTCCATGATGAAGGATTCATACTTTTGGATCAAAGACAATGCCTTTGATTCTTTGACTTTCTTGTTTCCTTCATGAGACATCTTCAGAGATTCGAAAATGCCTTTTGCAAACTCACGATCTGTAATCTTCTGGTACTCTTCATAGGAAATAGCACTTAGAAGAATTGCTCTTGCTTTGTGATGTTGTGAGTACAGCTTCTTTTGATCTGCAGTCATCTCTGACCTTGGGATCTTCTTGCCATCTGCATCAACTGGACGCTCGTAGCAATCCACAATAATATCCCAGAGATCTGCATCGAAACCCAGAAAGAAACTTTCCAGTCTATCTTTCCAATATTCGAACCTTTGACCGTCGAACATAGGAGGCTTTGCATTGTAACCATCTCTTTGAGTTTCACTGGTGGTGGCAGCCATTGTTTTTCACACCGGCCCGGATCACTGAACACTGTTAGGTGTGGTAATCAGATTTTATCCTGGTTCACTTGATAAATCACTCAAGCTACTCCAGTCCACCCGTTAAGGTGATTTCTTCCTTCTTAGAATGAAGGCAATCCACTAATCAGGTAAGAGTTACAACTGCACTTGAAACCTCCAAGTGACTAACAATTACACTGACTTAGCTCACACTAAGATTCACTCTCTTAGTCTTCTCTAGGATCCGATCAACCTTGATCTCCTAAAGGAACTAAACAAACTGTTTATCAAAGAATTGTTTACAAGAGATTTGCTTCTAAAAAGCTAATAGTAAACTCAATGAATTTCAGATGAAAGAAAACTTAGAAGATTTTGAATATGTCTTGCGTATGTGAATGCTTCTAGCCGTTTCTTTCAGTCTTCAGCCTCTTTATATACTCCAAGGATTAGGGTTGAGCGTTGCATGGGAAATGCTACCGTTGGAGGGCAGTTCTGGAAAATCCAGCTTCTGCTGTGTCTGAGACTGTTAGGTAGGTCGTCAGGAAGGTACAGTTGCTTTTGTACTTGGATAGCGACGCGACCTTTAAACCTAGGAGACTTCTGATCAGGGGAATGCTTCATATTGGAACTTGTGAAGCCGGTTGATCAGAGTCAGAGGGAAAGCCCAGATCCTCTGACCATTGTTTCTTCTGATTCTAAACTCAGAGGGAAGAACATGGTCTTCAGAGTATCTTGCTTCTGGACATCAGAACTTCACTAATCAGCTTCTGGATCTTCAGAGTCTTCTACACCATCAGAATATCTAAGCCTTCAGTGTTTCTTGGTTATCAGACTTTCTGGATCTTCAGAGCTTCTAGTGACTGAGTCCTCATCAGAGTTTGTATAGCTTCAGAACTTCTGAAGCTTTTCCACTGTTCATACTGAACATGGTGAATGCGAAAGCGTTGCTTGGGTTGCTCTTTATACACAGTGCTTCTGATTTGTGTGAAATTGAGTTGAGGTCAGAGCCTGTAAATAGCACACTCAGAAAAACACGTTAGAGTACCACAATTGTTCATATCAAAAGGTTAACTTGTAATCATCAAAACATAGAGTTGTACTACTAGATCAAAACTTGATCTTACACCCTAGCCGTCACCGTCCCAAGCCCCACCACCGTCGACGTGTTCGCGCAAGAGAGAGAAGGAGTTTGCGAGCGAGAGGGAGAGAGGAAGGTCACGCGTGGGAGAAGAGGAGAGAAACCAGAACCTTGCTCTTCACTTTCATCTTTTCTTCAAGCCTATGAACAAAGGTAAGGGCTGGTCTTAGGAAGGGTAGGTTATCTAGGGGATTTTGCCATGATTTGCCTTATGTGATGATGTGTTTTGATGGTTTTTCCATGAGGTTTGGGCATGGTATGCTTGCTGTAAATTTCTCTGATGATGCTAGGGTTGATGTTATGGATTTCTAAGTTGAAAAGTGGTATCAGAGCCGACCTCTCCCAGTACAGTGTGGTTCGGGGGCGAACCAGGCGGAAGTTGGTGGGCCTGTGACACCCGGGGCCGACGAGGGCGGGGAGTGATCGCCGGTGCAGTGAGGCACGGACAAAGAGCGGCTCCTGGCAGGCTTCTAGGCGGAGGGGCACATGACTGAACCGATCTCACACCCGAACAAGAGGTATTCCGAGACTGTGTAGGGATGGACTATACAGTTGAGGAGGGCATATATGATTTGATTGTACTACCCATAACAACAAGTTGCAACTTCTTTTCGGGAGCCCAACTGATAAGAACTTCATGGTTAAGTGTGCTTGACTTGGAGCAATATCGTGATGGGTGACCTCCTTGGAAGTTTTCCCGGGAAGTGCGCGAGTGAGGACAAAGCGCACTGAAAAGACTCGTGTTGTTACCGTGAGGCCAGTCTTCCGATCGGGATGTTACATTGTGGTATCAGAGCTCCGGTTGAGAAACCAGAGCACTAAGGGTTTTGGGCTTACGAGTTTCCGAGCTCGTTGTGTTTTGTTTTTGATAAAGGTGTTTTCAAAGCTTCGCGGTGAGATTTGGGTAGACTTGTGTGCTAAGATGGTTGTTTGATTGAGATTGTCTGAAGTTAGTACCATTGCCGTGGTACTTGGCAGAATTGGCACAGTAGTTGGATGATCTATCCTCAAAGGGATTCATTCGACCTAGCGTATCGCCATGGGGTGCACCTGTGCTATTGGTAAAGAAGAAGGATGGGAAGTCCAGATTGTGTGTGGATTACCGGCAGCTGAACAAGGTGACAGTGAAGAACCGTTATCCGATGCCTCGGATAGACGACTTGATGGATCAACTTAGAGGAGCGGTGATCTTCTCGAAGGTAGACCTTAAGTCGGGATACCATCAGATCCGAGTCAAGGAATCGGACATCCAGAAGACCGCATTCAGGACCCGATACGGGCATTATGAATATCTTGTGATGCCGTTTGGGGTTACTAATGCACCCGCAGTGTTTATGGACTACATGAACAGAGTGTTCAGGCCATTCCTGGACAAGTTCGTGGTCGTGTTCATTGATGATATTTTGATTTACTCGAAGAGTAAGGAAGAACACGAAGAGCATTTGCGTCAAGTGCTAGGAGTATTGCGGGAGAAGGATCTATATGCTAACGGCTCGAAGTGTGAATTCTGGATGGAAGAGGTGAAGTTCCTAGGTCATGTCATATCAAGTCAGGGTGTGGCTGTTGACCCTAGCAAGATCGAGACAATTCTGTCATGGGAGCAACCAAAGACGGCAAGCGACATCAGAAGCTTTGTTGGGCTTGCTGGCTACTATAGGCGATTCGTCAAAGATTACGCAAAGTTGACTTCGTCGTTGACCCAGTTGACAAAGAAGAATCAACCGTTTGCGTGGACGGAGAAGTGTGAGGCTAGTTTCCAGGAGTTGAAGAAGCGGCTGACCACCGCACCCATACTAGCTTTACCTAAGGAATGAGAACCTTATGACGTGTACTGTGATGCGTCACACAATGGTTTGGGGTGTGTAATGATGCAAGATAAGAAAGCAATTGCCTATGCTTCAAGGCAGTTGAAGACTCATGAGAAGAACTACCCCACACATGACTTGGAGTTGGCTGCCATAGTTTATGCTCTCAAGATTTGGAGACACTATCTCTATGGCAGTATGTTCACGATCTACAGCGATCATAAGAGTTTAAAGTACTTATTTGATCAGAAGGATCTGAACATGAGGCAACAGAGGTGGATGGAATTCCTTCAGGACTATGAGTTCACTCTACAGTACCATCCGGGGAAAAGCAATGTCGTAGCCGACGCTCTCAGCCGGAAGGCTATACATGTGTCCTTAATGATGGTCAAGGAGTTAGAACTGTTGGAGGCTTTCCGAGATATGAGCTTGGACGTTAAGCTCGCACCAGGAAGACTGAGTTTCGGAATGGTGACGGTGTCAAGTGGACTTTTGGAAGAGATCAAGTCTAGACAAGAGACTGATGAAGGGATAGCTGAGTGGCGAGACCGTGTGACTCAGGGAAAGGCACCAGAGTTCTCTATTGGGAATGACAATATTCTGCGATGCAAGGGACGGATATGTGTGCCTAACGATGCAGAAATGAGAAGATTGATCCTGGATGAAGGGCACAAGAGTAGGTTGAGTATCCATCCCGGAATGAACAAGATGTATCAGGACTTGAAACTTCACTTCTGGTGGCCTGGGATGAAGAAGCAGGTTGCTGAGTATGTTTCTACTTGTTTGACATGTCAGAAAGCGAAGGTCAGAAGCCCGCAGGGAAGCTGCAATCACTAGATGTCCCAGAGTGGAAGTGGGACAGTATTTCTATGGACTTCGTGACGGCTTTACCTTTAACTCGGAGGAAGTTCGATGCAATTTGGGTTGTTGTTGATCGTTTGACAAAGACCGCTCATTTTATCCCGATCAACCTGAAGTACAAGGTGGAGAAATTGGCGGAGATTTATGTGGCTGAGGTTGTGCGTCTACATGGTGTACCGACCAGCATCGTATCAGACAGAGTTCCGAGGTTTACCTCTCACTTTTGGGGAGCCTTGCAGCAGGCCCTCCGAACTAAGTTGAGGTTGAGCTCTGCCTATCATCCCCAAACCGATGGGCAGACAGAGAGGACAATCCAGTCGCTGGAAGATTTGCTACGGGCCTGTGTGTTGGATCACAAGGGCAGTTGGGATGAGATGCTGCCATTGATCGAATTCACTTACAACAATAGTTTCCATGCGAGCATCGGCATGGCACCTTACGAAGCTTTGTACGGTCGGAGGTGTCGTACGCCCTTATGCTGGCATCAAGATGGAGAAAATTTGGTGATTGGCCCGGAATTGGTGCAACAGACCACCGAGGAAGTCAGGAGAATTCAGGAAAAGATGAGAACCGCGCAGAGTCGCCAAAAGAGTTACGCCGACAACCGACGAAAGGAGTTGGAATTTCAGGCCGGAGACCATGTCTTCTTGCGGGTTACCCCGATGACAGGTGTCGGAAGGGCAATCAAGTCCAAGAAGCTTACTCCGAAGTTTATTGGGCCGTACCAGATCACGGAGCGAGTTGGACCGGTGGCGTACAGGATCGCCCTACCACCGTTTCTATCCAACATCCATGACGTTCTTCATGTGTCGCAGTTGCGAAAGTACATGGCAGATGATTCACATGTGATTACGCCAGACGACATACAGCTGAGAGATGATCTGACAATGGAGGTGCCACCTATCAAGATCGTCGACCGAAGCATAAAGCGCTTAAGAAACAAGGAGGTGCCTTTAGTGAAGGTCGTGTGGAACCAAGAGACTAGCGACGCGACCTGGGAGTTAGAGGATAAGATGCGGGAGTCACACCCCGATTTATTTGTAAACCCTTAAGTTTCGAGGGCGAAACTATTTTAAGGGGGGTGGTATTGTAAGGCCCTAAGTTCAATTTGGAACAATTTTATGGAAGTTCGAATAAAATTGAAGTTTTAGTTAATGTTTGATAGCTGGCAGATTAGAACTGTCAACTTGGGTGAATTTTTAGAGGGTCTTAAAGACTTCATTTGGGAAAACTTCCTTCACGAGAGTTGTAGCCCTTTAAGTCTATAAAATTCTCGAAGTGGAATCAGGTCATTCCGACCTCTGTAGCGCGAGATATCATCGGTTTAGTGACGATGGTCCTGTCTGTACAGTACCAGCGAATTTAATTGTTTTGTTTCCTTTCAATTCCGAGTGTGATCGTGATATTACTAAAAAGGGCTGAGGGTTTTGATTAGTTTCAGGCCTGAGTAAGTTCTTAAGTGATGGGGTCAAGGGTTTTGACTTGGGTTGGGCTTGAAAGAAAACAAACCCTAGCCCAAGAGAGGGAGAGAGGGGACGCGGGCTATGTAGGGTCTTGGGAGGGAAAGGGTTTCTTTTCACACTATTCTGAAGAAAGAAACCTTGACCACTTCTGAAACACGTAAAATAGAGGAGAAAGAGTGAGAGAAACTTTCCCCTTGCACCCTAGCCGTCACCGTCCCAAGCCCCACCACCGTCGACGTGTTCGCGCAAGAGAGAGAAGGAGTTTGCGAGCGAGAGGGAGAGAGGAAGGTCACGCGTGGGAGAAGAGGAGAGAAACCAGAACCTTGCTCTTCACTTTCATCTTTTCTTCAAGCCTAAGAACAAAGGTAAGGGCTGGTCTTAGGAAGGGTAGGTTATCTAGGGGATTTTGCCATGATTTGCCTTATGTGATGATGTGTTTTGATGGTTTTTCCATGAGGTTTGGGCATGGTATGCTTGCTGTAAATTTCTCTGATGATGCTAGGGTTGATGTTATGGATTTCTAAGTTGAAAAGTGGTATCAGAGCCGACCTCTCCCAGTACGGTGTGGTTCGGGGGCGAACCAGGCGGAAGTTGGTGGGCCTGTGACACCCGGGGCCGACGAGGGCGGGGAGTGATCGCCGGTGCAGTGAGGCACGGACAAAGAGTGGCTCCTGGCAGGCTTCTAGGCGGAGGGGCACATGACTGAACCGATCTCACACCCGAACAAGAGGTATTCCGAGACTGTGTAGGGATGGACTATACAGTTGAGGAGGGCATATATGATTTGATTGTACTACCCATAACAACAAGTTGCAACTTCTTTTCGGGAGCCCAACTGATAAGAACTTCATGGTTAAGTGTGCTTGACTTGGAGCAATATCGTGATGGGTGACCTCCTTGGAAGTTTTCCCGGGAAGTGCGCGAGTGAGGACAAAGCGCACTGAAAAGACTCGTGTTGTTACCGTGAGGCCAGTCTTCCGATCGGGATGTTATAGCATTAGTACGATTCATCCACTTGCACTTGGAAAAAGCGAAAGTACTTCGACAGGGTCTCCAATCTTGCAGCATATTCACCCACTGTCATCATCCCCTGTCTCAGGTGAAGGAATTGATTCTCCATGTCTTCCCTTGCAGTCTCCGGGAAGTATTTCTCCATGAAAGCCCTCTTGAAGGACTCCCAGGTGATGGCCACATGGTTAGCAATCATCAACTGTTTGGCGCTCCTCCACCAGTACTCGGCGTCACCCTTCAGCATGAAGGTTGCCAAGTTCACCTTCTCAGCATCAGGAGTGTGGAGAGCCTCAAAGATTTTCTCCATTTCCTGAATCCAAAGATCAGCTTTCTCGGGTTCAACCTCGCCTTGGAACTTGGGTGGTCCATGGCGGTTGAAGTCAGTTCTCATCCGGATTTGGTCCTGTGCCAGCTCCCTCTCAGCTCTTTGTGCCCTTCTGGCATCTTCCTCAGCCCTTCTTGTGTTCTCTTCAGCTTCCCGCTGAAGCTGTGCAGTGGCTTGGGCAGCAGCAGTGGCAGCCTGCTGGGTCATTACCTGAGCCAGTTGTGCCATTGCTTGAGCAAGCTGAGCATTGGTTGGGTCCTGTCTCGGAGGCATGATGAAATCCTGCTTAGAAATAGAACCACAACCCAATGTCAGTGCCCCAAATTAAAAGAAATAACTAAATATACAATGAATAATTAATCTCAAGTATCATGGCAATGATACTAATTTCAGACAATCCCACAATCAAGCAAACATCTTAGCAAACAGGTCTACCCAATCTCACTGTGAAAACTTTGAAATCCCTTTTCAACAAAACAAAACATCAACGAGTTCGGAAACTCGTAAGCCCAAAACCCTTAGTGCTCTGGTTTCTCAACCGGAGCTTTGATACCACAATGTAATGCCCCGATCTCTCGAGTGTCACACAGTAAACCAAACATCACCATTTTCGTAAAGAATTTTCGTCGTTCGATTATTAATCATTATTTAATGACAAAAGTTCAATTAATGCGACACTCTTGAAAACTTTACGATATAAATTTGCGGAAAAAATAAGACATGCATTTCTGAATAAAATGACTTTATAATAAAAAGAAACCACCATAATTCAAGTACATAAATGGAAACCTTGGGCTAAAGCCCTACATCAACAGTACATCAAAACCCGGAAAACAAAACTGATAAATAATAGTCCAGCACTACGAGTCACTCGACTCCCCAACAAGACAACATCAATCACTCATCGAGCCAACCACACTGTCTCTAACGCTTCTTCACTGGAGCCCTGGCTTCTGATGCAGCAACCTCCGCATGCTCAGAAGGAACTAGAAGTGACTCCAAAGGCGGGACTGGAATGTCGCCAATACGTGCCCACCAGTCCGGTACCTCGAGCGCCCGTGAAGCATCCTCCTCTGCTGCAACCAACTGGGGAGAGTTCGAGCAGGAACCCTCATCTCCTGGGTGCAAAAAGTGACATGGTGCAAAGGACATCTTGACCTTGCCCCATTCCATCCGCTGAGTTTCAATGACGTTCCCGTGCCGGTCGCATCCCGTGATCGTAGCACTGCCGACATAGAGGCGACGTACCTGGGCAGAGTCGGACTGCCAGGCATTGTCCTTGTGCTGGTCATGTAAGTCGATCGTCCAAGAGGTCACAACACTCTTGTCCTTCACCATCTGGGCCCCCCCCCAGAATAAACACATAAACACATAACATGGTCAGATCTCATGTTCTCATATAAACTTTCACATAATCATGTAATTCTCATAAATAACAAGATTTAATAAGGAAAACCTTTAAGTTATATCACAGTTAGTCACCTAAGTTCAGTTAGACTAACGACCTCACCATTCACACAACCACCTCAACACCAATGGTCAAATCACGATCATCCGCAGATGAACAATTCTCGGAGGGGACACACAGTACAACCCTCATTCACATGGAGCCGCAATGATCCACAAAATCACAAGGTGACCGCAGTCAACCAAAACACGTGGAGCCGCAATGATCCACAAAAATCTCCCTCGCGTGCAAGTAACCGTTTGTCTCTAACGGTACCATCGTTCTCATGGTCCATAATCATCACTAGACCTATGGTCCAATTACATCACATTTTACTTGCAAGCGATTAAGTCTCATTTCTCTTTGTTAGGGCTCTATTAGGTCAATCCTAGAGTCTTAACATTTTCACAAAAATTATGCAACTTAACCACAGTAGTAATCACAGCACCAAAAGGAATTACAGCTAGGTGAGCGACCTTTTGGCAATATCCAAGTTAATCAACATATAAGCTATACCAAGGCACTTAAATATGTTTTCATGCATATCAATACTTAAATCATGGCAACCTCATCAGTCAAGCTATCACATTAACTTGTGCATGAAACGGAAGAAAGAAAACTCGCCAACAACCACAAAGTGGCTTGGCCGAACCCTAAAGGGCTCAAGGGTTTTCAAAAGCTCTTTCTTTCTTCCATCACAACTTCACAAGCCAATATACAGCCAACAACAATAAGCATATTATCACAAAAATCCAGAACTGATCAAGTTACAATTTGCATGTTAAAATCATGTGATAATCTAGTCAAATTTGGCATAAAATCATAGTTTCCATACATGAAACCTAGGGTCATTTTCCAAATATTAACCTACTGATCATGGCATCACACAAGCTTCACAAATATGGTAAAAATTCCAGTAGCAATCAGCAACAACTAATACATCAAAAGCTAAAGAAAATTCCACCAAAACCCACAAATTGGGCATGGCCGAGAGCACATTTGCTCTAGGGTTTTGATCCCTTTTTGTGAAAATTTTTTTGGCCATTCTCTAGGCCATTGCACAACAGCAAGACATCATGCTAAACATCATCATACTCAGCCCTAAGCATACAAATCAACACAGAATTCGTCCTAGTAAAAAACATGGCAAAGTAGACAAGTTTGGCAACTATGGTATGTAAGCATGGCATCAACTTTGATCATGTTTGTGGCTGCATATATCAAACTCCTAAAGCATGTGTTCTACCCTCAACCTTCATACATCATCAATCTAACCAGATTCAGATCATTGACATGCTAATCAAGAAAACCTTCAACATAAAGATTCCTAGACACTACCCACTAGATCCACCCCTTACCTTAGTTGTTGGGTTTGGAAAGATGAAGGATTGGTGCGGGAAAAGATGAATGGCCTTCTCCTTGCTGCACTTACAGCCTTGTCTTGTTCTCCTCCTTTCTTTCTTGATCCCTCTTGCTCACTCTCCTTCTTCTTCTCTTTTCTTTCTCTCTAGCCGCCACCCCCTTCTCACTCTTTCTCTCTTGTTTTCTTTCTTTTCTCTTCTGAATGTGTGTGGGAAATGAGGATGTGAGGTTGTGCTTCTATTCAGCCTCCTTAGGTCTCCCAAGATCCTAGCTTCTGCTCCCCAAAACTCAAGAATCTTCTCACACTCAAGATAAACACTCAAAGAATTTTCACTAAAAAACTCATCCACTTACACTTAGTGTTAATTGTGAGTAATATATGTCTCTTAATGCTTTGTGTGTGTGTAGCATCATCGAGCCATGTTGTTGCATCTATATATAGGCATGAACGTCTCAAGGCTTTGGAATGAAGAAATCATCAGGAAATGCCACGCCTAACATGTCTAATGAAGAGGTGGAAAGTTTATTTGTGATGGCAGCTAGGAAGTTGGATACCTTTTTCTCCATCAGATAATATAAGAAATCAAGGAAGCATTTTACCCTCTGATGAAGGAAATCAAAACCGACTTTACTTGAACAATGTCTTACCATACTTGAAGGAAAAAGGTTTTTGGCTTAATGAATACGTATTGAAATGGTTATGTACAGATTGATTTTGGTAGTGTAGGATTTAGCTCACATAGTTAAGAGAAAAAATATAAAGATGATATATTATTATACCAAAAATTATGAGGGACTCTAATATATTATTTAAGATCACTTTGAGCAAATTTAAGTGATCAAGTCTAGAAGTGTTAACGAAATATTTTCACTCACATATATGTATATTAGTGTTAAGTTATATATATATATATATTGACTCAATCATTTATATAAACACACAAGATACAAAAAACACATCAACATACGCTTCATAGCGCTTATCGCTCTTAAGCCGATAAATAACTAACTAATTAAACGCTTAATCTACTTGAATCTTACACTAATAGCACAAGCAATACAACTAACAGTCCGTGTGGCAGCTAGGATTTTTTTCACAACTTAAATAGATGTTCTCCGGGTCTTATCTTCTACGGGCTGAACATCACAAAGTCTATGTAGCAAACTTGGAACAAATCTTGTAAAGATCTTCTTCCAATTATAACAAAATAGAACCAAATTTTCTTAATGAATTGGCTCACATCGAATTAATCTTATTCCTCTAAATAGGTTAATTCTTTCAAATACTCAGAAGATATGCACAACTTGAAACCCATAAGATCACAACAAAACAGAAAAAAAATTCATATGATCCAAAAAAATTATTAGTATTAAGGGTATGTTTGATTGGTGGTAGGGGGTGGGATGAGATGGGATGGGATAGAATTTTTTAATGCTTGGTTGGTTCGGTCTATTAATGAAGGATGGGAAGGGATGGAAAGGGATGGAAAGGGGTGGGATGGATACCATTCAATCTCAATCCATCTCCCTAATTTGTTTCCCCTCCAATTTGGGAGGTATGGGATGGAATCAAAAATCCAATCTTTTAAAATATCATCAATTTATAGTTTCAACCTGTTGTTCTTATGATTGGCTGTATTTTGCTCAAAACATATGGTAGTTCATGAACCTATAGTTGAACAACATTTGTGTCTGATGTGCGACCAATGGTTCCAATCTTTGGAGCAACATGTGTCTGATGTTCTTATGATTTGGTGTTCCAATCCCTGGAACAGTTTTGTGAGTATGGTTGTTGTATGTTCGTTCAGAAGACTTGATTAATGTTGTGTGTTTTATGCCTTGAGTATCTTCTGAAGATTTGTTTGTTTGTTCTTTCACATTTGACATTTTGTTTCATGAACTACCATATGTTTTGTTTGTTTTATGTTCGTTCAGAACATCTATTTAAGATTGGTAACGTGTGAACCAATGTCATGAATGTGAAGACTTTGGTCTTATCAAGGAAGAATGTGCCACCTATCTAAAGAAACAAAAGAAGGAAATGATCACCACTTGGTCTGATGAAGAATCTGATGCTGAAAGTGAAGATGTGACAGCAAACAGAGTGACATCTTTCCTGGTCAAATGTGATTTAGATGATGAGGATAGTGACAATGAGAACTCAGATAAGGAGTTTGCTGAAGCATACAAGTTACTATACATCAAGTGGAAAGAAGCATGTATCTGTGGGCAGCAACAAAAGAAACAAGTTTTTGATCTTCAAGCTGAGAAGAAGAAACTGACTGAAGAAGTGGCATTACTGAACTCGAAATTGGAAGGGATGACCAAGTCTATTCGCATGATAAGCAAAAGCACTGATATACTAGATGGAATTCTTGATGTTGGAAAGAGTGATGGTGACAAGACTGGAATAGGCTTTGATTATCGTGCTGCTAACAAAGTAAGTCAGAACATCACCAAGGAACATATGCTAATTGGAAAACAATCTAATCCTTCACTATGGAACCGCAGGCCACAACAACAGAATACACATCAATATGCTCAAGTTAGGAATTATCAAAATTCAACTTGGAGGTGTCATTATTGTGGCAGATTTGGTCACATCAGACCATACTGCTTTAAGTTGTACGGTTATCCAATAGGTTAAGATCAAACATGGGAAAATGAAAAGAGGATTCAAGGTAAAAGAATGTGGAAGCCAAAGGTTAAAGCTACTTCCCTCATTGCTCATACTTCTCTGCGTACTTCATCAAGGGAAGACTGGTATTTTGACAGTGGATGCTCTAGACACATGACATGTGTTAAGAACTATCTTGAGAAAGTGGAACCTCATGCTAAGATCTATGTTACTTTCGGTGATGGAGCTAAAGGTAAAATCAGAGGAATTGGAAAATTGTCTGACACAGGATCACCAAGTCTGGATGATGTTCTACTGGTTGAAAGATTGACTGCAAACTTGATCAGCATAAGTCAACTTTGTGACCAAGGGTTGAAGGTGGTTTTCAATAAATTTGAGTGCATTGTCAAAAACAGCAACAAGGATGTGCTAATGAAGGGAACTAGATCAAAGGACAACTACTACATGTGGACATCTCAAACTACTTCTTTGTATGCTCGATGTTTGATGTCTAAGGAAGATGAAGTTAGAATCTGGAACCAAATATTAGGCCATCTGAATCTTAAAAGCATGAAGAAAATCATTTCTGAGGAAGCCATTAGAGGAATACCCAAGTTGAAAATCCAAGAAGGCAAAGTGAGTAGTGAATGTCAGATTGGTGTGGTTGAAAGAAAAAATAGAACTTTGTAAGAATCAGCAAGAGTTATGTTACATGCAAAAAATCTACCATATCACTTTTGGGTTGAGGCTATGAACACTATTTGTTACATCCACAATCGCGTCACCATTCGCCAAGGAGTTACAACTACTCAATATGAGCTGTGGAAAGGGAAAAAGCCCACAGTGAAGTATTTCCATGTTTTTGGCAGCAAATGCTATATCCTGTCAGATCGAGAACACAGAAGAAAAATGGATCCTAAAAGTGAAGTAGGGATATTTTTGGGGTACTCTGGGAACAGTAGAGCTTATAGACTCTATAATATTCGCACTAAAGTCATGATGGAATCCATTAATGTGGTTGTTGATGATACTTCTGATGAGAGGACAGAACATGTGCATGATGAAGATGAAATACCATATCAAAGTACAAATGTCGAACCCGATGTGCCAGACATCCAATCTTCAGATGAACAGAAAAACATTGTTGTTCAATCTTCTTCAACTACTAAAGGACCCTCTATCAGAGTCTAGAAATACACCCAAAAGAATACATCATTGGTGATCTGAATGGTGGAATTACAACAAGGTCCAGAGATCTGATCTCTAATGCTTGTTTCATATCCAAAATAGAACCAAAGAATAGCAAAGAAGCTTTGACTGATGAATTCTGGATTCAATCTATGCAAGATGAACTGAGACAATTCAAGAGAAATGAAGTATGGGAGTTAGTTCCTAGATCTGATGATGCAAATGTTGTTGGAACAAAGTGTAAGATCAAGATTTGGTCATGTGGTACAACTCTATGTTTTGATGATAACAAGTATTTATTTGTGGATGAACAACTATGATACTCTAATGTTTGTCTTGAGTGTTTTGACAAACAGGTTCTGATTCTGACACCAGAAGATATATTCGTCAGAAGGATCAGAGGATCTGAAGATCAGAAGATCAGAGGATCTGAGGATCAGAAGATCTGAGGATCAGAGGATCAGAAGATCAGAAGATCAGAGGATCAGAAGATCTGAAGATCAGAGGATCTGAAGATCAGAGGATCTGAGGATCAGAGGATCAGAGGATCAGAAGATCAGAGGATCAGAAGATCTGAGGATCAGAAGATCTGAAGACCAGAAGCTCTGAGGGACCAGAGGCTCTAAAGGTTCAGAAGCTCTGAAGGTCCAGAAGCAGAAGTTACGAAGGTCAGAGGATCCAAGCATCCCTCTGACTCTGATCACCAAGCTTCACAAGTTCCAACACGAAGCATAACTCTGATCAGAAGTCAATGGTTAAAGGCAAATGTCTCTATCGAGAAGTACAAGAGCAGTGTACTATTCTGAAAAGCCTACCTACCAAGGTTCAGCCACAGCAGGTTCTGGAAGTTCCAGAAATGCCCTCCAACGGTCATATTCTCTCAACATAAATATCCTTTGCACCTTGGACTATAAAGGCTGAAGAAAAGAAGAAAGCTAAGGAAGAGAGAGAGATCAAGAGCTGCAATACAAGAAAAGATTCAAGCTTCTACTTTCTTCATCTGTTCTTATTTAGTTTACACTCAGCTTATTTAGAAGCAAACCTTTGTAAACACCAACCTCAAACAGTTGTTTGATTTTCCTTAAGGGACTGGGTAGGTCAGTATCCTTAAGAAGACTAAGAGAGTGAATCTTAGTGGTGATTCCTTTAGGAGATCAAGGTTGATCGGATCCTAGAGAAGACTAAGAGAGTGAATCTTAGTGTGAGCTAAGTCAGTGTATTGTTAGTCACTTGTAGGTTTCAAGTGCAGTTGTAACAATTATCTGATTAGTGGATTGCCTTCATTCTAAGAAGGAAGAAATCACCTTAACGGGTGGACTGGATTAGCTTGAGGGATTTATCAAGTGAACCAGGATAAAATACTTGTGTGCTTCTCTCTTCTCTCTATCTTTATCCGCTGCACCATCTATCTCAGAGAAACCGAAAAGATTTACTTTAAATCTTAAGGGGAAAGTTTTTATATTCAAAACTCTATTCAACCCCCCCCCCCTTCTAGTCGTTTTTCACACCTTCAATTGGTATCAGAGCGCAAGTTCTGATTACCACACTTAACAGTGTTCAGTAGATCCGGGCCAGTGTGAAAAACTCATGGATTCCACCACTACTACAAGCAAATATCAATACAGTGCAAGACCACCTATCTTTGATGGTCAGAGATTTGATTTCTGGAAAGACAGAATCAAAAGCTTCTTTCTTGGCTTTGATCCTGATCTTTGGGATTTTGTTGTTGATGGCTACACCCCTCCTGTTGATGTACATGGTGTAAAGATCCCAAGGAAGAAGATGAGTGAAGATCAAAAGAAGGAATTCAGAGATCATCACCGATCAAGAGCTATTCTGCAAAGTGCCATTTCATATGAAGAATATGAGAAAATCACTGATCGTGATTCCGCTAAGTGTATCCTTGATTCCTTAAAGATGACACATGAAGGAAACAAGAAAGTGAAAGAATCAAAGGCATTGTCTTTGATCCAAAAATATGAATCCTTCCAAATGGAACCTGACGAATCCATTGAAGAAATGTTCTCCAGATTTCAGTTGCTTGTTGCTGGAATAAAACCCCTCAACAATAGCTACACCACTGCGGATCATGTCATGAGGATCCTTAGAGGTCTTCCTGAAAGCTGGATGCCTTTGATAACTTCCTTGGAGCTCACAAGAGATGTTGAGCAGATGAGTTTGGAAGAACTCATAAGCATACTGAAGTGTCATGAACTAAAGCGTGCTGAACATCAGGATCAGAAGAAAAAGTCCATAGCCTTGAAATCTAAATCTGAAAAGGCTAAGGCTGAGAAGTCAAAAGCTCTTCAAGCTGAAGAAGAGGAATCTGAAGAAGCATCAGAAGATTCTGATGAAGATGAGCTGACTCTGATATCCAGAAAGTTCAACTGCATCTGGAAGCACAGGCAGAGCAAATACAAAGGTTCATCAAAGGACGAAAAGTCAAAGAAGCATTTCAAACCAAAGAAAAGTCTGATGGTGACTTTTGATGAATCAGAATCAGAGGATGTTGACTCTGATGGTGAAGTTCAAGGACTCATGGGTATTGTCAAAGACAAAGGAGCAGAGTCAAAGGATGCTGTTGACTCTGACTCAGCATCAGAAGGAGATCCTAACTCAGACGATGAAAATGAGGTATTCGCTTCTTTCTCAACCTCTGAACTGAAACATGCCTTGTCTGATATCATGGATAAGTATAACTCTTTATTGTCTAAGCATAAAAAGTTGAAAAAGGACTTATCTGCTGCTTCTAAGACTCCTTCTGAACATGAGAAAATTATTTCTGATTTGAAAATTGATAATCATGCTTTGGTAAATTCTAACTATGTGCTTAAGAACCAGATTGCTAAGTTAGAAGATATAGTTGCTTGTGATGCCTCTGATTGTAGAAATGAATCTATGTATGAAAAGTCTTTTCAAAGATTCCTGGCTAAGAGCGTAGACAGAAGCTTAATAGCTTCAATGATCTATGGCGTAAGCAGAAATGGAATATATGGCATTGTCTATTCTAAACCTTCTGAAGTTGCTGCATCATCTCTTAAGAAAGGAACTTTCTCTATGTCAAAATATCATGCTCAAATTCCTTTCCATTATCCTGCTGAAAGACCCAAAGTTGTCAGAACTTCTGGGCTAACTAACAAGAAAGGACCCAGAAAGTGGGTACCTAGGGATAAGATTATATATGTTGCAGATATCTTCAATAGGTCCATCGAAACTCCAACCATGGAACCTGGACAGTGGATGCAGGCAACACATGACGGGAGAAAGGCATATGTCCCAAGATCCAAAACTTGAACCTGAAGGTGAAGTTGATCTTGGAGGCATCAGTAGAGTAAGATTTGGTCAAGTCAAAGCTAGCTGAAAAAGCTTGCAGAGATGAGCATGACCGTTTCAGAAAGAAACAAAGACTCAGAACTTGTCGAACCAGAAGCAATAACATCAGAAGATGCTACTACAACTTCTGACTTGCGTCATCAGAAGAAGAGTAGGTTCCTAGCTTCTCATTCTGAAGTATCTGAAGATGAAATTTTGTCCAGAACGGAGATGTCACCAGAACCACACTTCTGCTCTCATCAGAAGATATGCTAATCAGAAGCCAAGTATCCCTTGGTATTCCTTCTGAGGGAGAGTATTTCGTCTTATGCTCTTACTATTTTTTTCCCACCTTCATTCTTTTTGCTTATGACAAAAAGGGGGAGAACTTATAGTATCTTGACAACTCCTATTTTATTTAGCTCAGAATCTAGATATTACTAACATTGATATTAAGTATTAGATTCAGGGGGAGCTTAGCTCAGAATCAAGCAGTGACTTGGATTCAGAAGGAGCAAGATAAACTATACACATCAGGATAAGTTTTAACTCTGATACCTTATACTCTGAGTGTATTCAGTTTATTTGTTTAGAGTTGTTCATCAAAATACATGGTTTTGTCATCATCAAAAAGGGGGAGATTGTAAGATCAAGATTTGGTCATGTGGTACAACTCTATGTTTTGATGATAACAAGTATTTATTTGTGGATGAACAACTATGATACTCTAATGTTTGTCTTGAGTGTTTTGACAAACAGGTTCTGATTCTGACACCAGAAGATATATTCGTCAGAAGGATCAGAGGATCTGAAGATCAGAAGATCAGAGGATCTGAGGATCAGAAGATCTGAGGATCAGAGGATCAGAAGATCAGAAGATCAGAGGATCAGAAGATCTGAAGATCAGAGGATCTGAAGATCAGAGGATCTGAGGATCAGAGGATCAGAGGATCAGAAGATCAGAGGATCAGAAGATCTGAGGATCAGAAGATCTGAAGACCAGAAGCTCTGAGGGACCAGAGGCTCTAAAGGTTCAGAAGCTCTGAAGGTCCAGAAGCAGAAGTTACGAAGGTCAGAGGATCCAAGCATCCCTCTGACTCTGATCACCAAGCTTCACAAGTTCCAACACGAAGCATAACTCTGATCAGAAGTCAATGGTTAAAGGCAAATGTCTCTATCGAGAAGTACAAGAGCAGTGTACTATTCTGAAAAGCCTACCTACCAAGGTTCAGCCACAGCAGGTTCTGGAAGTTCCAGAAATGCCCTCCAACGGTCATATTCTCTCAACAGAAATATCCTTTGCACCTTGGACTATAAAGGCTGAAGAAAAGAAGAAAGCTAAGGAAGAGAGAGAGATCAAGAGCTGCAATACAAGAAAAGATTCAAGCTTCTACTTTCTTCATCTGTTCTTATTTAGTTTACACTCAGCTTATTTAGAAGCAAACCTTTGTAAACACCAACCTCAAACAGTTGTTTGATTTTCCTTAAGGGACCGGGTAGGTCAGTATCCTTAAGAAGACTAAGAGAGTGAATCTTAGTGGTGATTCCTTTAGGAGATCAAGGTTGATCGGATCCTAGAGAAGACTAAGAGAGTGAATCTTAGTGTGAGCTAAGTCAGTGTATTGTTAGTCACTTGTAGGTTTCAAGTGCAGTTGTAACAATTATCTGATTAGTGGATTGCCTTCATTCTAAGAAGGAAGAAATCACCTTAACGGGTGGACTGGATTAGCTTGAGGGATTTATCAAGTGAACCAGGATAAAATACTTGTGTGCTTCTCTCTTCTCTCTATCTTTATCCGCTGCACCATCTATCTCAGAGAAACCGAAAAGATTTACTTTAAATCTTAAGGGGAAAGTTTTTATATTCAAAACTCTATTCAACCCCCCCCCCCCCTTCTAGTCGTTTTTCACACCTTCACAAAGTGGATATTCAGGGACAAGTCAGATGTAAGTGGAAATGTAACAAGGAACAAATCTCATCTAGTTGCTCAAGGATATTCTCAGATAAAAGGTATAGATTTTGATGAAACACTTTCTCTTGTGGCTCGTCTTGAATCAATCAGATTACTACTAGGAGTATCTTGTTTGCTGAAGTTCAGGTTATATCAAATGGATGTCAAGAGTGCCTTTCTGAATGATTATCTAAATGAAGAAGTATATGTGGAACAACCTAAGGGGTTTATTGATCCTAGATTTCCTGATCATGTCTATAAGCTGAAAAAGGCTTTGTACAGTTTAAAACAGGCTCCAAGAGCATGGTATAAGAGATTAACAGAATTCTTGGTCAACAATGGATACAACAAGGGTGGTATTGACAAGACTCTGTTTGTCAAGAAGAATGGAAGACTCTGTTTGTCAAGAAGAATTATTCAGCTCAAATATATGTTGATGACATCGTGTTTGGTTGAATGTCGAACCGGATGGTGGAGCAATTTTTTGAGCAGATGAAATCTGAGTTCGAAATGAGTCTTGTAGGGGAATTAACTTATTTTCTGGGGCTACAAGTAAGACACATGGAAGACACCTTATTTAACTCTTAAAGCAAATATGCGAAGAGCATTGTCAAGAAATTTGGTCTTGAAAAGGCAGGACACAAAAGAACACCTACTGCAACTCATATCAAGCTTATTGAGGATGAAAAAGGTACTGATGTGGATCCAAGTCTATACTGGAGTATGATTGGAAGCCTTCTATATCTTACTGCTAGCAGACCAGATATCACTTTTGCAGTTGGAGTATGTGCAAGGTACCAAGCTGAACCAAAGACGAGTCATCTCATACAAGTAAAAAGGATCATCAAGTACATCAGTGGTACAAGTGATTATGGCATTTTATATTCTCACAATACAAACTCCTTGTTAGTTGACTATTGTGATGCAGATTGGGCTGGAAGCGTTGATGATAGGAAGAGTACATCAGGAGGGTGTTTCTTCCTTGGGAACGACCTAATTTCATGGTTCAGTAAAAAGCAAAATTGTGTTTCCCTATCTACGGCAGATGCTGAATATATAGCTGCGGGAAGTAGTTGCACTCAGTTGATGTGGATGAAGCAGATGCTGAAGGAGTATAATGTGGAGCAAGATGTTATGACATTATTCTGTGACAATCTAAGTGCCATTAACATATCAAAGAATCTCATTCCGCATAGCAGAACTAAACATATTCACATTCGTCATTATTTCATTAGAGAACTTGTTGAAGATGGTATTGTGAATTTGGAGCATGTATCAACAGAGAAGCAGTTAGCAGACTTTTTCACAAAAGCTCTGGATGCAACACAATTTGAAAAGTTAAGAGGGTTATTGAGAATTTTCCTATTTGGGGAATTGTTGCAATTAAAGGGATTTTTTAGTGCCAACGGCTATTTTGTCATTACTTTTGAGGCACGCTTAATCAGGGATTTCACTTACTCCTTATAACTTTTCCTATAACTACCTCTGACTTACATTGAGTAACCTCTCACAACTGCAAATTGTTTCAAAATCGTCTCTCACAATTGTTTCTTGTTTGACGTCTGTGTCTTCTTCAACATGGGTCAAGAATCCAACAAAAATATTACTCCTAAGACTAATACATTTGGTGTGAAGGTAATGGGTCTGAAACCAGAAACCCCCAAATCACCTAGGGTTACTCAACCCAGTGTTATTGTCGAATCAGATGAAAGTGCTAAGGGAGATTCCTCGCTTCCTCATCATACTTCTGCTGACGGAAGTAAGAAGCAGAAGAAGAAGGCAAGATCAAAGTCTACCTATTTCAAGACGAAGAAGAATCATGTGGCTGAAGGATCTAAGCCAACCACTGTCGTGATTTTCGAAGTTATGGTAGTTAGTACGAGAATGTTGCTGAAGATGATATTGCTGCTCTAATCTCTTCAGAGGTGCTGGAAAACTCCTATCAAGACAACCCCACATGCAGATGTTGATCTAATTGTCCCACCACTGGGTGAAAAGATTTCAGGACAAGATGTTGATGATGGTATCGAAAAGGAATCTAAGAACCAAGAAGAGATGTTGTATGTTCCTCCGGAGAAATCACATGTGACTGGCACACCAAATTCCCCTCAAGCGGAATCGAATATTGGTGCATCTGAAGAGGTAATTGTTCCTGAACATGCTGATTCAGTTGCTGTGGATGGGATTATCGAGGAAGACAAGAGGGAAGAAACAGAGGCTGAGGAGTTGCTGATCAATACCATCAGCGCATCTTCTACTGCTAAACTCAAAAGACAGAAGTTGAAGGTTGTAAGGAAGTACTCTACTCGTTCTTCTGGGAAAAAGCCTGCCCTGGGTTCAGGTGAGAAGAAGTCGGCCTTGTGATTGATGATGACATCCCTGTTCTGAAGAATGTCAAGAGAAAGCTTCATGATGTTGATGTTGATGATGTTCCAACCATGGAGCCAGATATGCCAGGCACTGACACTACTGTAAGGAAACGCAAGGTTGGAAGGAGAATTCCAAAAAATGTTCCTGCTGCTCCCCTAGATAACATTTCTTTTCATTATGAAGAATGTTTAGGTCAGTGGAAGTATGTCTTCCAACGCAGGATTGCTCAACAAAGGGAGTTTCTTGCTGACACTCTGAATTGTCAAGACATTATGGAGTTGATAGAGGAAGCTGGATTGCTGAAAACTGTCTCTGGAATCGGCAGGTGCTATGACAAGTTCGTTAAGGAATTCATTGTCAATGTCACTATTGGATGCAATGTGTCTGGAAGTACAGATTTCAGAAAAATCTATGTGAGAGGTAAGTGCATAAACTTTTCTCCAGTTTTTATTAATACATTTTTGGGAAGAAGCCTTGCTGAAGTTGTTGATGAAGAGATTTCTCTGAGTGAAATTGTAAGATAGTAGGGTAAATTCAATCGGTGATTTTCTCATTCATTGGAACGGGTATAAATATACAAAGCATATGACCAAAGTCAACTAATAAATATATGAGACTAATTAACCTAATTACAGGAGAACAATTAGCTTAATTACAGGAGAATAATTCCTATTCTATCACACCCCCGTAGTCGAAGCGGGAGGTTCACGGACTCTGAGACTGGTCCTAAAATCATCAAATAGAACTCTAGGAAGGCCTTTGGTGAAGATGTCCGCAATCTGGTGACGAGAAGGAACATGAAGGATGCGCGCCTGACCACGGGTGACCTTCTCTCGAACAAAGTGAATGTCCATCCCAATGTGTTTAGTGCGCTGATGTTGGACTGGATTGCCGGATAGGTAGATGGCACTAACATTGTCACAATACACCAAAGTAGCATGAGAAAGTGGAAAATGAAGCTCCAAAAGCAGGTTGCGTAGCTAACATGATTCAGAGACCACATTAGCAACGCCTCGTGTAAGACCCTAACCTTACTTATGTATTGCTTAAGTGATTTATTGAATAAAAGTGAAATTTCTAGTGAAGTTTGATTTAATTGCTAAACTGTCTGTGACCTTGTGTGAAATTTTGAGAGGTCTTAAAGACCTAATCTTGGAAAGCTTCCTTCATAAGAGTTGTAGCTCTCTGAGTTAGCTAAATTCTCTCGTTGGTTTCAGGTCATTCCGACCTCTGTAGCCCGAGATAGCCTTGTTTTAGTGACGGAAGGTCAGGCTGTATTGTACTAGCAATTTTGTTAGAAGAAAGTTCTTAAGTCCGAATTTATTTCTTTAAAATCAAGAGAAGGAGTTTGTCTTGATTTATTTGAGCCTCTTAATCAGTAGTTAGGAGAGTGTTTAGTTGGACTTGGGCCAAGTTATGAAGGGAGAAGAGAAAAGGAAAACCTAGCCCATGATGCATGCTAGTCGAATTAAATGAGGAAGGAAGGAGGGAAGATTTGTTTGACTAATTAGCATGAGTTTAGAGAGAATAATTAGGGTTTAAGGCTCATGATCAAAGGCTGATCAGTTTTGAGACAAGGATTAATAGGAAATTAAGTGCCATTAATGCCTTGTTCCCATTCAAAAATTGTGAATTGTGCATGCCCTTGCTTGTGCATGTTTTGGCCGTGTATTGAGGGGAAAAAGGGGGATCTTTGCTTCAGTTTTGAGAGACCTAATAAGGCTGATTGGAAACCTAACCACACACTCTTGTTTTGCCCACACAATTCAGAAGTGAAAAAGAAAGAAAAGAAGAGAGAAAGGGTGAGAGAGAGTGGCGGCTAGAGAGGAAGAAAGGAGAAGAGCAAAGAGTGAAAGCAAGTGTGATCAAGAGGGAGAGGAGGAGACCAGACCAAGGTTGAAGGTGCAGCAGAGAGTATCCCTTTCCATTCATCTTTTCCAGAACCAAACCTTCATCCTTCTCAAACCCAACATCCAAGGTAAGGGGGTGGATCTAGTGGGTAGAGTCTAGGTTGTATATGATGATGAATTCCTTAGTTAGCATGTCTATAATCTGATCTTAGTTTGGTGTATGATGTATGTTTGGATGAGGGTAGAATGCATGTTTAAGAGTTTGAAATTTGCAGCCCCAAATGTGATACAAGTTGATACCATGCTACTTGCCATAGTTGCCAATTTGGACTAGTTTTGCCATGTTGATGTTTAGAACGAATTCTGTACTGAATTTGCATGCTTAAGGCTGAGAATGATGATTCTTAGGTTGATGTTTGGCTGCTGTATAATGGCCTAGGGGATGGCCAAATGTTTTTCAAAAAAAAAAGAGAGAACCCTAGAGCAAATGGTGGATTTTCCTTCAGCTTTTCGATGTATTGATTGTTGCTGATTGTTTCTGGAATTTTTACCACATTTGTGGAGCTTTTGTGATGCCATGATCAGTAGGTTAATGTTCGCCAAATGACCCTAGGTTTTATGTATGAAAACCATGATTTTATGCTAGATTTGTCTAGATTGTCACATGATTTTAACAAGCAATTTGTAACATGATCTTTGCTGGATTTTTGGAGATTATATGCTTATGTTTGTTGGTTGGACATTGACTTGTGAAGTTGAGATGGAAGGAAGGAAGTGTTTTAGAAAACCTTGGACCCTTTGGGGTTCGGCTAAGCCACTTTTGTGGTTGTTGGCAAGTTTTCTTCTTTCCGACTCATGCACAAGTTTATGTGATAGCTTGATTGGTGGAGTTGCCATGATCTAAGTATTGATATGCATGAGAACATGTCTAAGTGCCTCGGTATGACTTATATGTTGCCTATCTTGATTATTGCCAAAAGGTCGCTCATCTAGCTGTAATTCCTTTTGGTGCTGTGATTTTTACTGTCATTTAAGTTGTATAAGTTTTGTGAAAATGTTAAGACTCTAGGTTGACTCAATAGAGCCTTTAACAAAGAGAAATGAGAACTCAATCGCTTGCAAGTAAAATGTGAATAATTGGACATATGTCTAGTGAAGACTATGGGCCATGAGAACGATGGTACCGTTAGAGACAAACGGTTACTTGCACGCGAGGGTGTTTTGTGGGTTGTACGGTGTGTCCCCACGTGATTGGTTGACTGCGGTCACCTTGTGATTCTGTGGATGTATGGTGTGTCTGGCGGACGGTGTGTGGCCCCCCACATGAATGAGGGTTGTACGGTGTGTCCCCTCCGAGAATTGTTCATCTGCGGATGATCGTGATTATGGCCATTGGTGTTGAGGTGGTTGTGTGAATGGTGAGGTCGCTAGCCTAACTGTACTTAGGTGACTGACTGAGATATAATATAAAGTTTATGCCTATTATACCTTGTTATTTATGAGTATTGCCTGGATGTGTGAATGTTATTTGAGAACATGAGATCTGACCCTGTTGTTTGTTTATGTGTTATTCTGGGGGGGGCCCAGATGATGGAGACCAAGAGTACAGTGGTCTCGTGGACGATAGACTTACCTGACCAGCATAAGGACAACGCCTGGCAGTCCGACTCTGCCAAGGCACGTCGCATCTACGTCGGCAGTGCTACGATCACGGGACGTGACCGGCATGGGAACGTCGTCGAGACTCAGAGCATGGAGTGGGGCAAGGTCAAGATTCCCTTTGTACCTTGTCGCTTCTTACATCCAGGAGACGAGGGTTCGTGCTCGAACTCTCCACAGAGGATTGCAGGAGGGGAGGTTTCTTCACGGGTGCTCGGGGCACCAGATTGGTGGGCATGCCTTGGCGACTTTCCAGCTCCGCCTCTCGAGTCCCTTCCAGTTCCTGCTGAGCCTATGGATGTCTTTGCTCCACGGTATGTTGCAGCAGCTGATGCACCTAGGGATGCCGAGACGGAAGGGCGTGGAGATGCACCGGAGGTCAGGGCTCTTGTGAAGAAGCGCCAGAGACAGTGCGGTTGGCTCGACGAGTGATTGATATTACCATGCTGGGGGTTGAGTGTCCGTGGTGTTGATCTATCTTTATCAGTTTTGTTTTTCCGGTTTTTGATGTATCGTTGACATAGGGCTTTAGCCCAAGGATTCATTTATGTATTTGATTATGGTTCCTTTTATTTACGAGTTATTTTATTCAGAAATACATGTCCTATTTATTCCGCAGATTTATATCGTAAAGTTTTCAAGAGTTTCGTAATAATTGAATCTTTGTCATTAAATCAAGATTAATAATTGAACGGCGAAAATTCTTTACGAAAATGGTGATGTTTGGTTTACTGTGTGACACTCGAGAAATCGGGGTGTTACATTGTGGTATCAGAGCTCCGGTTGAGAAACCAGAGCACTAAGTTTTGGGCCTACGAGTTTCCGAACTCGGTGTGTTTTTTTGTTTTTGATAAAAGTGTTTTCAAAGCTTCGCGGTGAGATCGGGTAGACTTGTGTGCTAAGATGTTTGTTTGGCTGTGAGACTGTCTGCAATTAGTATCATTGCCATGATACTTGAATTAAATTGTCTGCTTAGGGCCTAAAGAGCTCGATGTGATTCTGGGGATGGACTGGTTGGCACAGTATCACGTTTTGTTGGATTGTGCTAATAAGGCCGTAGTCTTTCCGGATTCTAGCGTTACGGATTACTTGAATTCGTACAATTTGGGAAGAGGTTCACCAGCATTCGTGAACTCTATCGTAGCTGAGGCGAAGAACGACGGCGACGTACGCAACATTTTGGTGGTACAAGATTTTGTGGATGTGTTTCCAGAGGATGTGCCCGGATTACCGCCAGTAAGAGAAACAGAGTTCTTTATTGATATTATGCCCGGTACAGGACCAATATCAATGGCACCTTATCGGATGGCACCAGCAGAGTTGGCGGAGCTAGCAAAACAATTGGAGGATCTCACTTCCAAGGGATTTATCCGACCAATTGTGTCGCCATGGGGAGCGCCGGTGTTGTTGGTGAAGAAGGACGGAGGGTCCATATTGTGTGTGGATTACCGACAACTCAACAAGGTGATAGTGAAGAATCGTTACCCGATGCCTCGGATAGATGATTTGATGGATCAACTTCGAGGAGCTGTAGTCTTCTCGAAGATAGATCTGAAGTCAGGATATCACCAGATCCGTGTCAAGGACGCTGACATACAGAAGACCGCATTCAGAACTCGATATGGGCATTATGAGTACCTCGTGATGCCGTTTGGAGTTACAAATGCACCCGCAGTGTTTATGGACTACATGAACAGAGTGTTCAGGCCATTCCTGGACAAATTCGTGGTGGTGTTCATTGACGATATTCTGATTTACTCGAAGAGTAAAGAAGAACACAAAGAGCATTTGCGTCAAGTGCTAGGAGTATTGCGGGAGAAGGAGCTATATGCTAACGGCTCGAAATGTGAGTTCTGGATGGAAGAGGTGAAGTTCCTAGGTCATGTCATATCAAGTCAGGGTGTGGCTGTTGACCCCAGCAAGATTGAATCGATCATGTCATTGGAACAACCTAAGACAGCAAGTGACATCAGAAGTTTTGTTGGACTTGCTGGCTACTACAGACGCTTCGTGAAGGATTATGCAAAGTTGACGTCACCGTTGACTCAGTTGACAAAGAAGAATCAACCTTTTGCATGGACGGAGAAATGTGAAGAGAGTTTTCAGGAAATGAAGAAGAGACTGACTACTGCACCGATACTAGCCTTACCCAAGGAAGGAGAACCATATGACGTTTATTGTGATGCTTCACATAATGGGTTGGGTTGTGTAATGATGCAAGAGAAGAAAGTGATTGCTTATGCTTCGCGACAGCTGAAGATTCATGAGAAGAATTACCCTACGCATGATTTGGAGTTGGCAGCTATAGTATACACTCTCAAGATTTGGAGGCATTACCTGTATGCAGTACGTTCACGATCTACAGTGATCACAAGAGTCTGAAGTATTTGTTCGATCAGAAGGATCTGAACATGAGGCAACGAAGGTGTATGGAATTTCTACAGGACTATGAGTTTGCTCTACAGTGTCGTCCGGGGAAAACTAATGTTGTAGCTGACGCTCTTAGTCGAAAGGCTATACATGTATCCTCGTTGATGGTCAAGGAGTTAGAACTGTTGGAGGCGTTCCGAGATCTGAGTTTGGATGTGAAGATAGCTTCAGGGAAGCTTAGTTTCGGGATGGTGACAGTGTCGAGTGGGCTCTTGGATGAGATCAAATCGAAGCAAGAGACCGATGAAGGATTACTTGAGTGGCGCAAATTGGTTACTCAAGGGAAGGCACCAGAGTTCGCTATCGGAAACGATAACATACTGCGTTGCAAGGGACGAGTTTGTGTACCCAATGACGCAGCTATGCGAAGATTAATCTTGGATGAAGGTCACAAGAGCAGGTTGAGCATTCATCCGGGGATGAACAAGATGTACCAAGACCTGAAACTTCATTTCTGGTGGCCTGGGATGAAGAAACAAGTAGCTGAGTATGTGTCGACATGCTTGACTTGTCAGAAGGCTAAGGTGGAACATCAGAAGCCAGCAGGAAAACTACAGTCGTTGGATGTTTCAGAGTGGAAATGGGATAGCATCTCTATGGACTTCGTGACGGCGTTACCCCTAACACGAAGAAGATTTGATGCAATTTGGGTAGTGGTTGATCGACTGACGAAGACCGCTCACTTCGTGCCGATCAATCTGAACTACAAGGTGGAGAGACTAGCAGAAATCTACATTGCAGAGATTGTTCGTCTGCATGGGGTACCATCTAGCATTGTGTCGGATAGAGACCCGAGGTTTACCTCACGTTTCTGGGGAGCTTTGCAACAGGCCTTGGGAACCAAGCTGAGATTGAGTTCCGCTTATCACCCACAGACGGATGGGCAAACCGAAAGGACTATTCAATCCTTGGAGGACTTGCTAAGAGCTTGTGTGCTCGATCATAAAGGAAGCTGGGATGAGTTGTTGCCGCTGATTGAGTTTACCTACAACAACAGCTTTCATGCGAGCATCGGGATGACACCTTATGAAGCTTTTGTATGGTCGAAGGTGTCGGACGCCTTTGTGCTGGCATCAAGATGGGGATAACTTAGTGATTGGAACCGAGCTGGTTCAGCAAACTACCGAAGAAGTAAAGCGAATTCAAGAAAAGATGAGGATCTCGCTGTAAGACCCGAAATTAAATAGAACGTTTAATTATTTAATTTCCTTAATTTACGACAACAAGCATTTTGTTGTTAATTATTTTTGATTGAATATTATTCACGCCACGTCGGCGGGAAATATCTTAAGGAATATTTTCCTTACAATCATTTAATTGCGTGTTTATATTTATTATTTTTATATTATTTTCTTAACTCGAATCTAATCACGATTCGGGAAAATTAATTAAGTAGTAATTAATTTCAATATTTTGATTTTATAAAGTTATTTAAAAGTTATGATTTAATTATAATTATTTTTGTGTGTATTATTTTATTTTTAATCTTAATAATTTCTACTCTTTATTATCTCTTTCTTTTATGAAGAGATGACCTGCTCTAACAGGTCACTTTTTTTTATTTACCTATGTTAGTCTATCAAGCATCACAAAGGAATATTCTTTATTCCTTTTCCTTCCCAACCACTCATTTAAAATATCTATTTTTCCTCTCATCATCACCACACATTCAAATTTCTGATCACACTCTCTCTCCACTTGGGCCCCACCCACACCCAATCAGAATTGTATACTCTCTCTCTCCCTATTCACTCTCTCACGCTCTCACTCTCCCATTCTCCCCTCTCACTCGACATCTCTCTCCCTTTCTCCTCCTTCACTTCTTCTTCCTCCATCTCTGCAACAAACACCATCACCATACTTCTTCTTCCCTCCTTGGACAAGCAGCCGCCACCCATGGCCAACCACCGCCACCACCACCGCGCCCTCCTCACGCGAGCCAGAGCACCACCACCTTCTCCCTCACGAACCAGCACCATCAAGCCATCATCTTCCTCTTTTCCTTACCTCTGGTTCAGATACGAGCATACCACCAACGTCCAGCACCACCGCGAGCACCACCACCACCAGGATCGACCAAAAACAGCGCCAAACTGAGGAGCTTGAAACCCTAACTTCAACCACCTTCAAGCTTCGATCTCCGGCGAACCCCTTAGCTTTTGGAGAAACGAATACTACCACTGAACTCCCCTCATCATCAGCTTCAAAACCCCTAAAGAAATTTCTGATTCCAACCATCTCCGCCGGAAACCGCCGCCAGCCGCCGTCAACCACCGTCTTCTCCGGCCAACCTTCGCCGGAGAAGGAACTGAACTCAGAAATAAGGAGCTCTCCTTCTCATTTTGCTGAATTGATTATCAATTTTGGGTAAGAGATTAATCCTCCCTTCCAATTTCTGTTTTACCCCTTTCAAAACCATAATCCTTGCTCTGATTCATCTCTTATTTTTCTTGTCCAAGTTTTGTGTTATTGCTGTCAGCCTTGATGATCACGCTTGGAGAGGGCAGCCATGACCAGCCAAGGAGAACCCTACCACTGCCTTCAACTTTGATAGGGTTGACATTCTTATCTAGATCAATTAATTCTAGGGTTTTTATGCTCCTCTAAGTCATATATCATTGTCAATTTTGCTGTCCATGTACCTTGTAAAATTAATGAAGGAATATAGAATAGTATATGTGTGTAGTGTGAGTGATAGTGTTATGGTTGTTGATTTCTGAGGGCATGAGGGTTCAGCCCTTACTGTGCTTGAAAAGCTTTTGCGAAAACTCACATAAAACTGTTGTTGTTTTCAAAAGTAGTAGCCGCTGTTCTGTTAAAATCGTATGTTTCGGTTAAGATTTTCGAACTGTGTTCTTCATAAAAGTTGTAGCTTTTTCCGTTAGCAAACTTTTGCCACTGGTTTCGTGTCGTTTTGATTTCTCTAGCTCCAGTTATACGCATTTTAGTGAGCGCGGGTTAAGCTGTTTCGTTTCTCACGAACTGCTGTAGTATTTGATTTTTCGTGAATTTTGTACTTCGAATCTGGACTTGAAACTTTATGAGGATTTACAAAACCTGTAGATGAAGCCAGGATTAAAATATTAGATTTTTCGGAGTTTATTTGACATATTTAAAAATTAGCTAAAGTCGCTGTATAGTTTATAATCGTTTGACAAAATTAGTTATTTCAAGTGAAAAGAGTTGTTTTAGGAAAAAGATGAGAACACCTTTTTTTTTAAATTATATTACAATGTTTGGAGTGGGAAAACTTCTTTTGAAACTTGCTTACGTACGTTGTTTATTCGTTTATGAAAATCAAGAACGTATGAGTCTTTACGCACATTTATTCGTTAAAAAGCGATTGCGAAAAGTTTTGAAAGTCGAACAAGTTTTTGGAGTGTTAGGGAATAAGCGTATTGATACTATCTCGCTAGTCGATGGATGTTTAGGAATAACATGATGGGATACAGATAGAACAATTAAGTTTGGATTTCTGAGTGAGGAATTAGACTTCGTAATTAGAATGGGTTAAGTCATGATTGCAATCTTGATGTTGGAAGATGACTTAGGATTGAATCTTGAATTTCAAGAAGTTTATGAGCTTTACTATAAATACTTGATTTTAGAAGGTCTAGATTTGAAACTTTGGAAGTTTGAGGACTTAGAAGTTATTAAGGGATTAATTGAGGACTAGAAGCCGTTTCTTAGAGATTGAGGACTAATCTATAAGTTTGGGATTTTTGTAGAACCAAGTGGAGTTTCAAAAAGACTAGGGTCTTTGTCTAACGAGATATCCTGAGTTTAAGTTTAAGAGAAATGATTCGATTGTTTTGAAGGAGCTTATGAGTCTTGAATAAGTACATGATCATTAGATGAGAGGATGCAAGAGAATCGAGATGTGACATGTAGGTTCGCCTGCGAGTGAGGATAAGTGTATACGGGTGGATAATGATATGGTGTTTGACTTGAGGTATCGTTTGCGAGAGTGAGTTGAGACATTAAGTTGTTGTAAGTGACTCGATAAATAAGTATTCTTTATTTGCTCTTTCTATTTTAATAAAGATATGAGTATTTGGTTTTAAAGCTGATTTACCAAGTCAAAAGCTTTTGAAGCATTGTTATTGTTTTGTTGTCATTATGATGACTTGTCTTAATTTCAGCGATTGATCCTAATGGTTTATAACCATTGCGAAGATTCAGTTTAACTTGTGATTTCGTCGAGTCAATTGCTTGAGAGTGTAGCTTTAGACTTGGAAAGTAGGTAGCTCAATTAGTGATTACGTTATGTGTACTTATGAAGGGTACGAATAACGGAAGCGCTTGACGACGAAGCCAAAGAACAAACGGAAGTGAGCCAACACGGGAAAGCAAAGATATGATTGGATTTGATTTAAGTCGCAACTTAGTAAGGAAAGCGCCTAAGGTGAGGGCAACTTACCTTTTAGCTAAGACTGCATGATAGGCGTCGATAAATTCGACTTATGCTTTACTTTGATATTGATTATGATGATGAATTAATGTTATGATGTTTTCCATAACTTATGATATTGAGATGTTATTGAATTGTGCGTTTTGACGCGACTTCGGAGTGGAGAATCACTGAACTGGTTATTTTTGATCTTTCGGGTTGGGGAAACAACCCTAGGCAAGTACAAACAGGGGTTTGAGACTTAGCCATTCGTTGGTATACTTAGACTTTCCCCGGGATTTACATTTGGTGGGCTCTTGGAAAACTTAGAAAGAAAATATAATTTTGAAAACTAGAGACTTTAGGAAACTTAGACTTCGAGAAATAAATTCATAACTTGACTAATTCAATTCGAAACATTTTCATTAACGAATAAACCATAGAGAATCTCAATGGGAAAATGATTGCGAAAGACGGGGGAAAAGTCGACTTTTGTTGTGGGTTCTGGAGAATTGCTGGACACCAGGGGGGGTGAGCCACGGTGACAAGGGGAAGTTACCGAGTACTTTAGTACTCTTGTTGTTGGAGTTGTGCTGTATTGACCGACACTAAACTCTTGGGTTTTGAGATTGGGTTTTGAGCTAAACACCTGCGTTGTGAGGACGATTCGATGTTTGGCTGACCATATTGCATCATGCATCATTCGAGGTTTGTACGATCGAAAGATTGGGCCTCGGTGAAGAACGGGAAAACTTCACGAAGGTTGGGGAATTGCCTTCATCGAAGAACACCTGGGTGTATCTTCGGCATAGCGGGCAGAGTGGCACGACCTAGGGTGGTTGGGGCTGATCCGACTATGCATGGGTTTGTAAGCGACACCCGAGCAGAGTTGGCGACACTAGGCCTGTGTCGTGCGGTCTCGTGGTGCCCATCCCAAATTGAATTATCCGGATCATATTGAATTGCATTTCACGCATACATTCATCCTGACTGGAATTGTATGCTGTTTGAATTATCGAATTATTGTTAGAGCCGATAACATGCTAGGAATATATTTATATATATATAAACATATATATATCTATACCCCTTTTGTTGCATGTTGATTGTATATCTATTGTATACTGTGAGTTGACCCTCGTGCCTTGGCTTTGGTTGTATGTTTGTGTTTGGGCGGTCGGCCTGCTGCCAGACGACGAAAGGAGGTGATGTGAGCAGATGCTACTCCACGTGGAAGATCTATAGAAGACTCGAAGAATAGAGTCGGGTCTAGGGCTAGAGCATTTGGGTTGAAAAGCTTACCGTTATTGGTTTAAGCTTGCAGGATCATTTTATGATTTGTATTTGAGGTTTTGGGTAGGTTCCGGTGCATTGCTTTCCTATGGTTACCCAGTGTGAAAATCATAGGGAGTATATCGGATCTATGGAGTCATTGCATAGTGAGTCCGTAGTTGGATCTTAGTTTATTTGTCATGTATTTTGTGCTGTGCCTTGATCGAGGCCAGATGTAAATTATTTACGGTTGGGAGTATGCATTACATATTTTAGAAACACTTCGAAAAGGAAAAAGAAAAATATACTCACATTTATAAATCCCTTTTGGAAAAGATTGCATATTTATTTTAACATGTTACTACCGTGGCAGTCCAAAATCGGGGTGTTACACTCGCAGAGTCGTCAGAAGAGTTATGCTGACAATCGAAGGAAAGAGCTGGAATTTCAAGCTGGAGATCACGTCTTCTTACGGGTTACCCCGATGACAGGTGTCGGAAGAGCGATCAAGTCTAAGAAGCTTACTCCAAAGTTCATTGGACCGTACCAGATAACAGAACGAGTTGGGCCAGTGGCATATAGGATTGCGTTGCCGTCTTTCCTATCCAATATTCATGATGTACTTCACGTGTCACAGCTGCGGAAGTACATGGCTAATGATTCTCATGTTCTTGAACCTGACGACATTCAGCTAAAGGATGATCTAACGATGGTGATGCCACCCATCAAGATTGTCGACAAGAGTACTAAACGTTTAAGGAACAAGGAGGTGTCCTTGGTGAAGGTCGTTTGGAATCAAGCGACAGGCGATGCTACATGGGAACTTGAGAGTAAGACGCGGGAGTCACATCCCGATTTGTTTGTAAACCCTTAAGTTTCGAGGGCATATTTTTTTTTAAGGGGGGTGGTATTGTAAGACCTTAACCTTACTTATGTATTGCTTAAGTGATTTATTGAATAAAAGTGAAATTTCTAGTGAAGTTTGATTTAATTGCTAAACTGTCCGTGACCTTGTGTGAAATTTTGAGAGGTCTTAAAGACCTAATCTTGAAAAGCTTACTTCATGAGAGTTGTAGCTCTCTGAGTTAGCTAAATTCTCTCGTTGGTTTCAGGTCATTCCGACCTCTGTAGCCCGAGATAGCCTTGTTTTAGTGACGGAAGGTCAGGCTGTATTGTACTAGCAATTTTGTTAGAAGAAAGTTCTTAAGTCCGAATTTATTTCTTTAAAATCAAGAGAAGGAGTTTGCCTTGATTTATTTGAGCCTCTTAATCAGTATTTAGGAGAGTGTTTAGTTGGACTTGGGCCAAGTTATGAAGGGAGAAGAGAAAAGGAAAACCTAGCCCATGATGCATGCTAGTCGAATTCCATGAGGAAGGAAGGAGGGAAGACTTGTTTGACTAATTAGCATGAGTTTAGAAAAAATAATTAGGGTTTAAGGCTCATGATCAAAGGCTAATCAGTTTTGAGACAAGGATTAATAGGAAATTAAGTGCCATTAATGCCTTGTTCCCATTCAAAAATTGTGAATTGTGCATGCCCTTGCTTGTGCATGTTTTGGCCGTGTATTGAGGGGCAAAAGGGGGATCTTTGCTTCAGTTTTGAGAGACCTAATAAGGCTGATTGGAAACCTAACCACACACTCTTGTTTTGCCCACACAATTCAGAAGTGAAAAAGAAAGAAAAGAAGAGAGAAAGGGTGAGAGAGAGTGGCGGCTAGAGAGGAAGAAAGGAGAAGAGCAAAGAGTGAAAGCTGAAGGTGCGAAAAACACTAGAAAGGGGGGGGGGGGTTTGAATAGAGTTTTTGAAAACTCAAAGATAAGAACTAGGTGCTGAAGGATAAGGAGAAAAGCATGCAAGTATTTTATCCTGGTTCACTTGAGATAAAATCTCAAGCTAATCTAGTCCACCTGTGAAGGTGATTTCTTCCTTCTTCTGATGAAGGCAATTCACTAAAATCAATGAGTGTTACAACTGCACTTTGCTACCTGCTAAGTGACTAACAATACACTGATTTTCTCACTAGTATCCTCTTAAGAAGCTGATCTACCGATCCTCTTAAGACTAGCTAAATACTGAATCAACCTTGATTCAGTTCTCTTAAGATCCGACCAACCTTGATCTCTTAATGAACTTTACAATGTAGTGTAAAAGGTTTCAGGTTTACAATGAGTGCTTCTAAAAAGCTAATAGTAAACTCAGATGTTTAAGAACAGTGAAGAAATAATGCTAAGAGATTGATTCGTATGAGTTGAATAGTTTCAGCAAAGTTTCTTAGTCTCTTTCTTCTTTCTTCAGCCTTTATATACTCCAATACTTGTGATGTAGCCGTTGCTAGGGTTTTATCTGTTGGAGTGGCAATCTTGTAAAATCAGACTGCAAGGCTGCACGAGGTAGGTGGTGGACAGACTGAGACTTGTACGATGTTGTACTATGATAGCGACCTGTCCTTTCACCAGTTGACTTGAGATCTGAAGGCTTCAGATGAACGTTGGTGAAGCTTCTGATTCTCGTCAGATTGAAGCTTGGATTCTTCTGACCTTGCAACTTCTGCTTCTGAATAGGTTCCTTAGAACTTCTGAACGTTAGAGCTAGAATAGCTTGGGTCTTCTGAACCAACTTCTTGCAGGTCTTCAGAACTTCTGACTCTGGTTCTTCAGATCCTCTTGAGAGCTTGTATCTTCAGAACTTCTGAAGGATTTGCCACTGTTATGAACGAACATGGTACGCTTTAGAGCTCTCTTTTTAGTATCCGTTGGTTCTTGTTCGTCTGAATAGATAGTCTTGGGTCAGATTCAGAACCTGTTTGTCACAACTAAGAAGACAAACGTTAGGGTACCACAATTGTTCATCATCACAAACCTTAATTGTAATCATCAAAATATAGAGATGCAACCACTGATCAAAACTTGATCTTACAATCTCCCCCCTTTTGATGATGACAAAACAAGTATTTTGATGAACAATTTTTAAACAATAAACTGAATACACAAGAGAGAAGAGATCAGAAGTTAAACTTATCCTGTGTAACGGTTAGTAATGCTCTTTCTGAATCTGGGATAACACCTGATTCTGAGCTGGGGTCTCCCCCTGACTCCCCCTGAATCTATGACTTGATGAGATGATGAATAGTCTAGGTTCGGAGTCTCGATGATGTGATCAGAAGACACGCGTATAAGGATGTATACTCATTAGAAGTGATGGTTCAGAACTTGCGTAGATCACATAAAAACATAGAACTTTGTCCAGATATAATTGGAATAAGGCGTCAGAAGCAGTTTAGTTCAGAATATGAACAAAATGTATTCCTTATTTGAGACGCTTGACAATATCTATGTGCTATAAGTAATCATACTTATTCTCCTCTACTGGTTTTATATATATAATATAAAAAAATTTATCAAAACCATTTTTATGTACTCCCCCTTTTTGTCATAATCAAAAAAAGTGAAAAACAAAGTCAACAATAAAAACAAGAAGGTGATGCAAAGAAGAGGTGTTATTATTACTGAACGGAGAAAGAGTACAGAGGATAGAGGAGAATGAAGAAAACTAATCCTAGATACATAGGAAAGCTCGAGAATTCTTCATGGAGAGAAGCTGAAGGTGCAGGGGACGCATGTCCTGATCAATTGAGGCTAACTGGGTAGCCAGTTCTTCCTTCAGAGCTGCATTCTCCTGGACAACATCTTGATCCGCTTCAGTGTGATCTTCTTCATATTCCAGAAGCATACAAATGCCCTGGAGCTGATCTTCAACGTCCTTCCGGCGAGTGGTCAGACGAAGGAGGTCATTCAGAACTTCTTGAAGGTTCTGAAGACAGTGAGTCTGATGGGATGTCAGCCAACACTCAAGAAGATCTTCAATCTTCTTAAGAGCGTCAGAAATCTGACAAATGGATAGATTAACGCTCCATGGAAAGACTTGGTCAAATACCATAGTCTTGAGTTCAGAAATTAATTCGACAGAAGTCATTCTTGAACCAGAAGTAAGGGAAGATTGAAATGACTGATTGTGAAGTGAGTTGCGTTGTGATGGAGAAGAAGGATTGCAGAGATTATAAGGAGAAAAAGTAACAGAAAAACATGCATAAAACTTATCAAATCATAAAAGCATGTGAGTTACGAAGAAGACGGTGCATTGAATCATAGAATAATAAATTAACACAGTCAACATAGGATAAATGCATTCAAGGCAAATACATGCATGCAAGATAGATGAGAGGGGATTCAAGACTTGGAAGAGGAGGGAAGATGCTCGATCCGAAACCTCATCATGTCTTCTATTCTGCGGGAGGATTCCTGAATCTGCCTGCTCTGTTCAATCTGAACCTGGCCTTGCTGCTCAACCATCTGAAACAGTCTCTGCTGATCATCTTGAATGCGGTCAATTCTAGCAGCAAGAGAAGTAACTTCTGGAGCTGGGGCTGAAGTAGGAACTTCTGGAGCTTGAGCATGAGTAGCAATTTCAGCCTCTGATGACATTGCAGTATCAACTTGAGTTGGCCCTTGCTTCTCAGCTTCATCAGCATCTGCATCTTCCAGAATGACTAGGCCTTCAGAACTGTCTTCTGCAACCTCTGCTGGGATCATCTCAGCATCTTCTGAGGTACATTCAGAGACAACATATTGTCTTTTAGCCATAGCTCTTCTCAGAGGTGCACAGACTCTGTGCAGCACTCTCTGCCTCTGCTCATAGGCTCTCTCAGATGCATCATGAACTCTTAGTCGTTTCTCCCTGCTAAGCTGCTTCTGAAGTTCATGAGCTTTGCCTTCTGACCATCTTTCAAAGGCAAACCATAGACCATCAACAAAAGAGGCATCGAACTGATTATCAGTCACCTGATATAACCATTTCAGTCTTCTGGTTGCCTCTTTAGAGAACTCTTGAATGAGTTGAGTAAGATTTTGAGGTCTGAAGGAGGTTGCCAAGGTCAGAACAGGCTGAGGAGTTCTGGTTGCATTGGAGCTTGAAGCATTTGAGCTGTCAGGTCTGGGTTGTTCAGAATGAATAGAATCAATCTCATGATCCTTCTCTATGCCTGAGTGATCTGATTCATCCATGTGCTCAGCTTCAGAGATTGTCACTTGTCTTTGCCTTGAGGTAGCAGTCTTCTCAGGTGAAGTAAAACTCAGATCTCGTGAGTTGACTGCTGAATAGTTGGACAAAGACACATAGGAAGACTCAGAGTTGGAAGCCACTTGTTGAAGAGGCTTCACATTGAAGGGCGGTTCAAGAATCTGAACATCATCATCCTCTTTTTCTGCCTCAGCAGGAATCTCACCAGGGATTTCACCGGTTTGGGTTATGAGGAGGGTGTGTGAAGTGGAGGAAGGCTTGGGAGTGAATTGTTGAACCAAGGTTCTGAGAGTAGCCTCACTTTGAATAATACCCTGGATGAAGGGATTGAAAGGAGGTACAGGTGCAGTTGTGGTAGATGTGGAGGAGGTGTGAATTGGGATGGAAGGTATGGTGGTGGTAGCTGTTGGGATAGTTGCAGCTTGTGTTTCAGCTTGTGTGGGTGCTGTTTGGGTTAAGGTAGGCATGGAGGTAGATATAGGCAGGGGTTGTTCAGGTATAACTACTAAAGCAGAATCAGAGTTAATGCTTTCAGCAATTACCTTACTTGGACTTCTGATGGAAGTGGTTCTGGTGAGTTATGCAGCCCTTGCAGGATCCGAAGTGCTTTTGGATCTTCTTTCCCTTTGTGCTTCTAAAGCAGGGTCAGATGCCTGCTGTGATGCTGCCTCTTTCTGCTGAAGTGGACCCTTCAGAGGCAGTTTCCTTCTCTTCACCAAGGGTACTTCATCAGAATCCGTGGATTCTTCAGCTTCTGAAGATTCCCTAATAACCTGAAGTACATTCTGGATGATCTCATGGTCATCCTGCTCATCATCTTCCTCAAAAATAATTTTTCTCCTCTTGGCTAGAGGAACATCATCATCTTCAGTCTCCTCACTTGAAGATTCTTCCAAGGAGTTCTCAGAACTTTCAGAGGCATCAGATGGGAATTCCTCATATGATTCTTCCTGAGTTCTTTCAGGAGAGGATTCTGGAACTGGTTCTATGATGACCACTGACTTGGATGCAGCTTTCTTCCTTTTGGGTTCTTCTATCAGAATCCCATTTCCCTTTGGATCTGAAGGCTTGCTGGTTGTTTTCTTTCCTCTCCTCGTTGGCATCTCAGGAGGGCTCTCAGGAAGAGTTCTGACAAACTCATCAAGAGTGATTGGATCTCCATTCCTTCTGAGCATCCTCACATATTCCAGAATGCTTGCAGGGTTGTCCTTCTTGGACCAGAGAGGAAAGTCATCAACAGGATAATTCCTCTGACGAACCTCTTCAGATGTATCTTCTGAGGGCTCAACTTGGACCTTTTCAATAATTTGCATCCTCTTCAACTTGGTTCCATTGAGAGCATCGCCAATTGTCATAGTCAGATCTTCATGAAGTCCAAGGTCTGATAGTGTCTTGACTAGTTTGTTCTGAACAAAGATGTCAGACAGCAACCTTCCATAAGGAATATAAGAGATGGACCTTTTGTTCTCAGAAGCTGTGGTCCTTGATTTCTCAATGCACTCCTTCAGATAGTTGAATAGCAGAAATGGCAGACAAATAGGTTCACCCATAGATATATAGTACATGATTACCTTTTGAGTTGCATTCAGGTAATCAGTTCCTCCAGTTCTGGGGTGAATGCAGTAGATGAAGATCTTCTGCCAGATTTTCATTAAAGGCTTCAGATCCTTTATTCCATACTTGGTCCTTGTCTGCGACCAATTGTCATAAATTTCCTTATTCACCTTATTCTTCATCCCAGCAATGTTAGCATCAACGTTCTTGATCCTTTTTCCTTGCTGGAACTCCATACCCAGCAGCTTTGCAATTGATTCTTCTGAAATGACAATCTTCCTATCCAGCACATGGGAGACGACGTAGTAGTCGTTGCAAACTGCATTCTTCCAGAATTCCACCACCAGTTTGGTGTAAATCGGTCCACAGAGCCTATCAAAGTACCCGGACCATCCTTGCAGGTTGACCTGATCCCTGATGTCAAACCCATGATCAGCTAGGTTGTCGAAGTCCACTCTTGCTTCGTGACACACAACCAGTTCTTCAGCTTTCTTGACACAAGTGACTACATTGGGTGTGTCCAGAATCTGCTGAGCTTCTTCAAATTTCTGAGTTTCTTGGTCTGTGGCGGTTTGTTTGGATGAAGTAGTAGCACTTGCTCTTGATTTCCTCGATTTGCCCATGATTTTCCGGTTGAGAGGTTTAGGGTTCAGAGAAGGAGAGGAATGTTGGAGAGAAGAGTAAGAGAGAATGCAATGCACACGAAGAGTTTGAAAACCGTATGTGTAAGTGTGTGTGAGATCGTGTGTGAGGAGTGCGTATAGTGGGTTGGTTGGTAACCGTTGAGATTTTAAGAAAAGAAAAGAGTCAAAACAAGATCAACGGTTCTAAAATAGATAGTCTGAAAATAGCATAGTAGAGGAGAGTAGGCATCATAATTATAGCAGATATACCACGCGACTCAAGGAACTATGGCACAAATGAAGTGACACGTGTATTGTTGCCTACCACAGAAGTTTAACCAGTGGGTTAAGTGCTTCTGAACGGGTAACTTCTGAAGGGGGTAGCATCTGATGACTTCAGATGTACCAAGGTCAGAAGTTCTGAAGAGAACCTTACTCTGGACAGAAGTCCATGTTCAGGTTTTTAAGAATAAATAAAAACCTATCTTCTGCTAAGGGCTTAGTGAAAATATATGCCCATTGATGGTCAGTATCAACATACTCTAATGATAGAGTGCCCTTCTGAACATGATCACGAATATAATGATACTTTACCTCTATATGCTTTGCTCTTGAGTGTAGAATCGGGTTTTTGCTGAGTGAGATAGCAGCTGTGTTGTCACAGTAAATAGGAACCTTCTTCAGAGACAAACCATAATCCTCCAGATGATTCTTCATCCATTTGGTTTGTGTACAGCATGTGGCAGCTGAGACATACTCTGCTTCAGCAGTTGATAGAGCAATTGTGTTCTGTCTCTTGCTTGACCAAGTGACAAGATTTGCTCCAAGAAAATGACAGCTTCCAGAGGTGCTTTTCCTTTCCACTCTGTCTCCAGCAAAGTCAGCATCACAAAAACCTGAAAGTGTATACTCTGATGTTTTTCTATACATCAAGCCAAGGTTAGTGGTTCCTTTCAGATATTTGAGGATCCTCTTAACAACAGTTAAGTGAGTCTCTCTAGGATCTGATTGGAATCTAGCACAGAGATGCACACTAAATAATATATCAGGTCTGGAGGCAGTTAAGTAAAGAAGAGAGCCAATCATTCCACGATAGAGCTTCTGACAAACCTTAGAGGAAACTTCCTCTTTCTCAAGAATGCATGTTGGGTGCATTGGAGTCTTAGAAATGTTGCAGTCACTCATGTTGAACTTCTTCAGAAGTTCCAAGGTATACTTCTTCTGATCCATAGGTGACTCCTGGTCGTTGATCTATTTGAATTCCCAAGAAGTATTTGAGTTCTCCCATCATGCTCATTTCGAATTCAGCCTGCATCAACTTAGAAAATTCCTTGCACAAGGATGGATTAGCAGAACCAAAAATGATGTCATCAACATAAATCTGAACTATAAGAATATCATTCTTATAGGTTCTGCAGAAAAGAGTATTGTCACCTTTACCCCTTACAAACTCATTCTGTAGAAGAAAGGAGCTGAGCCTTTCGTACCACGCTCTGGGAGCTTGTTTCAGTCCATAGAGTGACTTCTTGATCTTGTAGACATGATCTGGATATTTGTCATCTTCAAAGCCAGGAGGTTGCTTGACATACACTTCTTCTGAAATGTAGCCATTAAGGAAGACACTTTTGACATCCATCTGATGGAGGGTGATGTTGTGATTTACTGAGAAGAAGATCAGTAGCCTTATAGCTTCAAGCCTTGCTACAGGAGCAAAAGTCTCAGTGTAATCAATCCCTTCTTGTTGACTGTAGCCTTGAGCCACCAGTCTTGCCTTGTTTCTTGTTACTTCTCCTTTTTCATTCAGCTTGTTTCTGAACACCCACTTGGTTCCTATGACATGGAAACCTTTGGGTTTAGGTATTAAGGTCCATACATCATTCTTGGTGAACTGATCTAGCTCTTCTTGCATTGCCAGAATCCATCCTTTGTCTTCAAGAGCTTCATCAACTGATTTGGGCTCAATGAGAGAAACAAGTCCCTTCAGACTCAGAAGAGTCTCTTCTGAAGGTTTGAGCATTGACCTGGTTCTGACGGGGGCATCTTTGTTGCCAATAATCAGTTCTTCTGGATGAGAGACAACTATTCTTTTCTTCTTCTGAAGCTGATCAGAAGTTGTTGGAGCAGCTTCAGATGCTTCTGCCTCTGGAGCAACATCCTCTGAGCTGTTCTTTGGTTGATTTGCCTCTGAACAATCAATGCTTAAATCTGTAAATCTTTCAAACAGCTTTGACTTTTCTGAGCCAAGCTTATCATCAAATCTAATTTGAATAGACTCCTCAACAGTTTGATGAATAATATTATAAATTCTAAAACCTTTAGATCTTTTAGAATAACCAAGAAAATAGCATTTTAAGGCTTTAGAGTCAAATTTACCCAATTGCTCCTTAGTGTTGAGCATGTAGCAAGTACTTCCGAATGGATGGAAGTAAGAGATATCAGGTTGTCTTCCTTTGCATAGCTCATAAGGAGTCTTCTCCAGAATAGGTCTGATGGAGATTCTGTTCTGGATGTAGCAAGCAGTGTTGATTGCTTCTGCCCAGAAGTGCTTGGCCATACTTGATTCTTGCATCATGGTGCGAGCCATCTCCTGAAGAGTTCTGTTCTTTCTTTCAACAACTCCATTTTGTTGGGGAGTGCGAGGACAAGAGAAGTTGTGTGAGATTCCTTGAGAGTTGAACAATTCTTCAAAGGCTTTGTTCTCAAATTCTCCACCATGATCACTTCTGACAGTAATCACTGAAGTTTGGAACTCCTTCTGAACTTGAGTGATGAAGTTGGTAAACATAGTGTGTGTTTCATCTTTATGCCTTATGAACTTTACCCATGTCCACCTGCTGTAGTCATCTACAATGACTAACCCATACTTCTTTCCTCCAATGGATTCAGTTTTCACTGGTCCAAAGAGATCAATGTGAAGTAGCTCAAGGGGTCTTGTTGTAGATACCACATTCTTTGCCTTAAAGGGCTTCTTGGTGAATTTTCCCTTCTGACAAGCTTCACATAGAGCCTCTGATGAATACTTCAGACGAGGCAATCCTCTGACGAGATTTAGCTTGCTAAGTTGAGAAATTTTCCTGAGGCTGGCATGCCCTAGGCGTTTGTGCCAGATCCATTGCTCATCATTAACTGACATGAGACACTTAACCTTCTGAGATAGCAGTTCAGAAGATTTGATTTTGTAAATATCATTTTTCCTTTTTCCAGAGAACAGAACGGATCCATTTGTTTGACTGACAGCTTTGCAGCCGGTTTGATTGAAGATTACATCGTATCCTTTGTCAGCAATTTGGCTTATGGAGAGCAAGTTATGAAATAATCCTTCCACCAAAAGTACATCATTGATAACTGGAATTTTTCCATCTCCTATGGAACCTTTTCCAATGATTTTTCCCTTCTGGTTTCCTCCAAAGCCAAAATCTCCTCCTGACTTAAGCGGTGTCAGTTCTTGGAATATAGACCTTGTGCCCGTCATGTGTCGTGAGCATCCACTGTCCAGGTACCATGACAGGTGTCTTAACTGAGCTGCATAAGATATCTGTAACATGAATAATTTTTGCCTTAGGTACCCATATCTTGGGTCCTTTCTTGTTAGTTTTCCCAGAAGTTCTTGGAACTTTGGGTGCAAAAGGAGGATAATGCAAAGGAACTTGGTTATAGTATTTAGACATGTCAAGTTTAAGTTTTCCCTTTGGTTTCACCACCTTTGGTGTAACCTTTTCTGGAATGTCAGTGCCAGCGGGAACGAAGTGCTTATGCAATGGTTCGCGTTTGGGCTCAGATGACTCATCTCTCATTGATTGAGAGTAGCCAAGGCCACTGTTCCCATTCCTGCTTATGCCATAGATCATTGAAGCCATACGACTTCTGTCTATGCCCTTGGCTAGGAACCTCTGAAACGCTTTTTCATATAATGTCTCATGCTTAACATCAGATGATGCAAGATGATCTTCTAGCATGACATTTTTAGCACGAAGAACAGAGTTGTCATTTTTAAGAGAAAAATTCTCTTCTGTGAGTTCAGAGACTGACTTCTCATGAACTTCTGATGAACTGGTTTTAACAGTATACTTTCTCTTAAGCTCTTTATATTTACTTACTAGAACATCATGTTTCTTCATTATTTCAGATAATGCAGTTCTTAGCTCAGATGGAGAAAAATTAGAGAATACCTCATCGTCATTCTCAGAGTCTGAGTCATCTTCTGAAGCTTCAGCACCTCTGTTGGTGGTAGCCATCAGAGCCTCCACAGCTTCATCTTCTTCTGACTCAGCTTCATCAGAATCAGTTGCATCAAAGGTTATGAGAGCTTTCTTCTTGAAGACTTTTCTTGGTTTCTTGTCCTTCTTAAGCTTGGGACAGTCACTCTTGTAGTGCCCAGATTCCTTGCACTCGAAGCAAGTGACTTCCTTTCCAGATGATTTCTTCTGGCCAGATGAAGATTCATATCTTCCTGAACTCTTCTTTGGTCCTTTGCCTTTGTTATGTCTGTTCTTCTAGAGTTTGCTTAATCTCTTTGTGAAAAGAGATAGCTCTTCATCACCAGACGCATCTGATAGCTCTTCGGAGGAATCTTCCTCTTCTGCCTGATAGGCTTTTGCTTTGTCAGATTTTGACTTAAGAGCAATAGATTTGTCTTTCTTTTGGGGCTTGTCTTCTTTGAGTTCAATCTCATGGCTTCTGAGGTGACTCACGAGTTCTTCTAACTTCAACGAGTTCAGATTCCTGGAGAGTTTCAGTGCAGTGACAAAAGCTCTCCACTCCTTAGGCAAACTTCTGATGATCTTCTTGACATGATCATCAGTAGAGTAGCCCTTGTTTAGCACTCTGATTCCAGCAATTAGAGTTTGAAACCTTGAGTACATCTCCTCAATGGTTTCACCAGATTCCATCTTAAACTGCTCATATTGTTGTATGAGAGCAAGAGCCTTGGTTTCCTTGACCTCTTCATTTCCTTCACGCGTCATGACCAAGGAGTCAAAGATGGATTTTGCTGTTTCTTTGTCAGAGATCTTCTCATACTCAATATATGATATTGAGCTGAATAGCATAGACTTCGCCTTGTGATGATCCTTGAAACGCTTCTTCTGAGCGTTAGTCATTTCAGAACGAGGGATCTTCACTCCTGAAGCATCTACTGGATCAGTATAGCCTTCAATGACCATATCCCAGAGATCTGGGTCAGTGCCAAGGAAGTAACATTCTATTCTATCTTTCCAGTACTCAAACTTTTCACCATCAAAGATTGGTGCTCTGAGTTGATTGTTGTTGTTGTTGTCAGCGGAAGTATTGGCTTGGGCCATCGTTTGTTTTTCACACAAGGTTCTGGATCACTGAACACTGTTGGGTGTTTAAATCAGAACCGGAGCTCTGATGCCAATTGAAGGTGCGAAAAACACTAGAAAGGGGGGCGGGTTTGAATAGAGTTTTTGAATAAATTATATACTTTTGTATCTTTTCGAAAACTCAAAGATAAGAACTAGGTGCTGAAGGATAAGGAGAAAAGCACGCAAATATTTTATCCTGGTTCACTTGAGATAAAAGCTCAAGCTAATCCAGTCCACCTGTGAAGGTGATTTCTTCCTTCTTCTGATGAAGGCAATTCACTAAAATCAATGAGTGTTACAACTGCACTTTGCTACCTGCTAAGTGACTAACAATACACTTATTTTCTCACTAGTATCCTCTTAAGAAGCTGATCTACCGATCCTCTTAAGACTAGCTAAATACTGAATCAACCTTGATTCAGTTCTCTTAAGATCCGACCAACCTTGATCTCTTAATGAACTTTACAATGTAGTGTAAAAGGTTTCGGGTTTACAATGAGTGCTTCTAAAAAGCTAATAGTAAACTCAGATGTTTAAGAACAGTGAAGAAATAATGCTAAGAGATTGATTCGTATGAGTTGAATAGTTTCAGCAAAGTTTCTTAGTCTCTTTCTTCTTTCTTCAGCCTTTATATACTCCAATACTTGTGATGTAGCCGTTGCTAGGGTTTTATCCGTTGGAGTGGCAATCTTCTAAAATCAGACTACAAGGCTGCACGAGGTAGGTGGTGGACAGACTGAGACTTGTACGATGTTGTACTATGATAGCGACCTGTCCTTTCACCAGTTGACTTGAGATCTGAAGGCTTCAGATGAACGTTGGTGAAGCTTCTGATTCTCGTCATATTGAAGCTTGGATTCTTCTGACCATGCAACTTCTACTTCTGAACGGGTTCCTCAGAACTTCTGAACGTCAGAGCTAGAATAGCTTGGGTCTTCAGAACCAACTTCTTGCAGGTCTTCAGAACTTCTGACTCTGGTTCTTCAGATCCTCTTGAGAGCTTGTATCTTCAGAACTTCTGAAGGATTTGCCACTGTTCTGAACGAACATGGTACGCTTTAGAGCTCTCTTTTTAGTATCCCTTGGTTCTTCTTCGTCTGAATAGATAGTCTTGGGTCAGATTCATAACCTGTTTGTCACAACTAAGAAGACAAACGTTAGGGTACCACAATTGTTCATCATCACAAACCTTAATTGTAATCATCAAAATATAGAGATGCAACCACTGATCAAAACTTTATCTTTCAAAAGCAAGTGTGATCAAGAGGTAGAGGAGGAGACCAGACCAAGGTTGAAGGTGCAGCAGAGAGTAGCCCTTTCCATTCATCTTTTCCAGAACCAAACCTTCATCCAAGGTAAGGGGTGGATCTAGTGGGTAGAGTCTAGGTTGTATATGATGATGGATTCCTTAGTTAGCATGTCTATAATCTGATCTTAGTTTGGTGTATGATGTATGTTTGGATGAGGGTAGAATGCATGTTTAAGAGTTTGAAATTTGCAGCCCCAAATGTGATACAAGTTGATACCATGCTACTTGCCATAGTTGCCAATTTGGACTAGTTTTGCCATGTTGATGTTTGGAACGAATTCTGTACTGAATTTGCATGTTTAGAACGAATTCTGTACTGAATTTGCATGCTTAGGTTGATGTTTGGCTGCTGTATAATGGCCTAGGGGATGGCCAAATGTTTTTCAAAAAAAAAAAGAGAACCCTAGAGCAAATGGTGCTCTCGGCTAGGCCAAAACCTTGGGTTTTGGTGAATTTTCCTTCAGCTTTTCGATGTATTGATTGTTGCTGATTGTTTCTGGAATTTTTACCACATTTGTGGAGCTTGTGTGATGCCATTATCAGTAGGTTAATGTTCGCCAAATGACCCTAGGTTTTTTGTATGAAAACCATGATTTTATGCTAGATTTGTCTAGATTGTCACATGATTTTAACAAGCAATTTGTAACATGATCTTTGCTGGATTTTTGGAGAGTATATGCTTATGTTTGTTGGCTGGACATTGACTTGTGAAGTTGAGATGGAAGGAAGGAAGTGTTTTAGATAACCTTGGACCCTTTGGGGTTCGGCTAAGCCACTTTTGTGGTTGTTGGCAAGTTTTATTCTTTCCGACTCATGCACAAGTTTATGTGATAGCTTGATTGGTGGAGTTGCCATGATCTAAGTATTGATATGCATGAGAACATGTCTAAGTGCCTCGGTATGACTTATATGTTGCCTATCTTGATTATTGCCAAAAGGTCGCTCATCTAGCTGTAATTCCTTTTGGTGCTGTGATTTTTACTGTCATTTAAGTTGTATAAGTTTTGTGAAAATGTTAAGACTCTAGGTTGACTCAATAGAGCCTTTAACAAAGAGAAATGAGAACTTAATCGCTTGCAAGTAAAATGTGAATAATTGGACATAGGTCTAGTGAAGACTATGGGCCATAAGAACGATAGTACCGTTAAAGACAAACGGTTACTTGCACGCGAGGGTGTTTTGTGGGTTGTACGGTGTGTCCCCACGTGATTGGTTGACTGCGGTCACCTTGTGATTCTGTGGACGGACGGTGTGTCTGGCGGACGGTGTGTAATGAGGGTTGTACGGTGTGTCCCCTCCGAGAATTGTTCATCTGCGAATGATCGTGATTATGGCCATTGGTGTTGAGGTGGTTGTGTGAATGGTGAGGTCGCTAGCCTAACTGAACTTAGGTAACTGACTGAGATATAATATAAAGTTTATGGCTATTATACCTTGTTATTTATGAGTATTGCCTGGATGTGTGAATGTTATTTGAGAACATGAGATCTGACCTTGTTGTTTGTTTATGTGTTATTCTAGGGGGGGGGCCCAGATGATGGAGACCAAGAGTACAGTGGTCTCGTGGACGATAGACTTACCTGACCAGCATAAGGACAACGCCTGGCAGTCCGACTCTGCCAAGGCACGTCGCATCTATGTCGGCAGCGCTACGATCACGGGGCGTGACCGGCATGGGAACGTCGTCGAGACTCAGAGCATGGAGTGGGGCAAGGTCAAGATGCCCTTTGTACCTTGTCGCTTCTTACATCTAGGAGACGAGGGTTCGTGCTCGAACTCTCCACAGAGGATTGCAGGAGGGGAGGTTTCTTCACGGGTGCTCGGGGCACCAGATTGGTGGGCACGCCTTGGCGACTTTCCAGCTCCGCCTCTCGAGTCCCTTCCAGTTCCTGCTGAGCCTGTGGATGTCTTTGCTCCACGGTATGTTGCAGCAGCTGATGCACCTAGGGATGCCGAGATGGAGGGGCGTGGAGATGCACCGGAGGTTAGGGCTCCTGTGAAGAAGCGCCAGAGACAGTGCGGTTGGCTCGACGAGTGACTGATATTACCATGCTGGGGGTTGAGTGTCCGTGGTGTTGATCTATCTTTATCAGTTTTGTTTTTCTGGTTTTTGATGTATCGTTGACATAGGGCTTTAGCCCAAGGATTCATTTATGTATTTGATTATGGTTTCTTTTATTTACGAGTTATTTTATTCAGAAATACATGTCCTATTTATTCCGCAGATTTATATCGTAAAGTTTTCAAGAGTTTCGTAATAATTGAATCTTTGTCATTAAATCAAGATTAATAATTGAATGGCGAAAATTCATTACGAAAATGGTGATGTTTGGTTTACTGTGTGACACTCGAGAAATCGGGGCGTTACACCTCGGTACTCAGCCTCAGCACTGGACCGGGAAAGAGTAGGTTGTCTCTTGGACGACCATGAAATGAGGTTGTCACCAAGAAACACACAATAACCAGAAGTAGACCGACGAGTGTCGGGACATCCACCCCAATCTGCATCAGTGTAGGAAATAAGCTTCTCGATAGGAGAAGGATATAGATGCAAGCCAAACTGTAAGGTGCCCTGAACATAACGCAGGATGCGCTTCAGTGCAAGCATATGCTCGGTGTGAGGGGCATGCATGTGAAGGCACACCTGCTGAACAACATAAGAGATGTTAGGACGGGTGAATGTGAGATACTGCAAGGCCCCAACAAGACTCCGATATAAAGTAGGATCATCGCACGGAGTACCAGCAAAAGTACTGAGTTTTTGCTTGGTGTCAACTGGAGTGGCAGAAGGATTGCACGAGGTCATACCGGCTCGAGCAATAATGTCACGTGCATATGTACTCTAACTGAGAAAAAGTCCACCGGCATGTCTGGTGACGGCAATGCCCAGAAAATAGCTCAACGGTCCCAAATCCTTCATAGCAAACTCTGAGGCGAGAAGAGCCATGATAGATTTGCGAAGGGCATGAGAGGAGCAGATGAGGATGATGTCATCAACATAAAGCAGGAGATAAGCCATGTCAGAGCCTCATCTGTAAATGAAAAGAGAGTGATCGGAGGTGTTGTGCTGAAACCCAATGGTGGAGACATAGTCTGCAAAACGCTGGTACCATGCCCGAGGCGCTTGCTTCAGACCGTAAAGAGACTTCCGCAAGCGACACACATAGTCGGGATGGTTGGAGTCACGGAAACCCAAGGGCTGATGCATGTAGACTGTCTCATGTAGATCACCATGGAGGAAGGCATTCTGAACATCTAACTGGTGAATGGGCCAAGACCTGGAGAGGGAAATGGTGAGAAGAGTGCGAATGGTTGCTGGTTTCACCACAGGACTGAAAGTCTCGTCACAATCAACGCCTGCAATCTGTGACCTGCCATCACCTACAAGTCGAGCCTTATATCGCTCAAAACAACCATTAGCGTTCGTCTTATGACGAAAAATCCACATGCAACGAATAATATTGACATCGCAAGAACGAGGAACCAAATCCTAAGTTTTATTTCTAATTAAGGCATCAAATTCAGACTGCATTGCAGATTTCCAATTTGGGTCTGAAAGAGCTGTCTTAGGGTTTTTGGGAAGAGGTGAGATGGTGGGATCATCAATGGTTACAGAAAGATTGAAGAGTTTTCTGGGTTTGTAGATAGCACGCATGCTGCGAGTGGCCATGGTACGGGTGGGAGGTGCAGGCTGAGGCGGCGAAGGAGGTGAAGGAGAAGATGGGAGGGAGTCAGAAGAAGAGGAAGAGGATGGGGGGAGTTGTGGTGTGGTCACAGCGGGAGGCACTGTAGGAGTAAGGCTAGGGTTAGGTAAGGTGGATGGAGTAGTCCACTGGTGAATGATAGAGGGATGTATAGTGTAAGACCCGGATTTGCAGAACTGGATTTAATGTTTAATTTCCGACTCACGCGTAGGACCGGTGTAAGCGTGACAGGAGTTTACAGTTTGGGAAAGTTTAATGAAGAAGAAAGTTCAGGTATTGTTTGAGGATAGTACCATAGTCGTTTTAGGAGTTAGTGCGAGTCGTCTGCACACCCGCCTTATGGCGAGAGTGTCCAGAATAGGCTAATTCCGCTCTTAAAGCAACGTTTAAGCGAAATTCTAAATCCTTGGAAAAATAAGAAGTTCTCTTTATTTTTCCTTCGACCAGTGTTTCATTTCGGAACCCTGGACTGTACGCACGATAGGATTCACTTCTCGGAAGTCCGACGGCGCTAAATTCTTTGCTTTAAAAACTCTAAATTCCGACGCTGAATGAAGACTTTTTCTATTCGGAACTTCTAACAGAGTTTCCATCCGCGTTGCCAAATTTCTTTCGACGTTTCCAATCTTTCTTCAGAACGAAGTTTTGTCATCTGACTTTCACAGCAAAAAGTAGTTTTTCGGAGCAATTTAACTCACACCGCTTTTGGATCGTTTTTCTCAAATTCAAGAAACCTGTTTTGAGTTCTGGAATTCTGTCGCCAGAATCTCGCTTAGAATTCACCGATGAACGTGCTGCAAAAGTCAGAATCGCGAAATATTCATTTTCCCGCGATTTCACTCTCTTATAAATAGTAAAAAAATCACAAAATCTCACCGTTCCACCACATAGAGGCCGCGAGTTTGGGAAGGAGAGGAGAGGAGAAGAACTTCCTCGTTTCTTGACCGATCTTCGAGCTGTTTGTCTCTATTTCACGGCATCGAGGTAACTTGCTTGATTCTTACCTTTGATCATTCTTTTCGTAGTGTTTCTTTATCTCTTTCTGTGCTCAAAGTTTCGAGCTTTTCGTAAAACTGTTCGATTTTCCCGATTTTTCTTTTGAACTACCTTCTATACTTACCCAACAACCTAGAACACTCGCCGTTGTACGCCGATTTCGATCGAGTCGCCGAGGATCTGAAAAACTGTATAAAAACCCTTTTTGCGCACATATTGAAACTTTATTGTCGAAAAGCCACAACCCGACTTAGTGCCTTTAGCATTAGTTGCTACAAATGCCGCTGTGAACGTTCCCATCAAATTTGTTTTCCGAAGTTTTAACTTTGAGTTTTTGAGCTTTAATTTTGGACCAAAATGCCCCTAACTAGTCGTATTTCGACCCGGTCGTTCTAAAATTTTTCCGACAGTTTCTTTACCTTAGTTTTACTCTAAAACTTTCTAGGAATTAATTTAGATCGAAGAAAAAGCGCCGGAACCCTTTTCCCTTTATGGCCGAGAGCATGTTTTGGGGGGGGAGGATTTCGTTTTTGCGATAACTCGTCCTCTCGTGCTCGATTGTTGTACTCTGAAGCTTTAAATGCTTTGTCTATCATTAATTAGTTGTGTTGTGATCGAGCTAATCAATTCTGTTTGGATTTCTGCTTTGTTTTCTCCGAGGTTCAGTTGAAGGAACTTTGGGTACTACGGAGCAACTATGTGAGGAGAACCTATACCAAGAGGCTGGAACAACTCGAGGTTAGGGCAACTTACATATTAGCTAAGATTGCATGATAGGCGTCGATAAATTCGACTTGTATATTACTTTGATATTGGATATGATGATGAACTATTGCTATGTTGTTTTCATAACTTATGATGTTGATGTTGTATTAAATTCTGCGCCTTGACGCGATATCGGAGCGAAGAATCACTGAATTGATTCCTTTTGATCTTTCGGGTTGGATGAACAACCCTAGGCAAGTCCAAACCCGAGGTTTGAGACCTAGCCATCGTTTGTATACTTAGACTTTCCCCGGGGGTTACATTTGGTGGGATTTTGGCAAACTTAGAATGAATAGAATCTTGGAACTAGAGACCCTAGATAACTTAGTCTTCAAGAATTAAACTCATAGCCTGACTAATTCAATTTGAAACGTTTTCATTAACGAATAAACCATAGGGAACTTAAATGGGTTATGATTGCGAAAGACGGGGAAATGTCGACAAATCTTGTAGCTATTTGGGAATTGGTGGAAGCCACGGAAGCGATCTACGATGAAGAGAGGCGGTCACCGAGTACTCTGGTACTCTTTCATTGGGGTTTATGTTGTCTTGATCAACAATAAACACTTGGGTTTTTACATTGGGATCTTCTTTAAGCTAAACACTTGCGTTGTGAGGACGATTCGATGTTTGGCTAACCATATTGCATCATGCATACATTCGAGGTTTGTACGATCGAAAGATTGGGCCTCGGTGAAGTTGGGACGGCTTCACGAAGGTTGGGACGACCTTCATCGAAGAACACTTGGATGTATCTTCGGCATAGCGGGCAGAGTGGTACGACCTAGGGTAGTTGGGACTGATCTGACTATGCATGGGTTTGTAAGCGACACCCGAGCAGAGTTGTCGACACTAGGCCGGTGTAGGGCAGACTCGTGGTGCCCATCCCAAACAACTATCCGGATCATATTGAACTGCATTTCACGCATACATTCACCCTGACCGGAATTGTATGTTGTTTGCATTATCGAATTATTGTTAGAGCCGATAACATGCTAGGAATATATTTATATATATATAATAACATATATAAATATCCCCCAATCACATGTTGTTTGTATAATTACTCTATTCCGTAAGTTGACCCTAGCGCCTTGGCTTTGGTTTCATGTTTGTGTTTGGGCGGTCGGCCTGCTGCCAGATGTTGATGGCGGATTGGGTTTCGATGGTCTCTCCCTCGGGGGGGGGGATCAGGTTTGAGCTGGTTGACCGACATGCCCCCACCGCTTGGGTGATCGATCATGTGGATCATCGGGCGACGTACCGGGGAAGGGTCATGGAGGACCGTACTGACGAGCGTGGACGTCTGACGAAGGGAGTTCTATGACGCATGGAGCTGAGCTTCAACCTGCCGCCTTCAGTTCGCTTTGGACTTGGACTCTGACTCTGACACTGATGTCGACTACTACGTCGGGAGCGACGAGGAGGAGGAGGAGGAGCTTTGAGCGGTACTGGGAGGGTAGGTTTAGGCAGGCGTCATATTTTGTGTAGAGCTCTGATTCGTTTTGCTTTTGGGACAGGGTAGGTTCCCGACGCATGGCTTTTTGTGTGGTTCTCTTACTGAGGGATCACAGTGAGTCAGTCGGACTGTAGGGGTGGTCTTTTCTTAGGCCGCCGACTTTCTCTTGGAGGATTGTATTTATAACTTTATCACTCACGTTCTGGATTTGTATATATTTTCCTACGGGCACACTACTTTGGAGTCACTGTGAGTGCGCGTGACGTGGGAGTGCAGCTGAGGCTGTACATGTTTATATATGTTGTACATCAGTTAGTTTAGTTTGCTGGGTCATGTCTTTATTTTTCTATCGCTTTATTAAAAAAAAATACCTGTTTTCCGCGTAAAGTTTATTTATGAGTTACTAAAGTGACACCTGGAAATCGGGGTGTTACATATAGGATCTGAGAAGCAATCATATGTGGAGGGAGGAGGTGTAGTCATGGTGGCAAAGGGAAAATTAGTCTCATAAAAAATGACATGTCAAGAGATAATGATTTTTCTGTGCGACAAATCAAAACACTTATAACCTCTGTGATGAAGTGGGTACCCTAGGAAGACACACGGGGATGAGCGTGGTTATAATTTGTTAAGGGTAGTGGAGGGAACCAGAGGGTAACAAAGACAACCTAAGACGCGGAGATGTGTGTAAGACGGGTCACGACGATACAGAAGTTGAGTGGGAGAGAGATTAGACAGAGCTTTCCGGGGAATGATATTAAGCAGATAGGTAGCCATTTGAAGAGCATGATGCCAAAAAGACGGAGGAACAGACGCATGAGCGAGAAGAGTGTGAATCATGTTATTAATGGTGCGTATTTTGCGCTCCGTCTTGCCATTTTGAGATGAGGTATGTGGGCAGGAGAAGCGAAAAACAAGACCATTAGCAGCACAATAAGCATGAAAAGATTTATTGTCAAATTCCCGTCCATTATCACATTGGAGACATTTTACGGTTTGAGAAAAGTGCGTGCGAATTTGATTGGACAGAGAGGTGAACATTTCAAAAACCGGAGATTTATGACTTAAAGGAAACGTCCACAAGAAATCCGTAAAATCATCTAAAAACAGGACATAATATCGATGACCAACGGAAGATAAAACAGGCGAAGTCCATAAATCACTGTGTAAAATGTCAAAAGGCATCACAGTAACATTATTAGAGGAAACAAAAGGCAACCTAACATGTTTGCCAAAAACACAAGACTCACAAACGGTGCTAGAATTCAAATGCTCATAACTAATAAACTTATTACTACAAAGAGACTGCAATGCGGAAGAACCGGGATGACCAAGACGGTTGTGCCAGAGACTCTGAGCTAGACCAGCAAATGGAAAGGACATAGTGACTGGGTATAGGTCGCCAGAACTATTACATCTCATGAGTGGAATCCCCGTCATAAAATCATTAACCGAGAAGCCATATGGGTCAAAACAAACAGAAACATTGTTATCAGTAGTGAGTTGTCGCACAGAAATCAAGTTTTTAACAATTTGTGGTGTGTGCAAGACATGGGAAAGGGTTAAAGGCTTGTGTTTATGGGAGGTGGGGAGGGTGGTGTGTCCAGAACCCTGAATTGGAATACCCTGTCCGCTACCAACATACAATTTCTGATTAAGATGACTTAAATTAGAATAAGACGTGAGATTACCTTGCGATGCTGCTACATGAGATGATGCTCCAGTGTCCATGTACCAGGTGCGGTCCGGAGGAGAAAGCATCATGGTGTGCATGGCAGTGGCAATGTCAGTGGGCACGGGTGAGGCCGAAGCAGCATAAGCCTGAGGAGGCGGGCCCAGAATGCCGGGCTGCCGAGGAGGAGCAGAGGGACGAGTCCACTGAGATGTAGGGGACGGACACGAGGGCATGGCCCATGGAGGTGGGGCCCATCCTCAATGTTGGTACGGGAAGTAGTGCGGCTGAGGTGGCATCGGAGGAGTGCCCTGAGAGATGCCACTGCGGGATCCACCACCGTTGCCACGATTCCCACCACGACCCTTAGAGTTGTGGGATCGAGAACGGTTGGAGGACCGACGATCAGAGCTCTAAGAAGAGACATCAGAAGGACGCGACTGAGTAGCAACATAGGCAGCAGGAGGCTCAACAAGTTTCATCTTAGCCATATCGGCTTCCTCCAAGGTAAGCATGGAGCGAGCATGATGAAAGGAGGGGAGCGGATTGCTCTAGCGAATCAAAGTGGCAACACCCCTGTAAGCATCAGTGAGGCCGGAGATAAGCTTCAAAACCAGACGATGATCGGTCACCCAAGCACCGACATCACTGAGCTGGTCAAAAAGCGTCTTCAGACGCTGACAGTAGGCGGCGACGGACGGAAATGCCTCCATGCGAACAGTAGAGAACTCCTGCTCCAGGGTGACAGCACGAGCATTCTGATTATCATGAAAGAGATCAGCCAAACGCGTCCAAGCCGAGAAAGCAGTGGAGCCAGGCTCCATGATGGTAGACATCAGGTCATCAGATATGGTGGAATAAATCCACTGAAGGACCGTGGCATCCAAAGTGGCCCACTGCTCATAAGTAGGGTCAGTGACTGGCGGAGGAGGCTTGTCCGCAGTAGGGACAATGTGATGCAGAACCCGGTGGGGACGAGCATGAATGCAGAAAAGCTCCGCCCAAGTGCCATAGCGCTCAGTCTCCATGGCAAGCATAATAGGAATATTATTCCTAATGTTCGAAACAGCAAGTGCCGGGTGAAACTCAGGCTTGGCCGGCAGGGCAGGAGGAGCCACCTGGGTGATCACTGTAGGAGTGGTGACGGTCACGGGGGTGCTGTCCGATGAGGCTGGAAAAGACATGACGGTAAGGAGAAGAGGCCGAGAGTGAAGGAAAATAATTAAAAAAAAATAGGAGCGCGTGCTGGTCTAGGCTGAACCGGGTTGGGTGAACCGGATTGGTTCACTAATGTGCTGAACCGGACAGCAAGCAAGAAAACAGAACGTGTGCAGTTCTGGAAGAAGAATGCTGCACAGATCTGGAACGGTGCAGAGAGGAGGGGAGCGGTGGAGAACAAGGGAAGCAGCAGGGGAGATAAAACGCGAAGGCTGTGGGCCTGTCGCGTGGAGGAGGGAAGGTGAGGAGGTGCGGCGAAGGCAGTGGGCCTAGCGCACGCGGAGATGCACAGTTGCAGCGGCGGGGCTTGGAGAGGAAAGCACAGTGGCAGCTAGTGCAGGACAGCGGTGGCAGTGCAAAGAGAAAGAGCACGGCGACGGCTGAAGCGGAAAGAGGAGGGTAGGATCTTTAGAAAGCTGATACCATGTAAGATAGTAGGGTAAATTCAATCGGTGATTTTCTCATTCATTAGAATGGGTATAAATATACAAAGCATATGACCAAAGTCAACTGATAAATATATGAGACTAATTAACCTAATTACAGGAGAACAATTAGCTTAATTACAGGAGAATAATTCCTATTCTATCAGAAATCACCACTAAAATCACTGCTGGTCAAGTCAAGGACTAGCCTGTCAAAGGTTTGTTGTCTTCTGCACATTTAAGTGTGAAGTATGCTATTTTGAATCGCATTGGTGCTGCAAATTGGGTCCCCACTAAACACACTTCAAATGTCTCTTCTGGTTTGGAAAAATTGATTTATCTGATTGGCACAAAAGCCAAATTTGATTTTGGAGCTTATGTCTTTGATCAAACCATGAAGGATGCTGAAACCATTGCTGTCAAGCTCCCTATTGGTTTTCCATCTTTAATCTGTGAAATTATTTTGAGTCAACATCCTCAGATTGTCACTGTTGATGAGTCTCCTAGCAAGAAGGATAGTCCTCTTACTGTAGATTACACGTTGTTTGCTGGAACTCATGTCCCTGACATTGCTGGCTTGGTTGAGATGACTCAGGGGGAGGGTCCATCTTTTCAGAAGGCTTCTGGATCCATTCTTGATGAGCTTATGGAAGTGTGCATGGTGCTGCTTTTGATGATGATGATTCTGATAGTTCTTAGTTTTTCTTTTCTTCATTCGATATGGTTGATCTGTGGTGAAGATTATGTTGGCTTTGTTTTGTATTGAATGTTCAGATGTTCAAATCAAAATGTTGTTCATGTCTTATTCTGATTTGGTAGCTTCTTCTTGAGTATGGTTGTTTCTGCTGCAAGGAAGTAAGTTGTCTTTGTGTGTGCTATCTATTGCGGTTTTTGTTGCTGTTGGCTGTGTATTGGTAGCATGATCTGGCCTGTTTATGTTTCAGCCAAAATTTTCCAAAGGGCGAGATTGTTGTTCTTATGATTGGCTGTATTTTGCTCAAAACATATGGTAGTTCGAGAACCTGTAGCTGAACAACATTTGTGTCTGATGTGCGACCAATGGTTCCAACCTTTGGAGCAACATGTGTTAGTTGTACTTTTTGGTGTTCTAATCTCTGGAACAGTTTTGGGAGTATGGTTGTTGTATGTTCGTTCAGAAGACTTGATTGATGTTGTGCGTTTTATGCCATGAGTATCTTATGAAGATTTGTTTGTTTTAATCTTGTTGGAACAACAAGATTGGTAACGTGTGAACCAAGTCAACTTTGAGATATGATTCCATTTTACTTTGTTCTGTTTTTAATTCTGGTAAGATTTGATTTCATGAAGATTCTTTCCAGAAGTCGTTTTGTGGACTCGGTGACGTTCAGCCCATTTAAGATTCAAGCATGAAGTGAACGTCTATAAAAAGAGACTTCTAAACCCTAGCTGGGCACGAATTCTAATCAAGAGAGTTTTGAGATTTTAGGGTTTTTATTGTGAGTCCTATTTTGAGTATTGTAATAGCTTAGTGCTTCCATTACCATCGCAAGTACTAAGTTGATTTGTTTAGTTGAGTGTTAGTCTCATCAAACTTGTTATTGCTTTTGACAAGTGAAATCACTGAGGCAGTGATTGAGAGAAAGATAGAGGAGGTTCTCATACTTAGGGAGAGACTTAAGTATTAAACCACTGGTAGAAATAGGTAGAAAGGCATAGAACTGAGATTATTCTTTGTAGACCTTTTGTACTTACTTATCTATTATAGTGTATTATCTTTCTCGGCCTGAAGCCCTCCAGACGTAGGTCATGTTGCACCGAACTGGGTTAACAACTCTATGTGTTCATTTATTTGATTGTTGTGTTTGAATTACTTATCACGATAAAAAGAACTCTGATTGTTGATTTATTGTCGAACACATTGTTGCAACATTGTGCATCACATCTGTCCTAGGTGAATACGAATTTCACAAACTTTTATCTGTGAAATTGTTTTCGTTCACGTTCCTGCTTGTCCCGTTCTCATTTCCAGTTCTGCTGCTTGTCTCAGAATTTCTTTCTCGTTCTCGTTCCTTATATGCATATGGTCTACGCATACTGAATTTTTTTAATCGATGTCTTTGGCATTGGCTTACTCCCTTTTTTCTCATGAATCTAAGAAAACTCCAACAAATGCAATAGCAACTCCAAGTAATCCTTTTACGTATTTCAGTAGGATTTTTTAATGGAGCCTTTTTCAATTGCTTGTTCCTGGGTTCTCCTTACTTTATAGTTTATTCAATATGTTTCTTAAATATTATATAGCCTTATTCATCCAGAAAGCAAGGGTTGTTTAAAAAAAAAGTAAGGGTAATTAGGGAATTAAAAAAGTTATAATTTATTCCGCTCCATCCATATCCAAACAATGGAGGGGTAGCTTTGTTCCGCTCCATTATAAATTACCCAAACAATGGAATGGAGTTCCATTCCATTATATTCCATTTCATTCTGTTCCGTTCCATTATATTTCATTCTGTTCTGCTCCGTTACGTACCATCAATTCAAACATGGCCTAACGTTTTGGATCCAATAAATAAAATAAGAAAATAAAATAGATTTCCAATAGATTTTAACGTTTTGGATCCAAAAGATTTTATTTCTCCACTTTTTTTGTCAAATAAGCCCAGCCCGTACCAAAAAAGATTTACCCAAACCCTAAAAATAACCTACCTCTCCATTACCTCTACTTCTCTCACGTTCAATCCGATGGCAGCCACACTGCACATGTCTCTCAACTTCCACAGTGGACCTCCTATGCTTCTTGAAGGTGGTGTGAAGCAACTCTATCATGTCTAGTTCCAGATCTACTTCTCCTCCCTCTCTCTAGTCTCTATAGTCTAAATCTTCTTCACTTTTGGATTTATTCACAAGATTAGTGGACTGAGACTCTTCAGGGAGAAGGAAGGACTTACGGCGGAGCGCGGTGGAGAAGGAGACTAGAGTAAAAAACTTTTCTGCCATTTAGCATGGGCATTTTACAAAAAAACTTAAGTCACTCGTAACCGCCAACCGACCGGTTTACAACGGTCCATGCGGTTTGACTCTGATTCTTGTCTTAGGCGATTTCGTGGTTGCTTCAGACCGGCTTGGGTCTGGTTCTTGATTCTACCGGTTGAACCACCTGATCTGGTCCAATTCTGATAACCATGTTAACAACTAACATTTCCTTATAAAAAAAACTGATATTCCTCTTTTGTACTTATACTGTAGAGAGATCCACAAGAGAGATCTAGCTTGCTCAGAGAATGAACGTGGGTATGATTTTCCCATAACTAAACCCCTAAAAATCAAATTGAAATTTGTTTGAAAAATCATTAAAGTTTATTTCCAATTTTCCCAAAACATGAGATTAATTAACACTTAATGCAGATTAAAAAAAATGACAATTGATCACGGGTTGTCTAAATGACCTAGTGAAAGTTTGAGTTAAATAACTCATCATCCAATCACATTGGAGATATGTGAGTTGGAATTTCTACATTTTATTTATTAATTTATTTCCAACTCACTTATCTTCAATGTGATTGGATGATGAGTTATTTAACCTAAATTTTCACATGGGTCTTTTAGATAACCCCATTGATGACCGGTTAAACAAAGGAATCTAAATTTGAACCTCTTTTTTAGGGGTCCATATTAGGGAAACCCAAAATAATGCAAGTTTCCTTAATTTTAAAGCTTATGCTCGAATTTACCAAAAAAATATTTAGTTGAGTTGAGAATAAGAAACATGAAGCACAACCTGGCAGCTAAGACGTTATCCTTTCCCCAATTCAAGTCAAATCGGATAATGCCACGTTGGAATCACGTATCTCCAGCCATCAGATATGGGCGTTCTGTAGCCACAAATTTCTCATGTGGCTCATCAGTCATATATCACAACATAACATAGCCAGCCCTTTAGCTAGCAACGAAGCACAAGGAAGGAAGAGAGATTGATTCAACACTTCTGTATTTCCATTTCAACTTCAAATGGCAACAACTGTGATGACTACTCTCCCTCAATTCAGTGGCCTTAGACCCAAATTTTCAGCAACACCTGTGCAGAATTTGGTAAGCATTAAGCAGTAGAACCCTTTCATAATTATGTATAGATTTGAATTGTAAATGAGTTTTGCTTATTTTAATTTTCTTCTCTCTACTTGGGTGTGTACTCACTGCAGGTTACTGTCCAACCCATGAGGCGTAAGGGAAATGGTGCTTTGGGAGCTCGCTGTGACTTCATTGGCTCACCCACTAATCTGGTAGCTTGGAATTAATTAATTAATTTTCCCATTCATGATCAGTTTAGGTTGAGCCAACTCAAATAATATATTTTTTTTGAATTTCAAATAATATTCAATTAAACTTTATGATTAATTTTTGTTAATTAGATTATGGTAGCTTCTACAACCCTGATGCTGTTTGCTGGAAGGTTTGGATTAGCCCCGTCAGCAAATAGGAAAGCCACTGCAGGGCTAAAGCTGGAGGTGAGGGACTCAGGCTTGCAGACTGGTGACCCAGCCGGGTTCACACTTGCTGATACGTTGGCCTGTGGAACTGTTGGTCACATCATTGGGGTTGGGGTTGTGCTTGGTCTTAAGAACATAGGCTCACTGTAAAATTATTGGAACTATGTGGTAATTGAATGTATCTGAATGTAATCAATTTCATTTCATGTCCTTTATTTTTCACTTCACTAAGGCTGAACCTTTAGTCTATATATATCTCAACTCTAATCTCTATTCCACTCACTCTGGCCACTAACACGTATCATGGTTAGAATTGACCATCCCAATAGCGAATTTTCAGATAATCACGAGCCAAAATTTTGCTGCAAATTAGATATGAATTTTTAAGGTGGTTTCTATCTAAACTTAACTGCCAATCTTTAAGATGGTTAGATAAGATCACCAATTTGTTAACAACTTATTGTAATCTGTATATGTTTGTATATCAGTAAAATACATATTTCACTTTATCAACATGATATCAAGAGCCGTTTTGGGTTAACCGCATAATCAATCTCTTCCCATTTCCATTGCTAACTCAACCATCTCTGATTCCCCTCATGTTGAATTTAAATTTATTTCTAAATTAATCTCTGAATAATACTCAATGCCTCCAACTAACTTACCTAGTATACATAACTCCAACACCTTCTCCAAGCCAACACTTTAGAAGGCTATGTTATTTGAACCACATCGTGCCCTTTCAAGACCATTGAAAATATATGGTACTGAAGCTCACATCATTCCAGCTGATGAACGGACATTGGTGTTACCAAGACAACTATGAGTCTCTTTGTTTGTTAAATGCTTGCAGTCTAGAAGCGCAAATCGTTATGACCTTTGTGATATCCTTTGATGCACGGTAAAAACAGCAAAAGGCGTTTCTGCTAAGTCATGTGCTTGAACCATGTCTCTCAAGGAAAGACTTCCTTCCATTATCAAATGAATGTTTAGTGTTTGGACTGGGCGAGACCTCCATCCCTAAGAAGGGCTCGTCCCGGGGCGGTCAGAGGCACATGGGCACCCACAACAGGGGTAAGGGAATGGACTTCAAGAAATAGAGTATAGTGATTTTAAGTGACCGCCATAAGGCGTTTATGTTGGAGTTGATTGCAATGTAAGTCTCACATTGCTAATGAAGGAGAAAAAAAAATCAAGTTATACATCTTGGAGAAGTCCCACATCGCTTAGATTAGTGAGGGATGAGAGGGTTCAAGACTATATATATGGATCTCAGGCTCCTTGTTTCAACAAACCAAAACACCAATGATGTAGCACCTAAAAACACTTTAAGTTTATATTTGTGTTTTCGTTTTCTCTTATGCTCTTGTGTTTAGAGTATTGTGAGATGTAGTTCAAATATTTACTTTGGACAGTGTGGGTGTACTAGGGTCATGGGGAGGTTGAGAGTGAAGTCTATGTGTTGTAACAATTTTCACATAGTGTTTATTCTTTGGTTGTCGGTTTTGACAACGGCCGTGGTTTTTCTCCGGTTTTGGAGTTTCCACGTTATATTCTTGTGTTGTTGATTGCGCTTCGGGTTTACATTACTTCTTCAGCTATGTTATTTCCTAACAGTGGTATCAGAGATTCTGGTTCGATGGATATCACTTTGTGTGGTACTGCGAAGGCGCTGAAGAAGTATGACATTGTGAAGTGCCGTTTTAGGAGGTTCTGGTTGGGAACCAACCTGGTGCATGGTTTACAGTCGGTCTGCAACTGCGATGATGCTGTAATGGACGAGTTGATGCAATCATGATTACACAAGGCGTTCTGGGCATGAAACTGTCCAGGTGGCACACGGGCATTAGTTGATATGGATGCAAGGTGTGTGGTGGTAGCGTGCGGGCATTGGTTGGCATTGATGCAAGGTACGTGGTTATGTCGATGGCTGATGAACTTCCGGAGAAAGCCAACATGGAAGTTGCACCATAAATTTTCAGCAAGGTTTCGGCATGTGAAAATTCTTAGTTCCAAGTGAAGAAAATTTTTTGGATGGTTTAGTTCCAAGTGTAGTGTACTCTTTTATGGTGGAGTATGATAATTTAATTTGTTGATATATATACAATGAGAACTATGTTTGTCGGTGAAGACAATGATTGTCGGTGTAGACAATGAAGATTGAAGACCATTACAATCAAGGTGGAGATTGTTGGGGTTGATCACAATGTAAGTCCCACATTGCTAATGAGGGAGAAAAAATATCAAGTTATGCATCTTGGAGAAGTCCCACATCGCTTAGATTAGTGAGGGATAGGAGGGTTCAAGACTATATATAGGGATCTCAGGCTCCAAGTTTCAACACACCAAAACACCAATGATGTAGCACCTGAAAACACTTTAAGTTTATATTTATGTTTTCGTTTTCTCTTATGCTCTTGTGTTTAGAGTATTGTGAGATGTAGTTCAAATATTTACTTTGGAGAGTGCGGGTGTACTTGGGTCATGGGGTAGTTGAGAGTGAAGTCTATGTGTTGTAACAATTTTCACATAGTGTTTATTCTCTGGTTGTCGGTTTTGACAACGACCGTGGTTTTTCTCCGGTTTTGGAGTTTCCACGTTATATTCTTGTGTTGTTGATTGCGCTCCTGGTTTATTTTATTTCTTCAGCTGTGTTATTTCCTAACAGTTTAACATTATGTAAGGGAGCTGGGCCGAGAGTACCAAGGTCCAACTAGCCCAATTAGCTTAGAAATTGGGGTTTAGGGGTTTTCTTGTACAACCCCTATAAAAGGGAACTTTGACATTTATTTAAAAATGGCTAGGTTATTACCTCACCCAGTGTCCATGATTTTTTGCGTAAGGTACACTCTCATTATAAGAAAACTTGTTATCAAAAACTTTTGACCATTTCTGATGGTCACAAGGTTGACTGTAAATTCTCTTCCAAGAATCTATATTGGTCGTTCTCCTTGAGCTCTGCGGCGATGCTTAGACGTAGTTTGCCAGAGAGTGTAGTGGTGTTGACCACGAACGTAGGGGGAGTACGTATAAAAAAGACTCTAACGCACAAGTTAGTGTGTGAGCAAGGAGAGAATCCACGAGTCTTAGAAGAACTTAAATAATGATAAGAATGAATAACATGTTATGTAAAATAACGATAGAACCTGTATTGATAAGGTCGGTATCTATTTTTAGTGTCTCTACACATGTAAGGGAAGTCCTTTAACTGGAGCTTTCGAACCAATGGTTAATTTGGTGTCGTCATGCATTAAGTGTTTTGTCTCGACCCTTTGTGAGGCCGCTTGGAAATTTTTCCAATTGGATTGGGATGGTCCGTTCTTGAATAAGATAGTGCAGCCCATTTGGTGTCTGAATAAGAGCATACCCTTGTGAGTAGGGTGGGATACCGTCAGGCCTTATTGCTTAGGGCTGACCGGAGCAAGAGCTCTCCAACTTGGCATGTATTGACATGGAGTTTAGGGCTATTTTCTAGTTATTGTCCACTTATTTTAATTAATTAATTAGGGCATTTTAGTCGTTTTCCATGCAATTAGGACTTATTTCATGCATATTTGTATTGTTACGTTAATTTAGTACTTTAATAGATTGATTAGATTCTGTTAATGGTTTTTATTGATTTTTGATAAAAGATGAGGATATCTAAAGAGGATTGAAGGTAGATTTGGAATATAATGAGATTTGAAATGAAAATCAAAACAAAATTGGAAGATAAGGTTATTTGAAAACAGTAGGTGTCGTGTGGCAATTCAATTGTTGTTTTTCGACATAAACGGGGTCCTTTCTAGTGGGGTAGACGTTTGGTTATTTTGTGGGTGAATGTTTAGGTGTTTTGAGAGGTTTTTCTCATAGTGCTCGAGCTTTTGTTGACTACGTTACTGTACCCATATTGAGAGGGGATGTTTCTCAACACTCTATTATTATATATATATATATATATATATATATTTCTCTTTTAAAATAAGGTTATTTGTAAAAAAGATCAAAGAAAGATTTCACTAAAGTGATGTGGCTGCTACTTCCACGGGTTTTTTTTCTCTTATCACAAACATCTGTTGATGATCCCACATGTTCTGGTCTAAAGTCTATTAATGGATAGCAAGCACACCAGATAAACCCTAGCAGAGCTAAAAGAATATAAGTGATGTAAGATGAAGGAATAATCTCATTAATCATCAAAACGGTCCTCAGTACAAGGTAAGGACATCCCCTTTTATAGTGGAAGTACTCCTTATCTAGAATATTCTTGGATTTGGGCCTTACATACAAGGCCCAAATCCCAATGTAAAATAAGACAAATACATATACCATCAACATGAATAAGACAAAGTAGGCTTGGGCCCACATCTGTACACTGGGACCTACACCCTTACCATGTGTCCAGTTGCTACCTTAGGTCCTCGCCCAAAGGGTATTAATCTTTACTGGGCGGGCCTATGGGCTCGTACTAGCCCGTCCGGTCCACATGCCCACAAGACATGAAGCTTCAATCTTTTAGAGGCTGAAATGTCTTCTGGTTTTAACAACGGAGTTGCACCGCCACTGTACGTAATGGCTCGCCTAGCCCACAAGACATGAAGCTTCAATTTTTTAGAGGCTGAAATGTCTTTGGTGGTCGCCCCTTAACTTCACCCGCCGACCTCTATTCAGACATCGTTTTGTATAACACGCGTTGCATCGTGACCAAGAAATTACCATCATTAGCATTTAACTGTTGCTGTCCTTTCACGCGGGATTCGAGGGTTGCCTCGATTCGTGAAAACGCTCAAATCTGATCGTGTCGCTTCCCCTTTCTTTCTCTCTCTTCATTCATTTTTTTCCTATAAAAACCCAAGTCACATACTTTCTTTCTTTTTACTTCTACTTACTTCAAATTTTCACTCTTCCCTGAATACTTGAAGTTTTCCGTCTCCGGTGACCCCCTGTTTCTCCGGTGACTCCTTACTGCTCCGTTCACCATAGCTCGCTGCTTTCCCATTACCTCTCTTGCTTTCTGTCAGTTTCCTCTTCTCCTTTTCACTTCTCTCTTTTGTTTTTATTTTTACCTTTTCAACTTCATCCTATGAGATTTCCCAGAATGTCTGCACAAAGTCAATCCTTATTGTAAGGCCCTATTTTAGTTTGTTTTGTTTTTGAGAAAGATTGAATAAAATGAGGGTTTTGTTCAAGTTTGGAAATTGGCAGATTACAACTGTCAACTTGTGTGAAATTTTAGAGGGTCTTAACAACCTCATTTGGGAAAACTTCCTTCATGAGCGTTGTAGCCCATTAAGTGTAGAAAATTCTCGAAGTAGAATCAGATCATTCCGACCCCTGTAGCTCGAGATATTCGATTTTGACCGAGTGTGGTTCTGGCAGTAAAGGGCCAGCGAATAAATTTGTGCATTTTTATTTTAATTCCGAATTTGGTTAGGTTATTTAATTAAAAAGAGTAGGTTTTTAATTAAATAAGACCTGGTTAGGGTTTTAAATTAATTGGGTCAGAGGTGATGAGATTTGGGCTTGAAAAGGGAAAACCAAACCCTAGCCCACTTGTGGTTTGCATGGGATTTTAGCCAAGGGGGGAAACCCTATTCTTTCACAATCAGAAAACAGAGATACACTACAACACCTTCACGTGAAAAACAAAGAGAGAGCAGAAGAGAGAAAAGAGAGAACGTGTAAGAGAAGAGAAGGGAGCCGCCACCCAAGCCACCACCATCGTCGCCGGTCACGCGCGCGAGCAAGGGAGAGAGCGCGAAGAGAGAGGGATTCGTGAGGGAGAGGAAAGAGAGAACAGGGACAGCAGCTTTTGAACCTTCTTTTCATCTCCAAACTTCTGTTTTTCCATCACCAAACAAGGTAAGGGCTGGTCCTAGGTTTGGGTAGTATATTAGGGTCTTGCTATGGAAATTTCATGAAAAAAAGATGTGATCATGAATGTTTTTGCATGAGTTCTATGAACATGTTTATTGCTGGACTTCCATGCTTGAAATACCATGTCTAATAATCCTTATTTGTTGATGTTGATTTGGATCTATGATTTTATGTGAAAATCTTATAAATACATGCTATGTTTGGCTTGTACTTCACATATTACAACGTGAATGGTGTGGGATGTTGAATCTGAAATTTTTGAGTGATTGTATGGTTGTTTGGGGGCTGGACTAAGGCCTATGAGGTTGAAAATGAGGGAAGGAAATTGTTTTCAAAACCCTAGAGCCCCATTGAGGTTCGGCCGAACCCTATTTCCAAGGGTTCGGGGCACTTTTTCCTTTGTTTTCATGCATGGGTCGTTAGACAAGTTTTTTTTAAAAAATTTGCCATGCTATGTCATGCATGAATTGCCATCTTTGCTAATGCAAACTTACTTGTAATGACTTGAAATCCTTATGTGATGAGTTCTGAAATTTTGGGATGATCAATGTGTTGTTTGGGCTGTACTAGGGCTTGGGTGATCAAAGAGAAAGAAAAGAAATTTTTTTGGAAACCCTAAGGGCCTTTTAAGGCTCGGCCGAACCCTACTTTTGGGGGATCGGTGAATTCCTTTCTTTCGTTTTAATATGCAAGCCTTAGGATACCTTACTTGATAATTTTATCATGATATATTATGCATGAGAGTATGTTTATGCCATACCTCAAGGGAATTATATTGTTATTGGAGAATTGTTCAAGGGTCGCTCATCCAGCTGTAATTTCCTTGGGCGCTTGGATTGTTGTTTTATTTCTGCGACATGAAATTAAGACTCTAGGTTTGACTTTAGAGCCTTAAGAACAAAGAGAAAGAGAAATAATAATGTTGTGACTCGCTTGCAAGTGAAATTAATTAGCGGACATAGGTCAGGTAGACTATGGTCCATGAGAACGATGGGCTTGCACGCGAGGGTGTTTTTGTGGATGAGCCAGTTAGGTCTCCATGTGATAACCATGATTTAGTCATGGGATAAGGATTGACTGTGTGGGTCTCCCTTAGTGATTTGTGGATGAGCCGGTTAGGTCTCCACGTGATTGAGGGTTGTACTGCGGTCCCCTCCGAGAATTGTTCATCTGCGGATGATCGAGATTGGCCAAGGAGTTTTGGTGGGTTGTGCGATGTGAGGATCCGTTAGTACTGACTAACTGACTGTATATCCATAAACGACATATAACGTTTATATTGTGATACTGTTGCACTTGTGATTGTTATTTTTTTCTGTTGGACCTGACCCTGTTTTGTGTCTACTTGTTTATTTGGGGGGGGGGGGGTAAGATGCCGCTCTCGATGGATATGGAGGATATCACGAGGGTGGAGATTGTTTTGGATAGTCCAAATGAAGACCGACTCTGGGAGGCCGACAATTCCGGAGTGCGGAGGATTTATGTTGGTGGTGCAGTATTCTTGGCAAGGAACAGGTTTGGGTCGCTCATTGCAAGTCAGGTTCTCAAGGACGGATCAATCATGTTTCTGCATCCTCCAGCTAGGTTTCAGAAGGCCGTGGAAGAAGATACTTCGGAGGATACAGAAGAAGACCCTTCGGAGGACGCGACAGTAGAGTCACGCTTACAAGAGGAGGAGGCAGTGGAGTCTCCGCCACCTGAAGTCAAGCCGGAAGTCCGGGCGCAGCGCGTTCCTGGTCGTCCCAAGTGCTTCAGGGTGGGACCTCGAAAAAGTGTGATCATGCTGGAACGGGCCAAGAAGAGGGCGCGTGAAGCAGGATCAGGACTAGGAGTTCTTTGTAGTGGGACTGAGAGTTTTGCACCGGACTATTATTCATTTTATTTTACTGTTGAGATTTTTTATGTAGGGCTCTAGCCCAAGGATTTATTATTGCACTCTTGGAGTTATGCTTTACTTTCATTAAGAAGTATTTCTATTTCAGAAGTATATGTTTTAATTATTCCGCATTGAATTTTTCGTAAGGGTTAAGTTTCGCAATAATTGAATCTTTTATCATTAATTAAAGGTTAATTAATTAATCGGCGAAAATTCTTTTTGAAGATACACGTGATTAGTTACTGTGTGACACTCGAGAAATCGGGGCGTTAAATTGTGGTATCAAAGCTCCGGTTGAGAAACCAGAGCACTAAGGGTTTTGGGCTTACGAGTTTCCGAACTCGTTGTGTTTTGTTTTTGAGAAAGGTGTTTTTGAAACTCCGCGGTGAGGATTGGGTAGACTTGTTTGCTCAGATATTTGCTTGACAGTGGGATTGTCTGAAGTTAGTATCATTGTCGTGATACTTGATATTAGTTATTTATTGCATACTTAGTTATTTCTTTTAATTGTGGGCACTGACATTGGGTTGTGGTTCTATTTCTAAGCAGGATGCCTCCGAGACAGGACCCAACCAATGCTCAGCTTGCTCAAGCAATGGCTCAGCTGGCTCAGGTGATGACCCAGCAGGCTGCCACTGCTGCTGCCCAAGCCGCAGCACAACTTCAGCGGGAAGCTGAAGAGAACACCAGGAGAGCTGAGGAAGATGCCAGAAGGGCACAACGGGCTGAAAGGGAGCTGGCACAAGACCAGATCCGCATGAGAACTGATTTCAATCGTCATGGACCACCTAAGTTCCAAGGCGAAGTTGAGCCCGAGAAAGCTGATCTGTGGATTCAGGAGATGGAGAAAATCTTTGAGGCCCTCCACACACCTGACGCTGAGAAGGTGAACTTGGCGACCTTCATGCTGAAGGGAGATGCTGAGTACTGGTGGAGGAGTGCCAGACAGTTGATGACTGCTAACCATGTGGCCATAACTTGGGAGTATTTCAAAAGGGCTTTCATGGAGAAGTACTTCCCAGAGACTGCCAGGGAAGACATGGAGAACCAATTCCTCAACCTGAGACAGGGGACGATGACTATAGGGGAATACGCTGCAAGAATGGAGACCCTGTCCAAATACTTTCGCTTTTTCCAAGTGCAAGTGGATGAAGCATACCTGTGCAACCGATTCATGAGGGGTCTGAGGAATGACATTGAGGAGTCTGTGAGGCTATTGGGGATCAGAGTTTTCCAACAGCTAGTGGAGAAAGCTCGTGAAGTGGAGTCGATGAAGAATCGCCAGAGGGGCAAGTCTGACAATGGAGGTCCGATCCGATTTGGGCAGAGGCCGACCGGAAGGTTTGATGGACAGAGACAAGCTGGTAGGTTTGATAGGGGCAAGGCTCCGATGAAGAAGCCTTACCAACGCCCTGCTGACAGGGTATCTTTTGTTGGAAGAGGCGAAGCCCGTGTTCCTAAGGATGATGTCATCTGCTTCAAGTGCAACCAGAAGGGGCACTATGCTAATGAGTGTGGGAAGGAGATTATATGCTGGAAGTGCCAGAAGCCAGGGCACATTGAGAGGGATTGTCCTAATGCTGCTAAGACCGAGCCAGTACTGAATGCTACCAGGGGAAAGCGACCTTCTGCTCCAGGTCGTGTGTTTGCGATGTCTGGCGAACAAGCTGCTGTGACTGATGATCTTATCCAGGGTACGTGTGTTATCGCTGGAACTTCTTTAATGGTGTTATTTGATTCTGGTGCTACACACTCATTCATAGCTGAGGAATGTGTGGAAAAGTTAGGGTTGCTAACTGCTGATTTACCATTCGATTTGGTGGTGACGACCCTTGCCGCCGATCGATTAGTTACGCGCACGGCATGCTTGCAATGTCCATTGATTTTTGAGGATCGGAAGTTTCTTGCGAACCTCGTCTGTTTGGAGCTTAAAGAGCTCGATGTGATTCTGGGAATGGATTGGTTGGCGCAGTATCAAGTTCTCTTGGACTGTGCTAACAAGGCCGTAGTCTTCCCGGATTCTGGCGTTACAGATTACTTGAATTCGTGCAATTTGGGAAAGGGTTCACCAGCATTCGTGAACTCTATCGTGGCTGAGGCGAAGAACGACGGCGACGTACGCAACATTTTGGTGGTGCAAGACTTTGTGGATGTATTTCCAGATGATGTGCCTGGATTACCGCCAGTAAGAGAAACGGAGTTCTCCATTGACATTATGCCCGGTACAGGACCGATATCAATGGCGCCATATCGAATGGCACCAGCAGAGTTGGCGGAGTTAGCAAAGCAGTTGGAAGATCTCTCTTCCAAGGGATTCATCCGACCGAGTGTGTCGCCTTGGGGAGTGCCAGTGCTGTTGGTAAAGAAGAGGGACGGAAGATCCAGACTATGCGTGGACTACCGACAGCTCAACAAGGTGACATTGAAGAATCGTTATCTGATGCCTCGGATAGATGATTTGATGGATCAACTTCAGGGTGCTACTGTGTTCTCAAAGATAGATCTGAAGTCGGGATATCATCAAATCTGTGTCAAGGAGACTGACATCCAGAAGACCGCATTCAGAACTCAATATGGGCATTATGAGTACCTCGTGATGCCGTTTGGAGTTACCAATGCACCCGCAGTATTTATGGACTACATGAATCGTGTGTTCAGACCATTTCTGGACAAGTTCGTGGTGGTGTTCATTGACGACATTCTGATTTACTCGAAGAGTAAAGAAGAACACGAAGAGCATTTGCGTCAAGTGCTAGGAGTATTGCGGGGGAAGGAGCTATATGCTAATGGTTCGAAGTGTGAGTTCTGGATGGAAGAGCTGAAGTTCCTAGGTCATGTCATATCAAGTCAGGGTGTGGCTGTTGACCCCAGCAAAATTGAATCGATCATGTCATGGGAACAACCTAAGACAGGAAGCGACATAAGAAGTTTTGTCGGACTCGCTGGCTACTATAGACGCTTCGTGAAGGATTATGCAAAGTTGACTTCACCGTTGACTCAGTTGACAAAGAAGAATCAACCTTTTGCATGGACGGAGAAATGTGAAGAGAGTTTCCAGGAGATGAAGAAGCGACTGACTACTGCACCGATACTAGCCTTACCCAAGGAAGGAGAACCATACGACGTTTATCGTGACGCTTCACATAATGGGTTGGGTTGTGTAATGATGCAGGAGAAGAAAGTGATTGCTTATGCTTCGCGACAACTGAAGATTCACGAGAAGAACTATCCTACGCATGATTTGGAATTGGCTGCTATAGTGTATGCTCTCAAGATTTGGAGACATTACCTGTATGGCAGTACGTTCACGATCTACAGTGATCACAAGAGTCTGAAGTATTTGTTCGATCAGAAGGATCTGAACATGAGGCAACGAAGGTGGATGGAATTCCTGCAGGACTACGAGTTTGACCTACAGTATCATCCGGGAAAAACCAAAGTTTTAGCTGACGCTCTTAGTCGAAAGGCTATGCATGTATCCTCGTTGATGGTCAAGGAGTTAGAACTGTTGGAGGCGCTCCGAGATCTGAGTTTGGATGTGAAGATAGCTTCAGGGAAGCTTAGTTTCGGGATGGTGACGGTGTCGAGTGGGCTCTTGGATGAGATCAAATCGAAGCAAGAGATTGATGAAGGATTACTTGAGTGGCGCAAACTAGTTACTCAAGGGAAGGCGCTGGAATTTTCTGTCGGAAGCGATAACATCCTGCGTTGTAAAGGGCGAGTTTGTGTACCCAATGACGCAACTATGAGAAGGTTGATCTTCGATGAAGGTCACAAGAGCAGGTTGAGCATTCATCCGGGAATGAACAAGATGTATCAAGACCTGAAACTTCATTTCTGGTGGCCTGGGATGAAGAAACAAGTAGCCGAGTATGTGTCGAAATGCTTGACTTGTCAGAAGGCTAAGGTAGAACATTAGAAGCCAGCAGGAAAACTACAGTCGTTGGATGTTCCAGAGTGGAAGTGGGACAGCGTTTCTATGGACTTCGTGACGGCGTTACCTCTAACACGAAGAAGATTTGATACAATTTGGGTAGCGGTTGATCGATTGACGAAGACTGCTCACTTCGTGCCGATCAGCCTGAATTACAAGGTGGAGAAACTAGCAGAGATCTACATTGCAGAGATTGTTCGTCTGCATGGGGTACCATCTAGCATTGTGTTGGACAGAGACCCGAGGTTTACCTCACGTTTCTGGGGAGCTTTGCAACAAGCTTTGGGAACCAAGCTGAGATTGAGTTCCGCTTATCATCCACAGACGGATGGGCAAACCGAAAGGACTATTCAATCCTTGGAGGATTTGCTAAGAGCTTGTGTGCTAGATCATAAAGGAAGCTGGGATGAGTTGTTGCCGCTGATTGAGTTCACCTACAACAACAGCTTTCATGCGAGCATCGGGATGACACCTTATGAAGCTTTGTATGGTCGGAGGTGTCGGACGCCTTTGTGCTGGCATCAAGATGGGGAGAACTTAGTGATTGGACCCGAGCTGGTTCAGCAAACCACCGAAGAAGTAAATCGAATTCAAGAAAAGATGAGGATCTCGCAGAGTCGTCAGAAGAGTTACGCTGACAATCGAAGGAAAGAGCTGGAATTTCAAGCTGGAGATCATGTCTTCTTACGGGTTACCCCGATGACAGGTGTTGGGAGGGTGATCAAGTCTAAGTAGCTTACTCCGAAGTTCATCGGACTGTACCATATTACGGAGCGAGTTGGGCCAGTGGCATATAGGATTGCGTTGCCGCCTTTCCTATCCAATATCCCATGATGTGCTTCATGTGTCGCAATTGCGAAAGTATATGGCTGATGATTCTCATGTTCTTGAACCAGATGGCATTCAGCTAAAGGATGATCTGACGATGGTGATGCCACCCATCAAGATCGTCGACAGGAGCACAAAGCGCTTGAGAAACAAGGAAGTATCCTTAGTGAAGGTTGTATGGAATCAAGCTACGGGCGATGCGACTTGGGAATTAGAGGATAAAATGCGGCAGTCACATCCCGATTTGTTTGTAAACCCTTAAGTTTCGAGGGCGAAACTATTTTAAGGGGGGTGTTATTGTAAGGCCCTATTTTAGTTTGTTTTGTTTTTGAGAAAGATTGAATAAAATGAGGGTTTTGTTCAAGTTTGGAAATTGGCAGATTACAACTGTCAACTTGTGTGAAATTTTAGAGGGTCTTAACGACCTCATTTGGGAAAACTTCCTTCATCAGCGTTGTAGCCCATTAAGTGTAGAAAATTCTCGAAGTGGAATCCGATCATTCCGACCCCTGTAGCTCGAGATATTCGATTTTGACCGAGTGTGGTTCTGGCAGTAAAGGGCCAGCGAATAAATTTGTGCATTTTTATTTTAATTCCGAATTTGGTTAGGTTATTTAATTTAAAAGAGTAGGTTTTTAATTAAATAAGACCTGGTTAGGGTTTTTAATTAATTGGGTCAGAGGTGATGAGATTTGGGCTTGAAAAGGGAAAACCAAACCCTAGCCCACTTGTGGTTTGCATGGGATTTTAGCCAAGGGGGGAAACCCTATTCTTTCACAATCAGAAAACAGAGATACACTACAGCACCTTCACGTGAAAAACAAAGAGAGAGCAGAAGAGAGAAAAGAGAGAACGTGTGAGAGAAGAGAAGGGAGCCGCCGCCCAAGCCACCACCATCGTCGCCGGTCACGCGCGCGAGCAAGGGAGAGAGCGCGAAGAGAGAGGGACTCGCGAGGGAGACGAAAGAGAGAACAGGGACAGGAGCTTTTGAACCTTCTTTTCATCTCCAAACTTCTGTTTTTCCATCACCAAACAAGGTAAGGGCTAGTCCTAGGTTTGGGTAGTATATTAGGGTCTTGCTATGAAAATTTCATGAAAAAAAGATGTGATCATGAATGTTTTTGCATGAGTTCTATGAACATGTTTATTGCTGGACTTCCATGCTTGAAATACCATGTCTAATAATCCTTATTTGATGATGTTGATTTGGATCTATGATTTTATGTGAAAATCTTATAAATACATGCTATGTTTGGCTTGTACTTCACATATTACAACGTGAATGGTGTGGGATGTTGAATCTGAAATTTTTGAGTGATTGTATGGTTGTTTGGGGGCTGGACTAAGGCCTATGAGGTTGAAAAGGAGGGAAGGAAATTGTTTTCAAAACCCTAGAGCCCCATTGAGGTTCGGCCGAACCCTATTTCCAAGGGTTCGGGGCACTTTTTCCTTTCTTTTCATGCATGGGTCGTTAGTCAAGTTTTTTTTTAAAAATTTGCCATGCTATGTCATGCATGAATTGCCATCTTTGCTAATGCAAACTTACTTGTAATGACTTGAAATCCTTATGTGATGAGTTCTGAAATTTTGGGATGATCAATGTGTTGTTTGGGCTGTACTAGGGCTTGGGTGATCAAAGAGAAAGAAAAGAAAATTTTTTGGAAACCCTAAGGGCCTTTTAAGGCTCGGCCGAACCCTACTTTTGGGGGATCGATGAATTCCTTTCTTTCGTTTTAATATGCAAGCCTTAGGATAGCTTACTTGATAATTTTATCATGATATATTATGCATGAGAGTATGTTTATGCCATACCTCAAGGGAATTGTATTGTTATTGGAGAATTGTTCAAGGGTCGCTCATCCAGCTGTAATTCCCTTGGGCGCTTGGATTGTTGTTTTTTTTCTGCGACATGAAATTAAGACTCTAGGTTTGACTGTAGAGCCTTAAGAACAAAGAGAAAGAGAATTAATAATGTTGTGACTCGCTAGCAAGTGAAATTAATTAGCGGACATAGGTCGGGTAGACTATGGTCCATGAGAACGATGGGCTTGCACGCGAGGGTGTTTTTGTGGATGAGCCGGTTAGGTCTCCACGTGATAACCATGATTTAGTCATGGGATAGGGATTGACTGTGTGGGTCTCCCTGAGTGATTTGTGGATGAGCCGGTTAGGGCTCCACGTGATTGAGGGTTGTACTGCGGTCCCCTCCGAGAATTGTTCATCTGCGGATGATCGAGATTGGCCAAGGAGTTTTGGTGGGTTGTGCGATGTGAGGATCCGTTAGTACTGACTAACTGACTGTATATCCATAAACGACATATAGCGTTTATATTGTGATACTGTTGCACTTGTGATTGTTATTTTTTTCTGTTGGACCTGACCCTGTTTTGTGTCTACTTGTTTATTTGGGGGGGGGGGGGGTAAGATGCCGTTCTCGATGGATATGGAGGATATCACGAGGGTGGAGATTGTTCTGGATAGTCCAAATGAAGACCGACTCTGGGAGGCCGACAATTCCGGAGTGCGGAGGATTTATGTCGGTGGTGCAATATTCTTGGCAAGGAACAGGTTTGGGTCGTTCATTGCAAGTCAGGTTCTCAGGGACAGATCAGTCATGTTTCCGCATCCTCCAGCTAGGTTTCAGGAGGTCGTGGAAGAAGATACTTCGGAGGATACAGAAGAAGACCCTTTGGAGGACGCGACAGTAGAGTCACGCTTACAAGAGGAGGAGGCAGTGGAGTCTCTGCCACCTGAAGTCAAGCCGGAAGTCTGTGCGCAGCGCGTTCCTGGTCGTCCCAAGTGCTTCAGGGTGGGACCTCGAAAAAGTGTGATCATGCTGGAACGGGCCAAGAAGAGGGCGCGTGAAGCAGAAGCTGATATTCCGAAGCAGGATCAGGACTAGGAGTTCTTTGCAGTGGGACTGAGAGTTTTGCACCGGACTATTATTCATTTTATTTTACTCTCGAGATTTTTTATGTAGGGCTCTAGCCCAAGGATTTATTATTGCACTCTTGGAGTTATGGTTTACTTTCATTAAGAAGTATTTCTATTTCAGAAGTATATGTTTTAATTATTCCGCATTGAATTTTTCGTAAAGGTTAAGTTTCGCAATAATTGAATCTTTTATCATTAATTAAAGGTTAATTAATTAATCGACGAAAATTCTTTGTGAAGATACACGTGATTAGTTACTGTGTGACACTCGAGGAATCGGGGCGTTACACTTGTCCTCTCTCTCTCTCTTTCTTCTGGTTCTGATGATGACAAAACCGACGTTAGCCAAGAAATCGTCATTTTAGATGACTCTGACTCTTGAGTCCTCTAGTTCGCCCTCTTCTTCTGACCCCGCCATTAAAAGAACCAGCTCTATAACCTCTTACCTTTCTTCCGACAATCCTTCCTCCTCGCCCGGCTAGCGAACCAGTGAGAAGTGTATGGACGATAAATGTCTTTTCCGATCTATTTGGAATAGCATTCAATCCCTGAACAATAACCGCCTGAATGCCCAGGGTTTTACGAAAGTGAACCCTGAAACCGGCAAAAACGAGGATTTATCTTTAAATGTCGCCCCCTGTGACCATAGTGATGTCGTCACACTCAAACCTTCTGGTGCCGATGGGCGCCCGCTTGGTTCTATCTTCACAGTTTTATTTTCACCGAGCTTTTCATAAAACTCCTTTTTTCCTCTTTTATTTGTGATGTGCTTACTTTCTTGAATTTCGCCCCTTGCCAACTGCTTCCGAACGTCTGGGGCTTCATTCGTTGTTTTGTGTTGCTATGCAATCAATTAAGTGTCACCCCCACTTATCCTTTAGGAGGCGTTTGTTTCAAGATTTGGAAAGATATTCCCGGGAATATGAAGGTTGGGAATGAACATAGGTGTTTGTTACAAGATTGGAAACTATGATTCCTGGGTATCAATCATTCCCGGGAATAAAATAACTTCCACAATTCCCTTGATTTCCTTCATATTGATTCCCATGAAAAAGGTTAGGAATCTTACATTCCCATGGGAAAGATGAATGTAACTTCCCACTTCTCCCAATATTTATCATTATTACCTCTATTTTTAAGTTTTTTTTAATTTTTAAATTAAGAAAATTTTAAAATGTTCCCAGGAATACAAAATACTTACCAAACACATTTATAAAATTTACCCAGGAATAACATACCCGGTAATCATATTCCTGGGAATAACATTCCCTGGAATGTGATCTCAAACCTTGAAACAAGCGCCCCCTTATATTTCTTTTTCTACAAAACTAGTATCGCCAAACCGTCCACTGTTTCCTTTGTCCCTTTGTCTGCCTGCCCTAACATGGCCATCTTTAAGCCTTTGAAGAGCAATTTCAAACATTTGCAAAAGCAATTTTTCAAGATCGTCCATTCTCCTGACATTTCCAACCTTATCCTTGATTCGAAAGACCGCCCCTTGTTCCCCTTGCACTGGACCGTCAATCCCCGCCGCGACATTACCGTTGTACCTGAGGCATTGACCGAGGATGAGCAACGGGTCGCCCTGTACATCCTCACTCTTCCTCAAATTTCCTGTTATGATCTACTCCAAACCGCCAAGGATGGAAAACTTCAGGAATTTTTTAGTAAGTTTAGATTTACCAAATAACTGTGTCAATAAATTTTTCTCTCAATCCTTATTTTAACCTGCATTTTCTTATGTTTTGTACAGCTGAAATGGGCAAGAACAAGGGCGGCGTGAATCCTGATAGCATGGCGACCTTCATTGTAACGCCCCGATTTCTCAAGTATCACACAGTAACTAATCACGAGTATTTTCATAAAGAATTTTCGTCATTTAATTAATCAATCCTCATTAGTGACAAATATTCTTTTTAATTGAAACCTCTTAACTTCGAACCACAATGTAAAAATACCGATAGTCGAACGACGGAATAAAACGAATAACCAACTTGTCCAAAATAAAACATTGTAATTAAAGCATAGTACGATGGCCACACCCATGCGTGAAAAACCACATTTTAAAATCCCTAACCGGTTTACAACCGAAATAAAAGTATTTTAAACATAATGTAAAGAAAGTAAATAAGCTCGACATCTCTTCCCGGAAACCCAAATGTAACACACCCGACTAGTCTTCCTCATCGCTTGAGATCTCCACGAGGTTGCCCTGTTTGTCTTTCCCGGTAAGTTTGATGTCGCCAACATACACACGGCGAACCCCGGACGTGTCGGACATCCAAGCCTGGTCCTGCTTCTCATTGTAGAGCTTCATCTCCCAGGAATGCGTCGTCGCTGATATTCTCACGACCATCTACCCCCCCCCTGTAAGACCCAAGTTTTTAAGCTTAGAATAAGTGGAAGAGATTTCCATTTACGATTAGGGTTGATGTAATGTGAAGGGAAACCTGAACGAAAGTTTATTAAATGAAATATATTTATGAAGGGGAAAGTTCAGGAAAAGTTCAAGGATTGCATTATGATCGATAAAAGTTATAGCACGAACGTTTTACGCTTAAACCTAGGTCAGAAACCCTAGTATATAGCTAATTTTCACTTTTAGGCACGACGGAAGTTAATTCCAAAAATCTTCAGAGAAATGTTAGAACTTCTCTTTTTCCATATATCAAAATCGTTTCGAGGCGAAACTCTAGGATCTACGAACGTCCGATTCCAATCATCGGAAGTTTGCCGAAACCGAATCCCTGGTATTTCAAAACCCTAGAACTTCTCGACAATGAAGACTTTATCTATTCAGAGCTTCAAATGGATATTCTACATGCGTACACCCATTTCTCTTGATGATTTCAATCTTTCTTCAGAAGGAAGTTTTCCATTCCGACATTCGATGCAAAAAGCAACTTATCGGGTAAAATAGTTTTACACCGACTTTGCACCGACTTTGCATTAGTTGCCAAAAATACAAGGAGACATCTTCTTAGCTTAGGAATTCCTTTGCCAAAACCTATCTTAGAATTCATGGAGAATGATGCCGGAAAAATCAGATTCGCGAAACTTTCATTTTCCCGCGAATTTCCAACCTTTATATATAGCAAAGAAAGGAAGAAAAATCAAAACAAACTACCCAAAACCCACCCAAAGGCCGCGAGTTTGCTAAGGAGAGGAGGAGAAGAGATTTTGTTCAATCCTTGCTTGATCGTTGATTAATCAGTTGCTGCTTCAAGGTTTCGAGGTATAGTCGCTAATCCTTACCTCTGATCGCTTTTTCCATAGCTTTTCTGTAGAGTTTTCTGAGCGGATAGTTTATGGGTTTTTGCAAAACTATCCTGAATCTTTCATTTATGATTCTAAACCTCTTCTATATGTGCCCAAGATCACTTCTGCCGGATTAGATTTTCCGTTATGTCGCCGGAATTCCGCCGGAATCGATTTTAGCCTAAAATACCCATTTTGGAGTTTTTGGAGTAAAGCTTCAACCTTTAGGCTGAAAACTATCGCCTTAGCTTAGTGCTAGTAGGATTAGTTGTCATAAACGTCGTTGGTGACGTCCCTGCAAAATTTTATTTTTGGGATTTCAGTTTTGAAAATCCTAAGTTAAAAATCATGACCAAAATACCCCTGCGACAGTTTTTGATCCGATAATTTTTCCGAGTTCAGAATACCCTTAGTTACGGCTTATGAAAGCATAGGAACCAAGTTTGATCGAAGAAAAATCGAGCCCCATAATTAGCCAAAGTGGCCGAGCCCTATTAAGGGGGAGGAAGAAATTTCCTTTTTCCGAAAACTTGTCTTTCGCGCTAGATTATCGTACCTTAGAGTATAGATTACTTCGAGTAACCTTAGTAAGTATCGATAGCTTAGTTTCCGATAGATTCTGATAGTATTTCTGTGATTTTGTTTTAAAGGAACTTTTGAGGAATTTCCTGAGGAACAACACTTTGAGTGCGAGGAAGCACTAGTTGATTATTCTGGAGAACCTACAGGTGAGGGCTTCTCACTGAATCTCTAGTTAATGCTTAGGGTCGATGTTTCGACATTGTTTACTGTTTATGCACTGGAATTGTGTGTGATTGGAAAATGTTTTCTGAGGCTTCGGCTGACAATGTAGATGATTCATCTACTGAATGTTTTTGAGATTGTCTTACATGCTATGTGCTATGTGGGTAATCTAGGATGTGTGGTGCATGCCTTATATGCTAAGTGCTAAGTGTTTATGATGCGATTATTGATATATGACATGTTGTTGATTGTGATGATTTAAATATGCTTTACACTGGAATCTGAGATTCTGAATGGTGAGAATAGCGGGCAGGTCATGCCGATTTTATTTTGAGAGTTTTGAGAAAGTTTGATAGGACGAACGAGGTTCGGGCCTTAATTCTGTTTAGTGGATCGAGACATCCTCTGGAAGCGACTTGGGATTGGGAGATCCTGCAAATGTATAAGACTTGCGATAAGACAAAAGGGAATCTATTTTATAAAGAAAATTCATAAGACCTTAAATAACCTCAAAATCTTTAAGTAATGATAACAACCTCGAAGGAAGGCATTGGAAGTCAAATCATAGTTTTGGAAAAGCGAGGAGTGTCGTCGGACCCAAGTGTTGAGGAGTTTGGTGAGTTCTGAGTATGTTGGTACTCCTTCGCTCGTTGAGCAGTTTGTTAGCCATCCAAGGGATGAGCCGAGAAGCTTCACTGAGGCGTGAGACCTTGTGAATGCATGATACTCCACTAAGGCGTGAGACCTTGTGGAAAGCATGGAACTCCACTGAGGCGTGAGACCTTGTGAGAGCATGAAACTTCACTGAAGCGTGAGACTTCGTGCAAGTGTGTAAATTCACTGAGGCGTGAGACCTTGTGAAAGCATAAAACTTCACTGAAGCGTGAGACTTTGTGAATGTGTGAGACTCCACTGAAGCGTGAGACTTCGTGTGAGCATTGATGACTCGAAGAGTTATCGTGAGTGGTTGCACTCATTTTATGATTAATGTACTTTGTCGCAGAATCGACTTTTACCTTAGGGTAAGCTTTTAGAAACTTTAATTTACCTAGAACACGTGGCGACGTGTCGAGTGAGGTCGGAGACGTTGTTTGGCAAATCACATTGCACTCATGCATACATAGGAGGTTAATACACGGCGTGATACCGGACCTCGGGAAATTGGAGGTTAATACACGGCGTGATACCGGACCTCGGTGGATTGGAGGTTAATACACGGCGTGATACCGGACCTCGGTGGATTCCAAAATGGTCATAAGACCCGGATTTCCGCGTAAGAGCGCTATTAGGCGACTCTTAGTAGCAGACCGAAATGGCAGGCCTTCGGGTTTTATGCTGATCTGACTACATGATGATGTTGGAGTAAGAGGCATCACGGGCCGAAATGGCACCACCGTGGCTGGTGAAGGGCTGATCCGATGATGTCCATCCGTTCCGGATTGCATATTGGTTGACTGGGTTAACCTGCATATCATTTCATGCAACATGCATACTGACATAGTTGATGAGTGTGTTTGATACTTGTTAGTTCTACTTGATGCATGTTAACTGTGATTTACAGTCGTTATATTCTTTGTGGAAATATGCAACCCTAGGACGTTATCCCTAGTTATAAGCCTAAGTGGCTATTATCTTATTTATATTTATTGGTGCTATTATTTACATAATTCTTTGGAGTTGACCCTCGCGTCTTCTGTGTGTGCTTTGGCGAACAAACGCCCTTTGTCAGATGTCTTTGGCGGGCTGATTCATGATGGTTCATCCTTCGGGAGGAACTAGGGTTGAGATGCGGGAACTGGAGCGTATCGCGGTAGCGAGAGGAGGACGGATGGTGTACATAGACTAGGTCGTTCTGGATTCAGATTCGGGCGACGATCATGCTAGCATGTAGGTTTTAGTGCTGGTGTGAGCTCCTCGAGATGGGATTAGTGTAGGAGTAGAGTCTTAGCTCTGAACATCATTTGTTTTCTTTGGGGACAGGGTAGTTTCCCACCTATAGCTTTTTGTGTGGTTCTTTACGAGAATCACAGAGAGTTGGTTGGACTTAGGAGGTCTTGCTTCAGGCCGATGGGCCAGCTTATTCTCAGTTTTGAGGGATAGTGTTGCGGACACTTACCTTTAGATTTGGTTTGTACATTTTGCCTTCGGGCGTTACACTTTTCTTTCCGTCACTGGAGGTTTACTCGTGACGAGGTTACTTACAGCGGAGGCTGTTTATATATTGTATATTAGCTCTATTGCTTTTCGCTTTTGGGTTTTATTTAATTCAGTCTTGTCTTAGTTATTATTATAAAAAAAAATATTCACGTTTTTCCGCATTAAGTTTATTTTGGTTACTAAAGTGACGCCACCGAAATCGGGGTGTTACACCCCCCCCCCCACAAATAACAAATAAACAAGTAGCGCAAGGGTCAGGTCGCAAACAACATAAACATAATCCATATCATAATACACATTTAATCATTCATTGATGGAATTAATTTTTATAACAGTTAGTCAGTTAAACTAACGCATCCTCACAACACACAACCCACCAAAACTCCTTGGCCAATCACATACATCCGCAGATGTATAAATCATGTGGAGCCGTAATGATCCACCAAAATCTCTTGGTGACCGCAGTCAACCAAATCACGTGGAGCCGCAATGATCCACAAAATCTCCCTCGCGTGCAAGTTACCATTTGTCTCTAACGACACCATCGTTCTCATGGTACATAGTCTCACCTAGACCTATGTTCCATTAATTCTCATTTCACTTGCAAGCGATTAATCTTATTATCTTTGTTAAAGGCTCTAAAGTCAACCTAGAGTCTTAACAGTTCAACGTCGGATAAAACATAAACGACAAGAAATATAATCAACGGTAGAAGGAATTACAGCTGGATGAGCGACCTTCTCAGAATATTCAAGCCAGTAACAAATCACATCAAAAACATTACCAGTAAGTTAGGTATTCAAAATTCAGAAGAACACCCAACTAAATAACAGATAGACACAAGATTTCTGATATCAAGGGTCACATTCGTTTTCTGGAAAAAAAAACAGCAGATACAACGATTGCTAAAAACGATCTCAAGAACTCATTTCTCATCCAAAATTTACATTCTACACATGTCTGGAAATATAATTTAAAATCCTACAACTTTCTAGTTTAACACTTTTTCATTTGAAGACTGGAACTAGGTGATAATGGGCCACAAAGTTCTCTGTCCAGTACAGAAAACTGGCAGGGTCACTTCTGCCTTAAACTTAAATTCTGAAAATTCAAGTTCAGATCTCCTAAACCATTTTCCAGTAACATACCACACATATTCATCATCAAAATTCCAGATCTCATCACATCTCAACCATCATGTTATGGCAAGTAATTCGCATGGCAAATTTAGCAAGTATACATGTAATTTTCGCATATCATCAAGATCTATGACAAGTATAGCAATTAGTGAATAGTAGGGCATGGTATCTCATAGAAAAACTCCAGCAAGCATGATGAACACAAACTCATGCCTACACCATCAAGATCACATTTCTTTTCATGAAAAATCAAGACACTTACCCAACCTAGACCAGCCCTTACCTTGAATGAAATATGATGGAAAAGAAAGGTTTTTGGTGAGGAAGAAGGCCAATACGCTCCTGTCCAAGTTCCTCTTGGTGATCACCCACTTGATCACTCTCTCCCTCTCTCGCTATTTCTCACGCTCTCTCTCTCGCTTTCTCTCTTTCTCTCTCGGCTTCTCCCTTTCTTTCTCTTTTCTTTCTTCTCTTTTCTTTGCTGAGTTTTCACGTGAAGAGTGTATGGTGAGGCTTCAAGTTATGTTTGTGTGAAAGAACAAAGTTTCCCCCCTTCCCATGCACACAAAACCGGCGGCCAACTCCAAATGGGCTAGGTTTTTGCTTTTCTTTCTCCTTTTCCTTCACATGCTAGCCCAAGCCCAAAATCAATTAGTCAAAATAATTAATCACACATTAATTAACAATAATCAGGTTTTAAAAAAAATAAAATCCCTCCCCCAATCAAGATATGTGGCCGGCGGCCACAAGGGTTATTAGGGTTTTCAAACCCTAATTTCCCTCCTTCCTCAAGCCCATGCCAATCCTAGCCCAATTAGGTTTTCTCACATTTTCTTAAGCCCACACCCTCTGACTTTAATTAAATAATTAATCACTAATTAAAGGATTAACACAAAATAAAAATCCCCTTCTATATAGCAAAATCGCAAGGACTGTACAGTCAGACCTATGGTCACTAAAACGTGGATATCTCGGGCTATAGATGTCGGAATGACATGATATCAACGGGAGAATTTAGCTAACTCAGAGAGCTACAACTCTCATGAAGGACGCGTCTCCAGATAAGGTCGTTAAGACCTCTCAAAAATTCACACAAGATCACGGGAAGAATAGCAAATAAATCAAACTTCACAAAAACTTCACTTTTATTCAATAAATCACTTAAGCAATAAATAAAGAAGGTTAGGGTCTTACATTCATCTCCAGCCAGGTCGAAACCGCCAAGGGCCATAGGAAGACTGAAAAGAAGGAAGCCAAAGGTGACAGAAAGAAGTCGTCGTTAGTTGATGATCGGGACCCCAAGCGCCAAAAGTCCCGTGCCTCAAAAAGTGACCCGAAGAAAATGACTCTCGACGAGTCTTTGCCTAAGGTTCACAAAGAGAGAAAGCCAAGCGGCAATGTTCCCCTGCCCAAACATCAGACTCCTGGGGCTTTTGCTTACTTGGTCGCCGCGGCCAATCCCGTTCCTTAGTCGTCCAGAGACGCGGTGTTCAACGGCCTGCATTTTATGGAGAGGAATTTCAACATTCAAATTCCTCATGTGGTCGCCCACCAGGAGTTCAGGGTGCGATGACTCTGGCTGTGAATCAAGCTCTTGCTGCCGCTAGTTGTGCCGCCGGTCTCCTTCCTCACTTGAAAGCAATTGAAACTGACAAAGCATGCGCCCAACTAAAGCTTGAAGAGGCGAAGTCAGCCTACTCTCGCTTGAAGGCTGATGCTGAAACCGCTGCCAAGCGTGCTGATATTGCTAAGAAACAGTCTGAGGACACCCTAGCGGGCGTACGCCAACAACTGTAAGAAGCTCAAGAGGAGCTTACTAAGTAGAGGGTTGCAAAGGAGAGTACTGAGGGTAAACTTGAGGCTGCTGAAAAAAGGCTGCGAGAATTCGAAGCCAAGCTGAAGGAATCTGACGAGACTCTTTTGGAAAAGAGTTCTCGCCAGTACGTGCTTGGGTTTCTAAATGCCAAAGCCCAACTTCAAATTCTCCATCCCAAGCTTGATTGCTCTCAGTTTGGGTTTATGAAGAAGATCGTGGACGGTCAAGTTGTTGGTCTCGCTGATCCAGATGTCAGTAGCCTTCCCTTCATGGAAGAATCAGATGAAGAAGAGGAAGAAGAAACCGAAGGCGTAGAACTGAAGAAGGACGCCGGAAAGGCGAGCAAAAATACTCAAGTTTAACTTTATATTCTTTACAGTTGTAATGAGCCTTATCCCTCTACTTTGCTTTTGCTTTGGATTTGAACAATGGGCCTCGCCCCTCCTTTTTATTTTGTCATTTGGACAAGTGTTATTGTAATAACTTGTTATGTCGGGCCTCACCCTTTATTTTAATGTAGATGCATCTTTTTGGTGCTCGGTATATTAACCAAGGCTTGGATTCTAGTGGCCACTAGAATTGCCAAGGCTATGTGTGCTCAGTGACGACGCTTTTTGATTGTGAAAGTTTTAGTCGTGTTAGGTCATGCCATAGAATGAATTAGAAAGTTTGTGAGTTAGATCTTGTCAATTGTGACGAACATCAAACTGTTAAAACACTTCTCATTTCTTTAAATAAAAAATAGGATCTATAGATCCTTACATGGGAGTTTTCTCCCTTCATTTACAAAGGTCGCCTCATTAAAAACCTTTTTTGAAGGAAAAAAGAGTGCGACTTTCTTTTACTTAACTATAATACTGTCTTAGATTGGAGGCGTTTCATGTACAACGAACTTGGCCTCCATCAAGCTGTTCATGCTTATACGCCCCTACGCCCACTTCCGCTTTGATTCGGAAAGGTCCTTCCCATTTTGGCATCAATTTGTTACGCCCTGCAGTCATTGTCCTTTGGCGTAGCACTAAGTCTCCCACCTTCATTTGCCGAGGGACGACCTTAGTTGCATATTTACGGGCGACCCTTCCTTTTCCAGCCTCATTACGTAAGTGTGCTTCCCTTTGCAGCTCAGGAAGAATAATCAAGTTCGCAATCAAATTATCATTGTTTTCTTCCTCATTCATTGTAGCCACCCGCTAACTCTGATTTTCCACTTCCACGGGTAACATGGCATCGGAACCATAAGTTAGCCTATACGGTGTTTCCCCAATGCTAGTCTGCACAGTCGTATTGTACGCCCATAAGACTCCTGGTAACTCCTCCACCCACCAACCTTTGGCCTCGTCCAACTTCTTCTTCAACCCATTCAATATAACTTTGTTGGCTGCCTCGGCCTGGCCATTTGTTTGTGGATGCTCGGATGAGGCGAGCCACATGTCTATTCCCAAATCAGCACAAAATTCTTTGGTTAATGCAAATGTGAATTGCGTGCCATTATCCATGACCAATGCCATTGGAACTCCAAAACGGCACACAACACGGTGCCACAAGAAATTTCTAATCTTGGCGGTAGTGATTGTGGCCACCGCTTCAGCTTCTATCCACTTGGTGAAGCAGTCCACCGCTACCACAATAAACTTCATTTGAGCCTTAGCTACTGGAAATGGTCCCAAAATGTCTGTCCCCCACATGGCGAAAGGCCATGGGGCGGTCATTGTAGTGAGTTGTTCAGGCGGTGCCTTGTGTAAATCATAAAAACTTTGACACTTCGAACATTTCTTCACGTATTCCAAGCAATCTTTCTTTATTGTTGGCCAATAGAATCCCGCTCTAAGGACTTTCACGGCCAAGGACCGCCCTCCGATGTGGCTTGAGTAAACCCCTTCATGAACTTCAGCCATTATTTCTTGAGACTTACCAGCATCCACGCATTTTAGCATTGGCGACATGATTCCTCACCGGTATAATTGTCCGCCAATCAAAGTGTAAAAACTTGCCTCCCTTCTTCTTTCCCTGGTATTTCTGCTTTCATCTTGAGGTTGCTGATTTAAAAATTCTATGATTAGGTCCATCCACGATGGCTCGCCCTTCTCTATCGCCTTCACCACTTTAAATTCTACCATATCCCTGCTTGAGCGAGGTAAAGTTTCTTGTATTATTGTTTGGTAATTTCCCAGTCTCCCTGTGCTGGCTAATTTGGCTAATGCATCTGCTCGCTCATTCTGGCTTATGGGTATGTGCTCGATCTTAACTTGTCCGACCGCCTGCATAAGTCTCTGCACAATTTCTAGATACTTAGACAGCTGAGGATCCTTCACTTGATACTCACCTCGAACTTGTTTCACCACCAACTGAGAATCACCCTTTATGTATAGTTTTTGCACTCCCAACTCAATGGCTAGTCTCAAACCAGCTATTAGTGCCTCATATTCAGCCTGATTGTTGCTCGTCAGGAACCCAAACTTCAATGATTGTTCAATTAACATTTTGTCTAGACTTTCAATTGACACACCAGCCCCACTTCCTAGCTCATTCGACGAACCATCCACTGAAAGAACCCATTCGGAATTTTCTTTGTCGCCTTCAGTAGGTGTTAGTTCGGCCACAAAATGAATCAAACTTTTAATTGTAACTTGCCCTTCTTGCTCATAAATAATGTCATACTCTGATAATTCCACTGACCAACTAACAAGTCGCCCTGATAAATCAGGTTTCTGCAAAACTTGTCGGAATGGAATATCGGTCTTGACCCTTATTTGGAAGCTCTGGAAGTACGGTCGTAGCCGACTGGCTATTTTAAGTATTGCAAGGGTTGCTTTCTCTATTTTTTGGTAACGCACCTCCGCCCCCTGCAAAGTGTGGCTAACAAAGTATATGATCTTATATTGCTTATTCTCTTCTTGCAACAATACCGTACTGACCGTCGCATCAGTGACCGCCAGGTACGACGTTAATGGCATCGCTGGCGTGGGTTTTGCCAACATTGGTGGTGAGGCCAATAATTCCTTCAACTGTTGAAAAGATTCTTCACATGCCTCAGTCTACTGAAAGGTCGTATTCTTTTTTAAACACACAAAAATCGGCGCTGCCTTGTCCCCCGCCCTTGGTAAAAAACAAGATAAGGTCGTCGGTCTTCCCGTTAATCTTTGAACTTCGCGAACATTGGACGGGCTTTTCTTGTCCAAAATAGCCTTACACTTATCTGGGTTAACCTCAATGCCTCTTGACGTGATCATAAATCCTAAGAATTTGCCACCCAAAATTCTAAAGGAGCACTTCTCCGGATTCAACCTCATGCTATACTTTCTTATCTGAGCAAACGCCTCTGCCAAATCTTGTTGATGATCGCCCCCTTTGATGGTTTCGACAATCATATCATCCACATAAACTTCCATATTTCTGCCAACTTGGCTTGCAAAGACCTTATCCATCAACCGCTGATAGGTCGCCCCCGCGTTTTTTAACCCAAATGGCATCGTCCTATAGCAATAGTTCGCTTGACTTGTCATGAACGCCGTTTTCTCCTCATCAGGGCGATGCATCATGATTAGGTTATATCCAGAATACGCATGCATCAAACTTTACTTTTCATTGCCAGAAGCCCCATCTACCAACTTATCCACGTTTGGAAGTGGATATGAATCTTTTGGGCATACCTTGTTTAAACTTGTGTAATCTGTGCACATCCTCCATTTTCCATTTGTCTTTCATACCATGACAACATTTGCCAACCAAGTAGGATACTGAACTTCTCTAATGAACCGCCCTTCAAGTAATTTCTGAGTTTCTATTCGCACCGCCTTATCCTTTTCCTCACCCATCCGCCTTCGATCTTGCACTACAGGCTTGGCCCCAAGTTGAATGGACAATTTATGAGATGTGACATTTGGGTCAATACCCGGAACATCCTTGATCGTCCAAGCAAATAGATCCAAATTATTTTTTAGCAGGTCTACAAGGCGGTCTTCTTGCTCTTTTGAGAGTGTGCTTCCAATTTTCAAAGCGCGCCCAGACACTTGAATGGATTTTTTCTCCTCGGCGGGCTGAGGTCGCAGTTCTTCTGAATCATCGCGAGGGTCTAAGTTGAAGTCTTCATGTGGGAAGATTTCAGTAATATATGATGTCTGCAGAACTGCCTTGGTCCAAAAAGACTTTCTTAGTAACGTAGTTGTTCACCCGCAAAGTCAACACTATTGGATCATTATCGTGTGGAGTCACATGATCAAAGTCCCTAGGCGTGAAAGTGATAGGAGTATGATTCAACCAACACTCCCCTTCATAAGCCTTGTGTACTGAATTCACTGCCTCTACAAATCTTTTTCGCCCTTTTCAAGACAAACGCCCACCGCCGAATCCTCCGGCGATTAACGAGGATGACCCATCAGGCATACCCAAATCCTCAACAACTTCCTTTCCTTTTGAGGTGCCGCCTCCAGCGACCCTACCTCCGGTTCTGTGGAGTCGCCAGAAACAAAATCTGCTAAATGTCTGGCCTTAATTAATCGTTCAATCTCGTTATGCAAGGTCCAACAATTATATGTTGTATGTCCCATGGCCTTATGAAATTCACACCACTTGGTTGTATCCACATTCGCATCGGCTCGTCTGGGCGGCCGCGGATACTGCACTACATTTGTTTGCCCTACCGCCCGCAAGATCGCGCTGAGAGGGGCATTCAGTTTTGTTTGTTGTCCTTGCATGGGCGTGTTTCCTCCTTGCGCAGCCTGATTGGCGGGGGTAGTTTGGGCATTTCTATACCAAATGTTACTTTGTGGTCCTTGCCGTCCTGAAGGATAGAGCAAGGTCCAACAATTATATGTTGTATGTCCCATGGCCTTATGAAATTCACACCACTTGGTTGTATCCACATTCGCATGGGCTCGCCTGGGCGGCCGCGGATACTGCACTACATTTTTTTGCCCTACCGCCCGCAAGATCGAGCTGAGAGGGGCATTCAGTTTTGTTTGTTATCCTTGCATGGGCGTGTTTCCTCCTTGCGCAGCCTGATTGGCGGGGGTAGTTTGGGCATTTCTATGCCAAATGTTACTTTGTGGTCCTTGTCGTCCTTAAGGATAGAGCGCCGGTCTAGATTGACGCGGTGTTTGAGCTGGTCGTTGATCTTTCAACCCCCGCCCTTTTTCTGGTGTTACCTCAGATTGGTTACGCCAATTATCTCTATCCTTTTTTGTCTGCTCATCTTGTTCTACCAAGATGAACTCTTTCACTTTGGCACGCAAATCCATCATGTCCTTGGCGAGCCTTCTGGTTAAATCTTTATTCAACGAGCCACACCTGAGCCCGTTTTGGAAGGCCGCCACACACACTTCCTGGTTGGCATCCTCCAATTGCACTGAAACTCTGCTGAATTGAGCCATGTAAGTTTTGATGCGTTCGCCCGGATGCTGTCGTATGTTAAACAGGTCAGCAGGTCGCCTTCTGAGTTTGATTGACTGAAAATTGTGTGAGGAACTTCGTTGATAAATCTGTGAAGATTGAAATAGAATAAGGAGGCTGCTTGATAAACCAGGTCATCGCTACGCCCTTAAACGTGGAAGGCAACAATCTGCATTTTTCCGCGTCCGTCGCCCCACCAATGACCATCTTAGTATTAAAATACCGCAGATGATCTATTGGGTCAGCATCGCCCGCATACATGTCTAATGTCAAAGTTTGTAAATGTTATGGAATTTCCACTGCAGCCACGAAGGACGGAAATCCACCAGATCCTCAGCATCCACCTGCTGGCCGCGCCTTAGGTCACGCATTTGGTTAAGGTACTCCACCTGAGCTTGTAAATGCTCATTTTGGCGTTACACCGCCTGAATGGTGTCCAACACCTGCATAAGTTCAGTAGAGGAAGCTCTAAATGCTTGGTTTTGCGCCTGTACGAGTGTTTCTACTTGTTGATCACCCAAGTCTTCATTATCCGGAGTAGGGAGCTTGGTTTTGAGGCCTAAGTCCGACCTGGCCGCCATACCCGCTAGCTGTACCAGGTTCTCGGGCTCTGCCACCGAAGCCCCATCGGAGGAAGCTTCCTGCTCTCCCTCTAGGTCATGCTGGATTGCTTGAGCATGACTCCTACCTCCACTGTGACGTCCACCACGACGACGACGTGGTGGTCGCCCACCATAGGAACGTGTCTCCATGAAACTGAATCTGCCTCTCAAACGTCAGTAGCAAAGAAACCGCTGAGTTAGAGCCACAGACGGCGCCAACGTTCTGGTCTAAGGTCTATTAATTGATAACAAGCACACTAGATAAACCCTAGCAGAGCTAAAAGATTATAAGTGATGTAAGAGTAAGGAATAATCTCATTAATCATCAAAAAGGTCCCTAGTACAAGGTGAGGACATCCCCTTTTATAGTGGGAGTGGTCCTTATCTAGAATATTCTTGGATTTGGGCCTTACATACAAGGCCCAAATCCCAATGTAAAATAAGACAAATACATATACCATCAACATGAATAAGACAAAGAAGGCTTGGACCCACATCTGTACATTGGGACCTACATCCTTACCACGTGTCCAGTCATTACCTTAGGTCCTCGCCCAAAGGGTATTAATCTTTACTGGGCGGGCCTATGGGCTTGTACTAGCTCGCCTGGTCCACCACATGTCATATTGAAGATCAATGTGTTGTGAACAACACATCAAAATTTCAGCCATATTCAACAGTTAACGAGCCTGGACTAGTCATTTTACGAAAATAGGTCAAAACTGTAAACTTCATTTATAAGCACAGTTTTTACGAATTTTATCATTTTTCCCATGAAACGAATCACGACTTCAAGGGAGGCTTCTATGGACATATTGGGGATCTAGTAGGACAACAATTTAACCGGTCTAGTTCGTTATGAGTTTTTTTTTTTTTATCTCTTTTGATTTGTTTTCTTTGTTTGGCAAGAAGAACTAAACCTCTTAGTAATAGAGAATGATCTAGTCTTCTCTAAATCTATGTTTTGAACTACGTTTTTGGTATATATATATATAATATATACATTCAAACAGAACTTAGTTTAAATTCATGCTGAATTTAGTTCATGAAATTCTTCTCAGTTTTGTTTGAATCTATTGCGCATAGGTTGTTTTACTAATTTTTATTCAATTGAAAAGTGGGTAGCATTTTGGGAGGAATCGGACAAGGGTCTTTGTACCTTAGGCATACGCGTAACGAATTGTTTGGGTTGACCTGAAATTGAATTAATCTACTGTTAATTAGGATTATGTACTAAGAAATTAGTTATCACTAATCAACTTGAAGGCAAAGCATCGTGGGTATAAGTAATTGAATTCATATGTATAACTAATGTGGGTAAAGACTTAGAGAGAGGGTTAATGAAATCGGATCGCGGTGCGTTTCTCCATAAAGATTTCAATAATTGATTTCTTTTACCTTCTCTTATTTAATTGCAACAAAAACATTGTATTGGAAAGCAAAATATTTATTGAATAATAAGTCGAGATACAAATCCTCTTGACAATGAAATAATTACAACGATGCAAAAAACGACCGTAAACAATCACTGCAAACAACGACAACAAACAACAATTACAAACAATGTAAGACTCATATTTTTAGAATTAGATTAATTAAATTTCAACTCACGCCTAGGATGCTGTGTAAGCGTGAGAGGAACCTGAACTAGAGTTTGATGATTTGTCGAGTGAAACTTTATAGACTACTCAATATATGTTTAATTATGACACTATTGTCAGTTTGAATGATATTACGAGCTGTATTCGTACCCGCCTAAGGTTGAGAGTGTCCGAAAGAAGCTATTTCCGCTACTAGAGCACTGCTTAAGTTATAATTTGAAAGCGGCAAGAAAATAAGACCCTTAGAGTATTTTTCTAATGACGAGTGTTCCACTACAGAACTATACACTGTACACTCAATAGGGTTCGCTTTCCAGAAACCCAATAAAGTTAGACTTTATATCCGCATGGACTTAAAGCGAGACCCTGAACAAAAGGTTTTCTATTCGGAGCTTCGTTTGGGAATTCCATCTGCGTGGTCTTAATTCTTTCGCCGCTAGGAATTTTTTCCGTGACGAAAGTTTTCTCACCCGACGAATATTGCAAAATGCAGTTCTGCCGAAAATTTTGAAGGAGACTTCGTTCAAGTCATTTTCTCACTTAAATGAATTAGGAACAAGTATTGACCTTTATGGGGAGATACTTAGCTTAGATGCACAATATGACAACATCATATCTATTCTAATTGTGTCACAATTATTCTTTAGCTAAGTTTTTACTCATTTCCTTGTCCATGGATCATTTTAATTTATTCAGAGTGATCCTAATTTATATTTTACTATTTCGTAAAACTCCTCATAATTTTAAGGATAATAATATATCATCCCTATATTTTTCTCTTAACTCACATAAGCTAAATATTTGTGTATCTAAATCAATTCGTACCGGTTTTCAAAATATCTTCTTCCCCATTGGAGATACACGAGCCACACACTCATACTACCATATTTCAATGTTCATCCAATTCCTTTCTTCATTCTTTTACTTTCCATTCTCCTTCACATTTTCTTTTCTACAGCATCCTTTCACGTTCTCCCCAACATCATTTCCTTCCTTCTTCTTCTAATTCACAATCATCCTTCTCTTCGTTTCATTTCTGCTGAAGCACAACCATCACCATTTTCTCCTCTCTATGGCCACAAAATGAGAACGAAAGAGCAGTGTCTATAAAGATTATATGATCAACAGAGAAGATGGGGGATTATCTCACGAGAAATTTGATTGGAAAAGAATGAAAGAAAAAGTGTGAGCAGTATTGTTTGCCTTCCTCTTGACATGGGATAATCCCCCATCTTCATTTCATCATGCAATCTTTACAGACTTTACTCTTTCATTTTAAAGTACTTTCCTCTTAAGTAAAAAAAACCTTCAAAAAACCTTAGCGTTAATCTTTGTAGACGCTAGTCTTTCATTTTAAAACGCCATTATGTGCAATTTGTTGAAGGACTTTCAACACCATGAACGCAACGCGCACGTTGAGCTTAGTCTTGAGGTTCAAGTCATGCATTATGCCGATGTCGGATGGAAATGTGGCGACAATCTCTGCAGTACAATCTATACTTGACCGCCACTATAAATCATTTTTTACTTCTCTTTAATAGATGATGTGACAATGAAAAAAGAGTGAGAAAGAAAGATAAAATGAGTGAAAATGAAATAAAAAAGAATAAGAATGTAAATATTTCAAAACTCAACATCAATATCGAACCATGCATGCACAAACATAACTTTCCCTCTTGTTGTAGTACAAAAAACATCTCAACAGATCTCAAACAAAATAACACACCCGCTACATGTCTAGCTCAATATAGAAAGCAAGAAAAACCAACAACGGCAACAGCGGCAGCAACAACAGACATGCCAAGGGTGGAGGCTCCGCCGGTTGCATCAGCCGGAGCGGCCTCAGGAGTACTAGCATCGTCAGCAGGGGCGGGCTCCGGAGCAAAGAGCTCAATGGGGTCACTAGCCTGGGCTGGTGGTGATGAGATCTCAGCCTCTGCAGATGGCGGAGAGGCCGCTGGAGAAGAGGTTGAAGGTACTGGTGCCGAAGTTAAGGACGTAGGGGAAGATGCTGGGGCCTTTGATGGCGAAAAATTTGGTGAGGATGATGCTTTTGGTGCCGGTGATGTAGATGATGTAGGGGATGTAGATGGGGCTATGTCAGCCATAACCATGTTGGCCACGGCTACAAAGATGAGTGCAAGAACAACAAGTTGACGAGCCATCTTGTTTTAGTTTTTTTTTTTAAGGTTTTGGTTCTTGCACAAAAGGGATTCTTAACGTAATTGCCGTAATTCTCCCGTATGAGAGAAAAACTGCAGATTATGTAAGAATGGGGAATGGGTTTGCATGGGGGAAAGTTATTTATAGTGAGAATGTAAGAGAAATTTTGCGGTGGAGGAGATTAGATGGAGAATGGAAGTTGTTGAAATGCATGGATGGATAAGAGGGAATGATTGGAGAAAGAACATGAGAGGAGAGGAAAAGGTTCAATTTAGACATCTTTTTTGGCAATTGTTTTAATAGAGATAGCGCGAGTCAACCGGGGGGAGGCATTGGCCCATTTTTATTAATTTTGTAGAAAACTTGGAAGGGATAAAAATGGAAGTTAATTATAACTTCATTTGAGTTTATCTTACTTGCAAATGAGTTCATCTTACGCAAATCTATATACTTTATAAAACAAAATCACTATGAGAGAGACTTTGATGAAGTGTCACTCTCACATTCAATCTGCTCCTAGAATCACTCTCCCCGCCTTCTCTCCTACGTGTCAACCTCAGATCCAGGCTCAGCTTATGCGTACGTGACACGTTCTCATGAAGAACTAATTTCTATCTGTCCCTTTTGTTTCCCTTGAAGGTGAGAGCTGCATCAGTTACATGTTTTGTGGGAATGACTTCTTCAGTGTTCATTGCTTTCACTAAGCAGAAGCAGGGACTTCATTTTATCTTCTTTAGTAAGTATGAATCAATGCATGCTCAATGCTGTGTATTCTGCTGAATAAACTAATATTCTTTTTGTCAACCATTTTGTAGGTCCATGCTGCTGTGCATGATAATGTGACATAAAAAGAAAGGTTTATTTTCCCTTAACCTATTTCCGTTGTTGATCAGTTTTGGATTTTGGCTCTTAATTTGTCTTTGGTTCTTCAGGGGTTGTTGTGTAGATTGTCCAAGTAGGATAAATGTTACATTGACAAGAAAAATTTTGTTGTTCACATTATAAATGCTTATGACTGCCCACTTGAAGATAACATTAAATTAATTATACTTGCAGGTATCTAGATTGAAACTATAGGGTCCCTTAACTTCGTTTGCTATACAAATCTGACATATGTTTTTCACAGAATTGATCCTCCTATAGAAGTTGGAGGAATATGAGAAAGAAGTTTGAGATTATTTGTAGGATAATGGTGTGTTTCCACCAACTCATTTGGACTCAGTTTTGCTCTCTGTGTCGGATAAATTTTACTCACAGTTGTAATACTGCAATGAGATTTATTTAAGTCAATTTATGTCATAACTTCTCTGTTAATGTTAGTAATTTGTTTGAGTCAATTTGGTTTTTTGTTTTTTTTTTTTTTATGTTTTCCTCTTGGCTTGCTGCCTAGGCGTACCTGCTGCAGCTATTCTCTACCATTATCTTGCAGATTTGTATTTGAAGCTTGATGGATTGAATTGTTAAATGTCACATTTTTTACATTAGTTCAATGGTTCATTTTTATATTATTACTTATTTGGATGCTAAAACGATATATATCAATGGTTGTTTTACCACATACATTTGCATACTCTGATTCCCTGAACTATAAATGTTATTGTTTTCTTTAATAAAAACATTTCTCCTGATTATGGATTGTTGTTATAGGATTATTACAAGTGTGGTGCCAGTCATCTGCAGAAGAGAATCAAGGAAGGAGTTCTTAAGATCAATTAGAAGATGTTAATTTCTCAGGGTTGTTGTTGATTGGGTTGTCATTCTGGGTGCAGATATGATAATCCAAAGCTTGAATATTTTTAATTGTCATCACTGCCATCTTATATCAAGGTTGAAGCAACACTGTATAAGCAACACTGTATATTGATTTTGGCGTATGTGCATCTAATGGGTACTATAATTAGTATTTATAAATTATAAGAGTTTCAGCAAGATAAGAAATCATAGTAATATAAACAACGGAAAATTGATGCTATGAAAAAAGGTTTAGATGGGTCTCTACATAATAAATTTTTGACATTTTATCGAAGTCAACATTGATTAGTTGGATCTCATCATCACTTCCTGATCTTGACAGGTTTCCAGGAACCATGTTATGAGCGTATATTGAAGCTAGAAGAACTTATTCCTCTAGCATCCTTACAGCAGCAAGCTTAGGGACTTCCTGCATTGATTGAGCATAATATATTTTAGAATTTTCTATAAGTCGAGTGGGGACATGCTTAGATTTTCAGAATATTTGAATATGTCCCAGGAAGCCTAGTTGGGCGTTGCAGTCCAAAAGTTTTGAAGTCTAGAGAATTTTATTTGTATTGTTAGTAATCTATCAGATTTTCAAATTCAACTATCATTGGTAGTAATCTGCCACATTAACTTGGTTTTGGCATAGCTTTAATCGGTCTAAAAACAAACTAACCACATGTAGGATCTCTTTATGAATGGTACCTTTAAATTTTCATGCATGGCATTAGGAATGTTTTTCCTTATGCAGAACTCTGTCCTTGAAAACATACCAATTCAACTAGATATAATCAAAACTGTGCATTGTTTCAAAATACTCTTTCAAGTTATTTATATTTCAGCATGTTCGAATGTTCCATGCTTACTATTATTGGTTCTGATGTATTGAGGTTTTGAATGAGATACTTGGTTGGGAAGATCGACTCCGCCCGAATCTCTCACGATGATGTTGGCAGGTATTAGCAATCATAGGTTGAAGATGACCTGTAGAGGCTTAGGATTTTTAAGTTATTTGAATATGACCTAATTCCTTTGGTTTATCATTTATGGTTATTAAAGTAATTCGGAGAGGTTAAATTCCTCATTATTAACCTAGACTTTTAGCTTTTAACTTGGTGGAACCCAAATTATTGATCATACATAAAGCATCATTTTCTCCGAAAAAAAACATAATATATTTCAAGCATCATTTCTCTGAAAAAAAAAAACATAATATATTTCTTAAAGGTTAAAAATTTGACATGAAAGTATATGAATATTTTAGTGAAAATATAGTTTACAATTATTTATGTTTACATGGAAGTATATGTGTATATTCTTGCGAGAAGGATATTTTACATGGAAACTCTATTAATAAAAACAAAGAAACTAAAATTTGTTCTTTTTTTCTAAACAAGTAGGCTCTAAATGTTTGAATAAAATGATAAATACTTTTCATGGGAGGAATTATTTTACATGGGAATTTCATTTTAAATTTATAGATAATTGAATTTAACCAGTTTTCAGTAATGGACAAAATATGTTAGTTTTATTTGATAGACAAAATATGATGTTCTAGAGTAAACTTTTTTCATGGGAAGAGATATCTAACATGAAAATAAATTAATGTTTTTGTTGATGGAAAAATAAATTTAATATAATTAGTTTTAGTATTTTTTCATAATTTTAAGAGTGCATATTTATGTGTATAACTATAATAATTTGATAGTGAGAATACTATGAGGATTAAAAAAAATACATATATACTATTAATTTATTTATGCTAAATATTAAGGTTATGAGCTCCCACGAGGAGGAACATTTTACATGAAAATTTGTTCAGGTTTAGACAAAATATGACGTTATGGAGCACATATTTTCCATGAGAAGAGATATCTTATACCAAAATAAATTAATGTTTTTATTATTGAAAAAATAAGTTTAATATAATTAATTTTAGTATTTTTTCATAATTTTAAGAGTGCATACTTATGTGTATAACTATTATAATAATTTGATAGTGAGAATCGTATGAGGATTAAAAAAATACATATTTACTAATAATTTATTTATGCTAAAACATTAAGGTTATTTGAACTCCCATGGGGAGGAACATTTTACATTAAAATTTGTTCAGGTTTAGACAAAATATGACGTTATAGAGTAAACATTTTCCATGAGAAGAGATATCTTATATGAAAATAAATAATTTTTTTATTAATGAAAAAATAAATTTAATATAATTAATTTTAGTATTTTTTTATCATAATTTTAAGAGTGTATAGTTATGTGTATAACTATAATAATTTGATAGTGGGAATAGTTTGAGGATTAAAAAAAATTAAAACACATATACTATTAATTTATTTATGCTAACATATTAAGGTTATGAGCTCCCACGGGGAGGAACATATAACATAAAACTTTGTTTAGGTTTAAATAAAATATGACGTTATGGAGTAAACATTTTAATGAGAAGAGATATCTTATGTGAAAATAAATCAATGTTTCTATTAATGGAAAAATAAATTTCATATTATTAATTTTAATATTTTTTTCATAATTTTAAGAGTGTATATTTACGTGTAATACTGTAATAATTTGATAGTGAAAATAGTACGGGGATTAAAAAAATTAATACATATATACTATTAATTTATTTATTCTAACATATCAAGGTTATGAGCTCCTACGGAGAGGAAAATTTTACATGAAAATTTGTTCAGGTTTAAATGAAATAAAATTAATTTTTATATAATTATGTGTATTTTTAATAATTTTTAAAATAATTTAAAAATAATTATATATATGTATTGTTAGTTTGTTACATTTAAAGAACACGAGCAATATTCTTCATGCAACCCACGGGTATATATTTTTGCAAACAAAACAAAGTTATATATACCACACAATCACATGTGCAAAATTGATGATTTTGGCCAATTAATTCATGTGTTTTTCGAAAAGTTTTATATTGATTAACCAGTGTAACGTACAAAACACTATAATTTATATTTTTTTAAATATTTACATCTTTTTACTATGATTGTGCTTTCAATCTTTAATTATATTTTAAATTTTTCTGTCCTTCTCTGATAGCTCAAGTGGTACGAGCTGGGCGGACATATGGGTTGGGCAGGGGGAGGTCCAGGGATCGATTCCTGGTGGGTATAATTTATCTTTCCGATGTACAATTTTTTTTTTAAAATTTTCTATAATTAAAATATTGATCGATGTATCAAATACAATAGTAAAATTCATCACCGTGCAACGCACGGGTAAAAACACTAGTAAGATTTCAATACTGAATAAATGTTATTGGAAGGAGTGTGTCCTTAAAAATCATTAAGAAAGTATATAAATTGTATCCTAGTTATATAGCTAATGTTTTAGAGCATTTACAATGAAAGATGTTTATTTAAGGAGTTTTCCATTTTCCAAAGGTAGGTAACGAAGCATGATTTTAATTTTATTTTTGATAGAATTAATTCTCGCTTGGCAGATTGGAAATGCAAGCTTTTGAATAGAGCCAGAAGAGTCACCCTTGATCAATCAATTCTTTCTGCTATGCAAGCTTATTGTATAACCCAGATTTGGATGCCTCAGGGTGTGTGTGACAAGCTGGACGCTACTGTCAAGAATTTTATTTGTTAAAACAAGGATGGTCGAGATATACACTTGGTTGGTTGGGATCGCGTTGCTCTCCCGAAGTGGTTAGGGAGTTTGGGTTTGAGGAAAGCGAGAGACCATAATGTGGCTGTGTTAGGTAAGCATGTGTAGGAGATTCTCGTGGATTCATTTAAACCTTGGGCGGACTGGGCGAGACCCTAGGGTCCCTCGCCCAGGCGCGCCAGCTCGGGGCGACGCGCAAGCCAGGGAGTTGGACCTTTTACTGGGAGGCCCAACTAGCCCATTAGGAGAAGTTAAGGGCGCCGAGCCCAAACCCCGAATGTATAAATAGGGAGCGGTTACCAATTGTAAGGGACTCTTAGCTCATTTGAGAAATAACAACTTGAAATTCAGTTACACTCTCTCTCTCTAAGCGGTTACGCTCTCACTCTCTCTAGATTCTCACTTCATGATCCTCTCACCATGGGTACCGTACCTCATCTCTATGTTCCTGGTTAGAACATTTGGCGCCGTCTGTGGGGATTTGTAGATTTCGATTCCCGAATCACGTGGATTGTGATTTGTCCGAGAGAAATCTGGTTTTTTGTGCAAATTCTATTTGGATTTTGGGACTGCAGGTGGAATTCTAGTCATCCAACGGAACTTGATGGAATCGCGTCGTCGACGGCGAAGCGAAAAGCTAGAGCAGGGATGTGGCTCACCACCGCGCCGCGTAAGAAGGAGGTTGCGTCGTGAAGAGGAGCACCGTGCCCGGGGTGATGACCTCAGGCTGCAAAACGATTGTCTACAGGAAGAGTTAGAGTATTACCGCCTCAAGCAGTGGGGCGAAGAAGTGAGGGAAGCCGATGTCGCTGAAAAGGTCGAGCCATTCTCAGCGGCAGTAAAGGAGGTGGCTGTGCCGGATGATATGAGGAGCCTTGAGTTAGCAACATACAACGGACAAACGGATCCAAAGGATCATCTGCTTTAATTCAATATGAAGATGGCAACAAGCGCGGCTTCCGATGCGGTCAAGTGCAGGATGTTTCCATCCACGTTTAAGAGTGCGGTAACGGCTTGGTTTAAAGCTCTACCAAGAGGATCTATAGCAAAGTTCCGCGACTTCTCATCGCAATTCCTTACTCAGTTCTCTGCAAGCAAGATCGAGCTAGTGACAATTGCATATCTGTATGACATTCGACAGACAGAACGAGAAACTTTGAAGTAATATGTAAAGCGGTACAGTGATGCGTCTAGGCAGATCGAGGAGTCAGAACCTCAGACATGCGCGCGCGCCTTCAAAAACGGATTGCTGCCGGGAAAGCTAAACAGCAAGTTGAGTCGGAAGCTGGCGCGCTCGATGACAGAAGCTCGCGCCCAGGCAAGTGCCTACATCCTTGAGGAGGAGGACGACGCATTCAAGAAGAAACGTGTAAGGGCGGAAAAAATAAGCAACCGGAGGGATGAGTCGCTAACAAGAAAATGGAAATGGAAAAAGGAGGCAAGGGGAGCGCGAGAAAAGGATGTCGAGCGTTTCCGCCCTCGCCGGACAAACAGCCCCCGCCGCGCGTGGAAGGCCAAAGAGATGCTCGACCGAAGAATTAGCAAAGCTGCTCCAGGAGGCGGAGGTGACGAAAGTGGTCAAGAGCGCATGAGATGGAAATGGTTCGCGGTGAGAGGTGGAAGGTCGGACGAAATGGTGGGAATATCACCACTTGGAAGGCCATGACACCAGTACTTGTTTCGCGCTGGAAGGCAAGGTCGGAAGGCTGATTAGGGCGAGGCGAGCGCAAGCAACAAACCGCGAATCAGATAAGGACCAACGAGGCGTTCGTCGACGAGCACAAGCGTCAGATAAGAGGCGAGCAAAGGTGGCGACGGAGAAAGGGGCTGAAGAAACTTTTAATAGCAATGCCAAGACGTCAGTCGAAACGATCAACACAGTCGCAGGAGGTTTTGGAAAGGGGGCGGTAGCATCGGTGCTAGAGTATCCAGCCCCGTTTGGTTGTCAACACCCAGATATAGTGATTTTGGCGGCAGATTTTGAGGGGATTAGGACGCACAAGGACGATCCAGTGGTAGTAATGGTAAGAATCAATGGCTTTAACGTGCAAAGAGTGCTTTTGGACCAAGGTAGTTCCGCAAATATCATTTACGGAGATGCGTTTGATAAGTTGGGATTGACAGACAAGGATTTAAGACCGTACACGGGGGTCCTGGTAGGTTTCTCTGGGAAGCAGGGCCAGGTGCGCGGCTACGTAGATTTGTTTACGGTTTTTGGGGTCGACGAAAGCGCTGAGCTTCTACGTGTAAGGTATTTGGTCTTGCAGGTTGCGGTTGCGTACAATGTCATCATAGGGCGGAACACATTGAATCGTCTCTGCGCGGTGATTTCAACGGCCCACCTGGCAGTAAAATACCCCCCTGATTTGCGGTAAAGTTGGTAAAATCGAAGTAGACCAGCGATGGGCGAGAGAATGCTACGGCAAGTGCCTTAGTTTGTACGGTAGGAAAGGAGTTAATGACGGGCACATGTGTCATGAGATTGAAGTCGACAAGGGGGGACGGGAACAGCTAGTTGCACAGGGTCAAAACGCCTAGGGACAGCTGGTCGGCGAGAGCATAAGAGGATCAAGGAAAAATCGAAGTCGGAACAAGGAAAGCCGAGAGGCGGGGCAGAATGGACAACATACTCCCACCGTTGACGAGAGGCGTTGGGAGAACTGGGATATGGTCGCATCTAGCAGGGGTGTGCTGGCGATTGAACCCATGCTTACCGCCAAGTAGGAAAGGCGCTTGGACAGATTGGTAGAGGACAACGTGGACCTCTTTAGCTGGGAGCAAGTTAAGGCAGCGCTCCGAAGGTTGAATACACTTAACAGGCCAGTACAGTTGGCGGGAAAGAAGCATCAACGAGCGGGCAGGACGAGGCGCTGGAAGATGGGGTGTTCGGTGTGGTGCCCTGATCAGGCGGGCCGGCGATAGAACAAGGGCATGGCGAGGAAGCTGAGGAACTAAGGTAAAAATAAAGACGCGCTCTTTTTCTCCACCAAGGTAGTTTTTTAACGAGGCGTCCCTCGAATGTAGATAAGGATATTCTCAGCTATACTTCTAACCTTCAACTAAATAGAGACGGCAGCCCGGTGGGAAAAATTCCCTGAAGGTGGCGATCCCAACACGACCTTGATGTCTGGGGATCCCCCCGGAAAGTCCGGCGCTGACCGTAGCCACCCATTGGCGACGTGTGCGGATAAGCTTCTTATCCGAAGAACCTCCCCGAAATATGGGCGAGTCAAGTCTCCCTGAAACGCGGCCGAGCATTTTAACTAGGCCAAGCCTTGGGTAACCCACATGGCCATTGGGCCCCAAACAATCATAAGGCCCCGCCTAATAAGGCTGGGGGGGCCACACCTGATCTTACGAGAAAAGGGTGTGAACAAAGCCTCGGTCAAAGACTGAGCAAAAGACCTAGTTATACCTGGCACACTCTCAAAATCATTCACGCGAAACTCGGACTCGAGTACTGGAGCTACGGGCGAAAGGGCGGCGTAATATGGCGAATCGCCGAACTCGCATGTTTATGCATAAATTCGTTCATACATTCATTCACGCTATATTCATTAAAACTAACAGAGTACATTTAAAACGGAGGATCCATCCTCATTACATGATACCGATCTAGCATCACTGCTAATGCCTTGATGACCGGGGGGAAACATGTGGTGAAGTGTTGGGGGCAGTTGGGAAACGTGGGGGAGAGGTGGAAAATCGTGCACCATACCGACGAAGGAATGATTGCAGTTGCGGGATTTTGGAGAGTGGGAATGTCGCAATAAATGGAAGCTGCCACAACTGAAGCTAATTGGTTCAAATGCAAACTGGCAGGCTTTTGCGGGGATTTTGAAGGGACGTTTCAAGAAAGGAAGTTGGGATTCTGCAAACCTTCCCTGCCACGTGGCACAGGCTTAATACACGTCAAACCACCATGAACTGTGACGCATGCATAACCGCAGCTGGGCGAGAAGACCAGGTGTGGGTGATGGTTGTAACACCCCGATTTCGGTGGCGTCATGTAGTAACTCAAAATAAAATAAAGCGGAAAAAGCAGGTATTTTTTTTTTGTTTTGTTTAAATAAAAAGACTTGTCGAAATAAAGACTCAACCCAATCGCGATTAACAGCGATTAATATACAATACAAGCACAGCCCTCGCTGCAACTAAACATCGTCACGAGTGACCTCCAGTGACGGAAAGGTAGTGCCCGTGGGCAAATATGTACAAACTAAAACAAAGGTTAAGTATTCTGAGTACAGTCCTCCAACGAAAGTAAGTCGGCCCAAAACGGCCTCAAAAGACTTCCTACGTCCGACAAACTCCCTGTGATCCTCATGGAAGGGAATCACATGAAAAGCTAATAGTCGGGGACCTGCCCTGCCCCAAAATAAGGAATGACAATCAGAGCTATGACTCTAACAACCATCTCAAAGACTCTAACCACCCATAACCCACACTACTTTCATCGACCCTTCCTCGATCAGGCCTGAAGTCCGGGTCCTCGTCGAAAGCTTCAGTAATAGTCATTACGCTCCGGGTCTTTCCCGCACAACGAATCATCATGAACCGGCTGACGGACGCCTGGCAGCAGGCCGACCGCCCAAACACAAACATACACACAAAGCCAAGGCGCTAGGGTCAACTCACGGAATAAAATAGATAATACAAACAACATGTGATAAAGGGGGTATATATATATGTTGTATATATACGTATAAGTCATGTATTGCCTACCCTAAGGTTGATACATAGCATGTTTATCAACATAAAATCATCAAGATATATATAACGATGTTTATCAACAACAAATCACAATAACATTCACAAGTATGGTTAGGTGCATGGCGTGCCAGTGCAATGTCATGCTCAAAAGATGATCCGGATAAAATGTCACCATCTCGATGGATGGGACAAGCCAAGCACCTCGCTTCGCTAAAGCATCTCGCTTTTATGAAGCAGCACGCTCCTGGGAAGCAGCACGCTCTTGTGAAGCAGCTAGCTCCATTTGGGGCATCAAGCTCCGTTGAAGTCCGATCTGAGATCGTCCTTCGGAAAGCAGCACACTTTCCAAGAAATGTATGCATGAATGCAATATGGTTAGCCAAACAACGAATCGTCCTCACCTAGGCACGCGTGTCTAGCTAGAGTACATTGTCTCTACAATACTCTAAGGTAAACAAAGAAGTGCTAATCGCATTTGGTAACTTTACTAGTCACTTGGGCTCACCGTCACGATGGCCAAACAAACTGCTCAACGAGCAAAAGAATGCATCTGGCATTCAGTGACTTTTCAAGTTACTTTGACTCACCAGCTCGATGGTCGAATAGACTGTTCAACGAACAAGGAGAATGCTGCTCGCACTCAGTGACTTTTCAATTTACTCAGGCTCATCAGCTCGATGGCCGAAAGGCTGCTCAATGAGCAAAGATGGTGCACTCGCACTTGGGGACTTTCCAATCATCCCAGGCTCATCCTTTGGATGGCTAGATAAACCACTAAAGGAACAAAAGGTGCTATCGCACTCAAAGTTTTCCTCACACTTAGATTGTCGACCCTTCCCGTTTTCCAAACCATTTTCACATCCTAAGTCTTTTCCAAGAGGTTATCATCATTATTTAAAATGTGTTCTATCTTTGATTAGTGTATTATGAATTTCATTTACAAATCAAGTTCTGATTTCGTTTGTTTCAAAACTCTATAAGTAATAGATCCCAATAAACCCAAGTAATTCCCCGGGAAGGTCTCGATTCCTAAAACAATAAAGGCTCGAACCTTGGTTCGACCTATCAAACATTCCCAAAACAAACCCGTCATTGCCATGACGAAGATAAGTGTAATCCACACTCCGAAAGTCGCATTAAATGCACGAATACAGTCAGCACATTTTAATCTTAAACACAAATAAATCAAGCTCTATTGAGCGATGAAACATTAATGCAGTGCTGCAAAACATAACCCTGTCATGTCCACTAGAAAGCGATAAGACAGAAACCAGTAAACGGTCGAAGCCACTCAGAAAACGGAGACACACGTCTCATATAAGTTCACTTGGTCGAAGCCTCTAGAAAACATTTTTCAGAACAGTTCATGCAATATTTGTGCAGAATTTAACAAATAAGTCGAACAAGTCGACTCTAGGTCATTAACTAATAACGGTGAGTTGCCACTCACGATCACAATACATTCAAGTCGAATTTATCGACGCCTACACACAAAAATAGCTAGTAAGTAAGTTGCCCTAACCTCGAGTTGTTCCAGTCTCGCGGTGTAGGTCTCGCTCACAAGCTAGTTCAGCCAATCCCAAAGTTTCCACAATTGAACCTTTGAGCAAGCAAAGCAATAATGAATCAAAACAAGTCGATACAGTCGAAACAATCCTAACTAATGTTCGACGAAGCTCAAGAAGCTTCAGAGTACAACATTTAGGCACGAATGGAAGGGCTTTCCCCGAATGGATGAGTTTTGACTCGATTCAAGTTTTGTACAAAAACACTTTATTCGCTAAAACGTGCATAACTCGAGCTACAGAACTCGGAATGACACAAAACCAGCGCCAAAATTTCGACAATTGAAAGAGCTACGCAATGGCTCAGGTCATAGAGACTCAAAAATTATTTTTGGACACGGTACCCAAGCAAATAGGTTTCGGCCACTATAGAAAATAGGGTTTTCGAACTTTTTCTTCGATCTAAATCAATTCTTAGGTATTCTTAGGCGATATCTAGGCCAGGGAAACTCTCAGAAAAATTATCGGGTCGAAAACTGTCGCAGGGGTATTTTGGTCATTATTTTCAGCTCAGAATTTCAAAATTGGAATTTCGAAAAACAAATTGGATGGGATCGATCCTAACGACATTTATAACAACTAATCTTACTAAAGCTAAGCTCAGTCGTGAATTTTCAGCTTAAAGAACGGAACTTTACCCAAAAATGGGGTTTTCCAACAGAAATTGATCCCGGCGGCATTTCGGCGAAATTCAACAGAAAACAACCGGATATTCACGCTCTAGAGTAAGTAGGCAATAAGTTTAGACACCAAAATCAGCTTATTTGGACAGTTTTACAAAAAGCTCCAAACTTTGAGCTCAGAAAAACATAGAAAAAGTCGACAGATCTGACGATCAGAAGTGAGGGATAGTAACTATACCTCGATGTCTTCGATTAGCAACGAACGGTGAAGCAATCGGGCAAGAACGACGAAAATCAACTTCTTCCTTTTTCCTCCTTGCACCCCTCGGCCGTGTGTGTGTGTTTGTGAATTTTTTTGTTTTTTTTTCATTTTTCATACTATATATAGGAAATGGGAAATGCAGAAAAATGAGAATTTCGCGATTCCGATTTTTCCTACTGATTCCAACGTATTTTAGACACGATATTCTTCCCGCTGAATCTTCTAATTCTCCAAAGAAATATCAGTATGATTTTTGGTTTTCGAGGCTTGTTTTTAATGTTTACCGGCTTAAAAATGCACTTTATGCACTTTATGCTTTTGACCTCGGATGCAGAAACTTCCTTCTGAAGAAAGATTCGGAACGTCGATTAGAGTGGGCGTGCGCGGATGAAATCTTTATTTGAAGCTCCGAATAGAAAAAGTCTTCATCGTCCGTCGATTTTAGGGTTTTTGAACTATCAGGGATTCCGTTTCGGCAAACTTCCGAGAATTGGAATTTGACGTTCGTACATTCCAGGGTTTCGCATCGAAATACTTGTTTACTGACGAATAAGAGAAATTCTAACATTTCTCTGAAGATTTTTGGAATTAGTTTCCATCGCGTCCTAAAGTGTAAATTAGCTATTTACTAGTGTCTTTGACCTAAGATTAGGCGAATATTAATCGTGCTATAACTCTTATCGGTTTTGATACAATCCTTGAACTTTTCCTGAACCTTCTCCTTCATAAATTTATTTCATCCAATAAACTCTTGTTCAGGTTTCCCTTCACGATACATCGAACTTATTCGTTAATAAGGAATTCACTAATTTATTTTAAGCTTAAAATCTTGGGTCTCACATTACTACCCTCCAAAAAGAAAGTTTCGACCTCGAAACTTACGGTTCAGTAGAAATTCCAGATACTGTTCCTCGATCTGTTCCTTAAGCTCCCATGTAGCATCGCCTATGTCCTTGTTCCAAATGATTGTCACCAACACAATCTCTATTCCCCTCAACTGTTTTATCCTTGTGTCACCAATGCTAATTGGCTGCGTTTTCGAAAGACAGTTCATCTTTCAGCTCTATGTCGTCCGGCTCGACCACTCGTGTCGGTTCTATGTTGGAAATAATATTGGTTGGCACTCGGTGCAATCGCACAGCCTTATCCACTTGCTCATTTGCTTTCGTTCGTTCGATATTCTGCTTAAAACTCGTACACCTCTGCCATTCCAGAGTGAATGTTCAACTTGTCCTTGTGATCTTCACTCATGTTTCAAAACTTAACTCGATCGCTCTATAACTCATAGACGAACAATTCCCTTGGAATCTACTAGTCCATTAATCATTACCTCTAACTTCGTAACTATCCTTATTCGCACCCTGAAATCAATCTTCTACTTAGTCATCATTCAAATTAAAACTCGACTTGAGTCTTGATACCTTGTGCATCGCTAGACCCAATCCCTTTTGAACATCCATTCATCAGCAACTTATAAGCTAATCATCATATCAATATCTTACAATCCATCATTGTCACCTCCCCTTTTTCGAGACTTCCCTTACTCAAACCATAAAACCAACCTTCACTAATTCACAACCCACTTTACAATTACCTAAAATCCTTAACACTTCCCCCAAATCCGAACTTATTCCCTAGAAGATCAAATCATAACTTACTTCGGGAAACTTAACTAGTCATTTTATCATCCGATCCCTCAACATTCTGAGGTTTAACTACAATCGTTAATGCTAACACCACTAACTCTCCTATCCGAACATGATTTTCACCTCCCAAGGTCAATCTTAACCCTAAGATCCTCACTTAACTTAGTGAAATTCACTTGCTACCCTAGCATGCAACATCGAAATCCATAACAAAGCTCCATTCATTCTTAGACTCTAAGAAATTTGTCCACATACAACAACCTCAAGTATTCATCTTAATACTAACTCTTTATTTCTGTAACTAGATCGTCCTCCAATCAATCCGATACATAGTCTCTCGTTTCAAGACCTGACAAACTTTGAGTCCTAAACACTTAAGGCAAGAATTATAGACTTAAACCTAAACTTTCACCAAGTTTGGACCTCAAATGTCCTTTAATTCTTCAATACTTCTTAAATGAATATCCTTTTCTTAAAACTATAACTCCTTCGCAAGCAAACAAATACTTCACACGAACTTTACCTCCCAACTCAACTAATCCTCGATCCAATCAAATCAACCTTACCAATCCATCTATCAAAGTCCATTGCCAGTTCTGATTCCGAATATCACCCCCTCAATATTAAGTTGATCAGGCCTAATACATCGAAGGTGAAGATTTAGAAAAGCCCACTGGAACAGTCGATGAGTTCCTAACATCCAGTAGTTTCAATTACCCTGATATTAAATCCTCAATGATGCCGCTACGGAACTACACACTCTCGACATCATACGTATACTATCCATACGGAATCTCTCTGAGATTCATCCTTCAGCTTCTAGCTTCTTGTTAAACGCATCGGTGCAAGACTACTTTCTAGGCTTAACGTGTTATTCTAAACCTCATGTAACTTCTATAGTTTAAACACGAGCAACGGTCAAATAAAGTACTATTAGGCGTAATAACTATAAGGTCAAAGCTTAATCAATATAAGTAAAATAGGTACGTTGCATGTGCTACGAGAGTATTGGAGCGTATTGTACTAGAATGAGAAAGGATGGTTAGAAGGTTACCATCGTTCTTACGCTCTCCTCTGATTAACCCATTAGCACCTTCAATTCCTTCACAGTCCATGATATAAACTCTTCCTCCAGCAGCAGGGCGCTTTCCTTTCACAGCATTAATAGTTGGCTCCACCTTGTGTGCCCTACAATCGACGGCCACATGCCCTGGCTGGTTGCAATTGAAACATCGAGGCCCTTGGTTCAGACATGCATTAGCATAGTGTCCATTCTTTCCACACCTGAAACATGTCACCTCTGGGTGTGCTGATTGACTTTCTACCCCTGGAGTGGCAGTAGTCAAAGGCTTATAAGATCTTGGGGTAAAACTTCTCCCCTCTGGATGCTGATACGGCCTCCTCTGTTTGAATTTACCTCTTCCTTTATAGTTCTGAGGACCTGACCTTACTGGTCCTCCAGTTCCAGCACGATTCAACCTCTTGTTCTTCATTAACTCCACTTCTGTGGCTTTCTCAACCAAGGACTGGAAGCGCATGATTCCCAACGGTTTCACTGAGTCCTCAATGTCAGGCCTCAGCCCATTCACAAAGCGTTTGCACATGTAGGGTTCATCGACCCCATTGCGGAAGAATCGAAAGTGTTTGGCCAACGATTCCAGCTTAGCAGCATATTCCGGAATGGACATGCTACCCTGACGAAGAGTCAGAAACTGTGCCTCACGCTCGTCACGGGCACTATCTGGAAAATACTTCTCCAGAAAAGCAGCACGAAATGAAGCCCAGTTCACTTCCACATTATTTGCTTCCATCATTCCTCTGGTACCCCTCCACCAGTACTCAGCATCGCCCAGCAGCAGATAAGTTGCCAGGCCCACCTTAGCCCCTTCGGCGGTATGCAGTACCCCAAAAATCTTTTCAATCTCTTGGATCCATAGGTCCGCTCTGTCTGGGTCAGTCCCACCCGTGAACTTGGGCGGATCCTGTCGCCTGAAATCAGTCAGCCCCCTATTCTGGTCTAGGGCTACCTCCCTCTCACGCTTATGACGCTCACGTTCAGCCTTGTCAGCACGCCACTGAGCGTTCTCCGCAGTTTGATTTGTCATTGCCTGGGCCATAGCAGTCATTGCCCCAGCGAGTTGGTTCATGTTCACCATGTTCTGTTTAGTTAAACAAACAGTTAGTACTAATCATAAGATAGCATCTAACATAACTATACAATATGATTAAGCACTAACTTCAATCAATTCTAAGCGAAAAATCGCTCGGCAGACAATCAATTTTCACTCTTTGCAGAGTCACACAACCTAGCACAGAAGACCTATTCCCCAAAGACTCCCGAAAGACTCGACAAGCTCTGATACCACAATGTAACACCCCGATTTCGGTGGCGTCACTTTAGTAACTCAAAATAAAATAAAGCGGAAAAAGCAGGTATTTTTTTTTTGTTTTGTTTAAATAAAAAGACTTGTCGAAATAAAGACTCAACCCAATCGCGATTAACAGCGATTAATATACAATACAAGCACAGCCCTCGCTGCAACTAAACATCGTCACGAGTGACCTCCAGTGACGGAAAGGTAGTGCCCGTGGGCAAATATGTACAAACTAAAACAAAGGTTAAGTATTCTGAGTACAGTCCTCCAATGAAAGTAAGTCGGCCCAAAACGGCCTCAAAAGACTTCCTACGTCCGACAAACTCCCTGTGATACTCATGGAAGGGAATCACATGAAAAGCTAATAGTCGGGGACCTGCCCTGCCCCAAAATAAGGAATGACAATCAGAGCTATGACTCTAACAACCATCTCAAAGACTCTAACCACCCATAACCCACACTACTTTCATCGACCCTTCCTCGATCAGGCCTGAAGTCCGGGTCCTCGTCGAAAGCTTCAGTAATAGTCATTACGCTCCGGGTCTTTCCCGCACAACGAATCATCATGAACCGGCTGACGGACGCCTGGCAGCAGGCCGACCGCCCAAACACAAACATACACACAAAGCCAAGGCGCTAGGGTCAACTCACGGAATAAAATAGATAATACAAACAACATGTGATAAAGGGGGTATATATATATGTTGTATATATACGTATAAGTCATGTATTGCCTACCCTAAGGTTGATACATAGCATGTTTATCAACATAAAATCATCAAGATATATATAACGATGTTTATCAACAACAAATCACAATAACATTCACAAGTATGGTTAGGTGCATGGCGTGCCAGTGCAATGTCATGCTCAAAAGATGATCCGGATAAAATGTCACCATCTCGATGGATGGGACAAGCCAAGCACCTCGCTTCGCTAAAGCATCTCGCTTTTATGAAGCAGCACGCTCCTGGGAAGCAGCACGCTCTTGTGAAGCAGCTAGCTCCATTTGGGGCATCAAGCTCCGTTGAAGTCCGATCTGAGATCGTCCTTCGGAAAGCAGCACACTTTCCAAGAAATGTATGCATGAATGCAATATGGTTAGCCAAACAACGAATCGTCCTCACCAAGGCACGCGTGTCTAGCTAGAGTACATTGTCTCTACAATACTCTAAGGTAAACAAAGAAGTGCTAATCGCATTTGGTAACTTTACCAGTCACTTGGGCTCACCGTCACGATGGCCAAACAAACTGCTCAACGAGCAAAAGAATGCATCTGGCATTCAGTGACTTTTCAAGTTACTTTGACTCACCAGCTCGATGGTCGAATAGACTGTTCAACGAACAAGGAGAATGCTGCTCGCACTCAGTGACTTTTCAATTTACTCAGGCTCATCAGCTCGATGGCCGAAAGGCTGCTCAATGAGCAAAGATGGTGCACTCGCACTTGGGGACTTTCCAATCATCCCAGGCTCATCCTTTGGATGACTAGATAAACCACTAAAGGAACAAAAGGTGCTATCGCACTCAAAGTTTTCCTCACACTTAGATTGTCGACCTTTCCCGTTTTCCAAACCATTTTCACATCCTAAGTCTTTTCCAAGAGGTTATCATCATTATTTAAAATGTGTTCTATCTTTGATTAGTGTATTATGAATTTCATTTACAAATCAAGTTCTGATTTCGTTTGTTTCAAAACTCTATAAGTAATAGATCCCAATAAACCCAAGTAATTCCCCGGGAAGGTCTCGATTCCTAAAACAATAAAGGCTCGAACCTTGGTTCGACCTATCAAACATTCACAAAACAAACCCGTCATTGCCATGACGAAGATAAGTGTAATCCACACTCCGAAAGTCGCATTAAATGCACGAATACAGTCAGCACATTTTAATCTTAAACACAAATAAATCAAGCTCTATTGAGCGATGAAACATTAATGCAGTGCTGCAAAACATAACCCTGTCATGTCCACTAGAAAGCGATAAGACAGAAACCAGTAAACGGCCGAAGCCACTCAGAAAACGGAGACACACGTCTCATATAAGTTCACTTGGTCGAAGCCTCTAGAAAACATTTTTCAGAACAGTTCATGCAATATTTGTGCAGAATTTAACAAATAAGTCGAACAAGTCGACTCTAGGTCATTAACTAATAACGGTGAGTTGCCACTCACGATCACAATACATTCAAGTCGAATTTATCGACGCCTACACACAAAAATAGCTAGTAAGTAAGTTGCCCTAACCTCGAGTTGTTCCAGTCTCGCGGTGTAGGTCTCGCTCACAAGCTAGTTCAGCCAATCCCAAAGTTTCCACAATTGAACCTTTGAGCAAGCAAAGCAATAATGAATCAAAACAAGTCGATACAGTCGAAACAATCCTAACTAATGTTCGACGAAGCTCAAGAAGCTTCAGAGTACAACATTTAGGCACGAATGGAAGGGCTTTCCCCGAATGGATGAGTTTTGACTCGATTCAAGTTTTGTACAAAAACACTTTATTCGCTAAAACGTGCATAACTCGAGCTACAGAACTCGGAATGACACAAAACCAGCGCCAAAATTTCGACAATTGAAAGAGCTACGCAATGGCTCAGGTCATAGAGACTCAAAAATTATTTTTGGACACGGTACCCAAGCAAATAGGTTTCGGCCACTATAGAAAATAGGGTTTTCGAACTTTTTCTTCGATCTAAATCAATTCTTAGGTATTCTTAGGCGATATCTAGGCCAGGGAAACTCTCAGAAAAATTATTGGGTCGAAAACTGTCGCAGGGGTATTTTGGTCATTATTTTCAGCTCAGAATTTCAAAATTGGAATTTCGAAAAACAAATTGGATGGGATCGATCCTAACGACATTTATAACAACTAATCCTACTAAAGCTAAGCTCAGTCGTGAATTTTCAGCTTAAAGAACGGAACTTTACCCAAAAATGGGGTTTTCCAACAGAAATTGATCCCGGCGGCATTTCGGCGAGATTCAACAGAAAACAACCGGATATTCACGCTCTAGAGTAAGTAGGCAATAAGTTTAGACACCAAAATCAGCTTATTTGGACAGTTTTACAAAAAGCTCCAAACTTTGAGCTCAGAAAAACATAGAAAAAGTCGACAGATCTGACGATCAGAAGTGAGGGATAGTAACTATACCTCGATGTCTTCGATTAGCAACGAACGGTGAAGCAATCGGGCAAGAACGACGAAAATCAACTTCTTCCTTTTTCCTCCTTGCACCCCTCGGCCGTGTGTGTGTGTTTGTGAATTTTTTTGTTTTTTTTTTCATTTTTCATACTATATATAGGAAATGGGAAATGCAGAAAAATGAGAATTTCGCGATTCCGATTTTTCCTACTGATTCCAACGTATTTTAGACACGATATTCTTCCCGCTGAATCTTCTAATTCTCCAAATAAATATCAGTATGATTTTTGGTTTTCGAGGCTTGTTTTTAATGTTTACCGGCTTAAAAATGCACTTTATGCACTTTATGCTTTTGACCTCGGATGCAGAAACTTCCTTCTGAAGAAAGATTCGGAATGTCGATTAGAGTGGGCGTGCGCGGATGAAATCTTTATTTGAAGCTCCGAATAGAAAAAGTCTTCATCGTCCGTCGATTTTAGGGTTTTTGAACTATCAGGGATTCCGTTTCGGCAAACTTCCGAGAATTGGAATTTGACGTTCGTACATTCCAGGGTTTCGCATCGAAATACTTGTTTACTGACGAATAAGAGAAATTCTAACATTTCTCTGAAGATTTTTGGAATTAGTTTCCATCGCGTCCTAAAGTGTAAATTAGCTATTTACTAGTGTCTTTGACCTAAGATTAGGCGAATATTAATCGTGCTATAACTCTTATCGGTTTTGATACAATCCTTGAACTTTTCCTGAACCTTCTCCTTCATAAATTTATTTCATCCAATAAACTCTTGTTCAGGTTTCCCTTCACGATACATCGAACTTATTCGTTAATAAGGAATTCACTAATTTATTTTAAGCTTAAAATCTTGGGTCTCACATTACTACCCTCCAAAAAGAAAGTTTCGACCTCGAAACTTACGGTTCAGTAGAAATTCCAGATACTGTTCCTCGATCTGTTCCTTAAGCTCCCATGTAGCATCGCCTATGTCCTTGTTCCAAATGATTGTCACCAACACAATCTCTATTCCCCTCAACTGTTTTATCCTTGTGTCACCAATGCTAATTGGCTGCGTTTTCGAAAGACAGTTCATCTTTCAGCTCTATGTCGTCCGGCTCGACCACTCGTGTCGGTTCTATGTTGGAAATAATATTGGTTGGCATCGGTGCAATCGCACAGCCTTATCCACTTGCTCATTTGCTTTCGTTCGTTCGATATTCTGCTTAAAACTCGTACACCTCTGCCATTCCAGAGTGAATGTTCAACTTGTCCTTGTGATCTTCACTCATGTTTCAAAACTTAACTCGATCGCTCTATAACTCATAGACGAACAATTCCCTTGGAATCTACTAGTCCATTAATCATTACCTCTAACTTCGTAACTATCCTTATTCGCACCCTGAAATCAATCTTCTACTTAGTCATCATTCAAATTAAAACTCGACTTGAGTCTTGATACCTTGTGCATCGCTAGACCCAATCCCTTTTGAACATCCATTCATCAGCAACTTATAAGCTAATCATCATATCAATATCTTACAATCCATCATTGTCACCTCCCTTTTTCGAGACTTCCCTTACTCAAACCATAAAACCAACCTTCACTAATTCACAACCACTTTACAATTACCTAAAATCCTTAACACTTCCCCCAAATCCGAACTTATTCCCTAGAAGATCAAATCATAACTTACTCGGGAAACTTAACTAGTCATTTTATCATCCGATCCCTCAACATTCTGAGGTTTAACTACAATCGTTAATGCTAACACCACTAACTCTCCTATTCGAACATGATTTTCACCTCCCAAGGTCAATCTTAACCCTAAGATCCTCACTTAACTTAGTGAAATTCACTTGCTACCCTAGCATGCAACATCGAAATCCATAACAAAGCTCCATTCATTCTTAGACTCTAAGAAATTTGTCCACATACAACAACCTCAAGTATTCATCTTAATACTAACTCTTTATTTCTGTAACTAGATCGTCCTCCAATCAATCCGATACTTAGTCTCTCGTTTCAAGACCTGACAAACTTTGAGTCCTAAACACTTAAGGCAAGAATTATAGACTTAAACCTAAACTTTCACCAAGTTTGGACCTCAAATGTCCTTTAATTCTTCAATACTTCTTAAATGAATATCCTTTTCTTAAAACTATAACTCCTTCGCAAGCAAACAAATACTTCACACGAACTTTACCTCCCAACTCAACTAATCCTCGATCCAATCAAATCAACCTTACCAATCCATCTATCAAAGTCCATTGCCAGTTCTGATTCCGAATATCACCCCCTCAATATTAAGTTGATCAGGCCTAATACATCGAAGGTGAAGATTTAGAAAAGCCCACTGGAACAGTCGATGAGTTCCTAACATCCAGTAGTTTCAATTACCCTGATATTAAATCCTCAATGATGCCGCTACGGAACTACACACTCTCGACATCATACGTATACTATCCATACGGAATCTCTCTGAGATTCATCCTTCAGCTTCTAGCTTCTTGTTAAACGCATCGGTGCGAGACTACTTTCTAGGCTTAACGTGTTATTCTAAACCTCATGTAACTTCTATAGTTTAAACACGAGCAACGGTCAAATAAAGTACTATTAGGCGTAATAACTATAAGGTCAAAGCTTAATCAATATAAGTAAAATAGGTACGTTGCATGTGCTACGAGAGTATTGGAGCGTATTGTACTAGAATGAGAAAGGATGGTTAGAAGGTTACCATCGTTCTTACGCTCTCCTCTGATTACCCATTAGCACCTTCAATTCCTTCACAGTCCATGATATAAACTCTTCCTCCAGCAGCAGGGCGCTTTCCTTTCACAGCATTAATAGTTGGCTCCACCTTGTGTGCCCTACAATCGACGGCCACATGCCCTGGCTGGTTGCAATTGAAACATCGAGGCCCTTGGTTCAGACATGCATTAGCATAGTGTCCATTCTTTCCACACCTGAAACATGTCACCTCTGGGTGTGCTGATTGACTTCTACCCCTGGAGTGGCAGTAGTCAAAGGCTTATAAGATCTTGGGGTAAAACTTCTCCCCTCTGGATGCTGATACGGCCTCCTCTGTTTGAATTTACCTCTTCCTTTATAGTTCTGAGGACCTGACCTTACTGGTCCTCCAGTTCCAGCACGATTCAACCTCTTGTTCTTCATTAACTCCACTTCTGTGGCTTTCTCAACCAAGGACTGGAAGCGCATGATTCCCAACGGTTTCACTGAGTCCTCAATGTCAGGCCTCAGCCCATTCACAAAGCGTTTGCACATGTAGGGTTCATCGACCCCATTGCGGAAGAATCGAAAGTGTTTGGCCAACGATTCCAGCTTAGCAGCATATTCCGGAATGGACATGCTACCCTGACGAAGAGTCAGAAACTGTGCCTCACGCTCGTCACGGGCACTATCTGGAAAATACTTCTCCAGAAAAGCAGCACGAAATGAAGCCCAGTTCACTTCCACATTATTTGCTTCCATCATTCCTCTGGTACCCCTCCACCAGTACTCAGCATCGCCCAGCAGCAGATAAGTTGCCAGGCCCACCTTAGCCCCTTCGGCGGTATGCAGTACCCCAAAAATCTTTTCATCTCTTGGATCCATAGGTCCGCTTGTCGGGTCAGTCCCACCCGTGAACTTGGGCGGATCCTGTCCCTGAAATCAGTCAGCCCCTATTCTGGTCTAGGGCTACTCCCTCTGAAGCTTATGACGCTCACGTTCAGCCTTGCAGCACGCCATGGCGTTCTCCGCAGTTTGATTTGTCATTGCCTGGGCCATAGCAGTCCATCCCCAGCGAGTTGGTTCATGTTCACCATGTTCTGTTTATTAACAAACAGTTAGTACAATCATAAGATAGTATTATCATACTATACAATATGATTAAGCAACTTCAATCAATTAAGCGAAAATCGCTCGGCAGACAATCAATTCTCACTCTTTGCAGAGTCACACAACCTAGCACAGAAGACCTATTCCCCAAAGACTCCCGAAAGACTCGACAAGCTCTGATACCACAATGTAACACCCCGATTTCGGTGGCGTCACTTTAGTAACTCAAAATAAAATAAAGCGGAAAAAGCAGGTATTTTTTTTTGTTTTGTTTAAATAAAAAGACTTGTCGAAATAAAGACTCAACCCAATCGCGATTAACAGCGATTAATATACAATACAAGCACAGCCCTCGCTGCAACTAAACATCGTCACGAGTGACCTCCAGTGACGGAAAGGTAGTGCCCGTGGGCAAATATGTACAAACTAAAACAAAGGTTAATATTCTGAGTACAGTCCTCCAACGAAAGTAAGTCGGCCCAAAACGGCCTCAAAAGACTTCCTACGTCCGACAAACTCCCTGTGATCCTCATGGAAGGGAATCACATGAAAAGCTAATAGTCGGGGACCTGCCCTGCCCCAAAATAAGGAATGACAATCAGAGCTATGACTCTAACAACCATCTCAAAGACTCTAACCACCCATAACCCACACTACTTTCATCGACCCTTCCTCGATCAGGCCTGAAGTCCGGGTCCTCGTCGAAAGCTTCAGTAATAGTCATTACGCTCCGGGTCTTTCCCGCACAACGAATCATCATGAACCGGCTGACGGACGCCTGGCAGCAGGCCGACCGCCCAAACACAAACATACACACACAAAGCCAAGGCGCTAGGGTCAACTCACGGAATAAAATAGATAATTCAAACAACATGTGATAAAGGGGGTATATATATATGTTGTATATATACGTATAAGTCATGTATTGCCTACCCTAAGGTTGATACATAGCATGTTTATCAACATAAAATCATCAAGATATATATAACGATGTTTATCAACAACAAATCACAATAACATTCACAAGTATGGTTAGGTGCATGGCGTGCCAGTGCAATGTCATGCTCAAAAGATGATCCGGATAAAATGTCACCATCTCGATGGATGGGACAAGCCAAGCACCTCGCTTCGCTAAAGCATCTCGCTTTTATGAAGCAGCACGCTCCTGGGAAGCAGCACGCTCTTGTGAACAGCTAGCTCCATTTGGGGCATCAAGCTCCGTTGAAGTCCGATCTGAGATCGTCCTTCGGAAAGCAGCACACTTTCCAAGAAATGTATGCATGAATGCAATATGGTTAGCCAAACAACGAATCGTCCTCACCAAGGCACGCGTGTCTAGCTAGAGTACATTGTCTCTACAATACTCTAAGGTAAACAAAGAAGTGCTAATCGCATTAGGTAACTTTACTAGTCACTTGGGCTCACCGTCACGATGGCCAAACAAACTGCTCAACGAGCAAAAGAATGCATCTGGCATTCAGTGACTTTTCAAGTTACTTTGACTCACCAGCTCGATGGTCGAATAGACTGTTCAACGAACAAGGAGAATGCTGCTCGCACTCAGTGACTTTTCAATTTACTCAGGCTCATCAGCTCGATGGCCGAAAGGCTGCTCAATGAGCAAAGATGGTGCACTCGCACTTGGGGACTTTCCAATCATCCCAGGCTCATCCTTTGGATGGCTAGATAAACCACTAAAGGAACAAAAGGTGCAATCGCACTCAAAGTTTTCCTCAACTTAGATTGTCGACCCTTCCCGTTTTCCAAACCATTTTCACATCCTAAGTCTTTTCCAAGAGGTTATCATCATTATTTAAAATGTGTTCTATCTTTGATTAGTGTATTATGAATTTCATTTACAAATCAAGTTCTGATTTCGTTTGTTTCAAAACTCTATAAGTAATAGATCCCAATAAACCCAAGTAATTCCCCGGGAAGGTCTCGATTCCTAAAACAATAAAGGCTCGAACCTTGGTTCGACCTATCAAACATTCCCAAAACAAACCCGTCATTGCCATGACGAAGATAAGTGTAATCCACACTCCGAAAGTCGCATTAAATGCACGAATACAGTCAGCACATTTTAATCTTAAACACAAATAAATCAAGCTCTATTGAGCGATGAAACATTAATGCAGTGCTGCAAAACATAACCCTGTCATGTCCACTAGAAAGCGATAAGACAGAAACCAGTAAACGGCCGAAGCCACTCAGAAAACGGAGACACACGTCTCATATAAGTTCACTTGGTCGAAGCCTCTAGAAAACATTTTTCAGAACAGTTCATGCAATATTTGTGCAGAATTTAACAAATAAGTCGAACAAGTCGACTCTAGGTCATTAACTAATAACGGTGAGTTGCCACTCACGATCACAATACATTCAAGTCGAATTTATCGACGCCTACACACAAAAATAGCTAGTAAGTAAGTTGCCCTAACCTCGAGTTGTTCCAGTCTCGCGGTGTAGGTCTCGCTCACAAGCTAGTTCAGCCAATCCCAAAGTTTCCACAATTGAACCTTTGAGCAACAAAGCAATAATGAATCAAACAAGTCGATACAGTCGAAACAATCCTAACTAATGTTCGACGAAGCTCAAGAAGCTTCAGAGTACAACATTTAGGCACGAATGGAAGGGCTTTCCCCGAATGGATGAGTTTTGACTCGATTCAAGTTTTGTACAAAAACACTTTATTCGCTAAAACGTGCATAACTCGAGCTACAGAACTCGGAATGACACAAAACCAGCGCCAAAATTTCGACAATTGAAAGAGCTACGCAATGGCTCAGGTCATAGAGACTCAAAAATTATTTTTGGACACGGTACCCAAGCAAATAGGTTTCGGCCACTATAGAAAATA